>NC_046203.1:10626285-10932467 GCF_011004875.1 Balearica regulorum gibbericeps
CTTATACACGCAGGCAAATCGTCTGTCTCTAAGCCACAAAACAATCTGGATCGATCCACGAGAGAAGTGACAGACATGAACAAACATGCTGGAAAAGGCTAGAAGCTGAGCTTCCCCAACGCAGACACACAGCAAAGCTAGCATGTCTCCCAGTGCTACAAAATTAAAGAGAAAAAGAGCACAGCACAAGCTATAGGGTATATGAAGGTGCTAGAAAGCGAACCACGAGCCACAGAGAAAGCAATCAATTCGACTTCAGGCATCTCTTAAATACTGTACCTACTCATCTCTCACTAGCAGCACTAGAAATAGCTGAACACTCATCTTTTTGATGGAGATATTTTAAGCGATGATGCTCTGTTTTCTGTTACAGCGCAATTTGCGGCGCACTTCGAACCCTTCCCCATGACAAGCTCTAAAGACATCGATTACAACAGTGCAATGACAGTAACGATCACCTAACTTTTCTCTTTTTTTTTTTTTTTTAAAGCAAAAATAAAGCACATCTTTTAGTTATCGCAACTTAACTTAGATCCTTCCTTAAATGGGGAGGCTATTGACATACACCAGGGAGTGGGGAGACCTCTTTCTATATGGCTTCTGCCTCCCATTATGGTAACATCTAGAAAAAAAAACCTAATCAGCATCACGTACCAATCTACAGAAAAAATTAGTCCTGCCAATTGCACACCGCTGCTCAGACAGGTTACAGACACCTCGACTCGCTACTTTGCCTTGTCTTGGCTACTGCCTAACAGCAGCATAATTACAATCAAAAGCATTTCTCCTGGAATATGATGTTTCCCAGCACAAGTGACATTGCTTCTTAATGACTGCAATCAGGAGACACCAAGCCTAGGTACAGTAACGGATATGTGATATATACATCTGCTAAGAGGGTATTTTTCTTTCATGTAAATCGTTGACTGAGCTGATTTGATTTTCATCGTTTAATTTGTGATCTTGTAACTGGTAGCCAAAGTCTTCTGCAACAGATCAAACAAATCAGTTGTGTTCAGAGTCAGCGCTCTGAAGCAATGCAGCAACCCAAAAAGCCCCCTCTCGCCTGGACTTTTGCTTTTAGGAACAGTTCCCAGGCTGGTCCAGTTCTGATACTATCTAAGCTACCAAGGAAACAGAGGCCCCCACCAAGAAGGTGCTTTCAGACTGGGGCCAGCGACTCCTCGGGAACAGCTGGAGCCTTTCTGAGCCCCACGAACGTGCCAACACCCTGCAAGCACCCGAGACACAAAACGAGGCATTTGGGGAGACAAATGCAAACCAGCTCCAAAAGCTGGTTGGATTCAAAAAGCATTAGCTGCCTCGGACAAGAAAATATCACGAGGTATGCTGGAAGGGGAACTGATGGCGGGGTAGGTACTTTGCTGTAACAACTCTGTGCAGAAAGCAGGGAAGCCAGTTACCCCTCGTTTATCAACTATCTCACGTATAGAAGCCAAAGCACCCCAGTTCACATCCAAGCTTGCCTTGCAGGCACTTTGGGGGTTTCAATATCCTCAGAGATCAGAAAAAAATGAGAAACACACTATTAAGAAAAAAGAGGAGCAGTGCTGATATGATGAGTCTCCTGAACAGAAGCCTGGATGCTCTCTCCTTTTTTATCCCCATCATCGCCCTTGTAACTTCACTGTTTACTTGAAAATCCCCATGAAACCGGCTGGCACAGCCCGACACGAGCACTGCTGGGCCCAGGGAGCTCCCAGGTACTCCACCTGGAGCCTCACTCCCTCAAGTACACAGTACATCCCACTCGAGCAGGATGTATGCAGGTGAAGAGCAGACCAAGAGCCAGCTCCAGCATGCTGAGCCACCAGCCTGGGCACGCTGTCCTCATCAGTGGCTTCGTGCCTGTTACGCCTAGGAAAAGCCAGGTTTGCCATACTTGCTGGCAGAGTGTCTGCCCAATCCATCTGGAAAACAAGATTGTGCCCCACAAAAGGCACGCAGGATGCCCCATAAGCACGTCCAACGCACACCGGCCTGTGGCCAAGGTGGAGCTGCTAAGTCTGGACTCACAGGGGATCTGCCCGGTGCAGCGTCCAAGTGGCAGCACGGTGGACCCAGGTGGATTAGAAGCAGCGAGATACAGAGCTGACTACAGCCTGCGGCATGACGTACAGCATCATCGAGTCGTTTTGGTTGGAAAAGAGCTTTAAGATCATCAAGTCCAACCGTTAACCCAGCACTGCCAAGGCCACCACTAAACCATGTCCCTAAGCACCACATCTATGCATCTTTTAAATCCCTCCAGGTGACTCCACCACCCCTGGGCAGCGTGTTCCAGTGCTTGACAACCCTTTCAGTGAAGAAATTTTCCTAATATCTAATCTAAACCTCCCCGGTGCAACTTGAGGCCATTTCTTCTTGTCCTACCGCTTGTTACTTGGGAGAAGAGACCAACCCCACCTGGCTACAGCCTCCTTTCAGGCAGTTGTAGAGAGTGATCAGGTCTCCCCTCAGCCTCCTCTTCTCCAGGCTAAACACCCCCAGTTCCCTCAGCCGCTCCCATCAGACTGGTGCTCCAGACCCTTCCCCACTTCGTTGCCCTTCTCTGGACATGCTCCAGCACCTCAATGTCCTTCTTGTAGTGAGGGGCCCAAAACTGAACGCAGCACTTGAGATGTGGCCTCACCGGTGCCGAGTACAGGGGGATGGTCACTGCCCTGGTCCTGATGGCCGTGCTGATACAAGCCAGGATGCTGCTGGCCTTCTTGGCCACCCGGGCACACTGCTGCCTTATATTCAGCTGGCTGTCGACCAACACCCCCAGGTCCTTTTCCTTACAGGCTACGTCAGAAGAGCTGGAGGAAAAGGACTTCTTGCCAGCTTGTAAACTTTTTTGCAGAATATGGAGGAAAGTTCTCCCACCAAACACTGCCCCAAACCACCTGTGTCAAGGGATCGCCACACCTCCCTTCACTGAGCCCAAAATCTGCCTCCTTGGGCTTGTTTGTTTAAAAACCAGAGATTGTAGCTGATTTCTGAAATGGATTCCAGCAAGAATCTCACATTGTCACGGATGTTGATGTCCGACCCCTTTGCAAGCAGCAACTTCACCAGCTCAATATGCTTGTACTCGGTGGCCCAGATCATTGGCGTCCAGCCTCCGTCATCCTGGGGAGGGAAAGCAAAGGGTGAGGTGCGCAGAACAGTCAAAATACGGTCTCCTGCTGGCTTCACAAGCCCCTTGGCAGCCACAGCAGGGTGCACCTTGCCTGGAAGCCACAGACCCCTTCCCTCCCCACGTCTGTCTCATCACTCTCCTTCGATCTGTGCTGCTGCAGGGAGAGGTCCCTCAGGGTCCTGCAGAGCCCAGCGTGATTCCATTCAACACGCCTCAGCAGGCTGGAGTTTATTTGCAGCTCAGCACACTGGCAATGGATCTCCAGGGCGTTCAAATCCAGCTGACTGTCCAAATCGCACAAAACACCCAGTTCACGTAAAAGCTCTTACAAAGCTCCCTGAGCAGCCTGGGGGAGCTCGCCTTCCGCCTTCCCCCCGAATGAGGAACCCCAATGCAGCCCTGCCCTGCCTCGCCCCACAGCAATGGCTAAGCTCTGCGATGGCGAGTGCCACGCTCAACCCTTCCCACCACGTCCGTCATCCCACCACCCGCCTGCTAGGAGGAGCACAGGGACGCCCTGGAGCAACAGGCTCCACCAGCAAATTCAGGGTCAAGGAGAAACTGCAAATGAAGGCACACAGAAGGAAAGTTTCCATGCGGTCAGCGGAGGGGATCACCTTCTCTGGCAGGCCGGGATGCCCACGGCACTGTCGCCCTATAACGTTTGTCAGGTCCCCCCCCAGCAGCAGGGCTGTGTTTGAATACCCACTGCGCAGACAGCACGCTGCCGAGACTCGGGTCCCTGACCTGAGGAAAGCAGCTTCTGCCCCTCGCAGAAAGGCCTCACCTGGCAGTTGACATCCATCTTCCCGTTGGAGAGGAGGTACTGAACAACGTCGTAGTGCCCCTTCTTGGCAGCCAAGTGCAGACACGTGGAGCCCTCCGCGTCCTGGACACAACCACAGAACCAACACTCAGAGGACAGCCTTTCCCAGTGTTCCCCATGTCTGCAGGACACCAGTGGTGCTGAGGAACAGCAGAGAAGTTCACGGATGGAGCAGAGGACTCCAAAAGCCCCCAGCCCACTGCCAGGAGGGAGCAGAGCAGTGGCAACCAACGCCAGCACAGAGCTTCACGCAAAGCTCAGAGGTACAACCCGAGCAGATCAGGAGGCTGTGAGTGCAAAGGCTACGGGAAGAGACACCTTTGTGAAGCCCAGGGAAGGTTCCAGCCCCAAACCCTGGCACATTGATGCTCCTGTTCCCCAACAGACCCTCTCCAACTCTTCTTCATGTGCTGGAGAGCCAAGGGGAGGCAGAAATTCCTTACAGAGGCAGAGCTCGCATGTCAGAAAAGCAGCCTTGACTCAACCTGAAATGCTCCATTTATACAATTTTTGTGCTGTGTTTTATTAGCACAAGGACCTGGCAGCAGGGCAAAGGGGTGTCCTGCACAGGGACTAGGAGCCCCAGAGAGACCAAGTCCCCAGCGTGCCCACAGCCGTCTGCCAAGATAGGAGATAAAAAACGACTGTGAAGGTTGAAAGGAAAAATGCCTTTGGGAGCTGAGAATACAGGGTCTGGTGGCAATGGACAGGCTGTGAGTCATGACACAGACACTCCCACACTAACACCAAAGATCTTGGCTGGAGCCTGATTTTTATCAGGCGTTTATATCCCAAGAGCTTAGCACACAGCAAGGCCCAGAGATCAGGAGATAAAGAGGAGGAAATGAAAGACTGAAAACCCAAAGTGACTCCTTCCTGCTAAGCCCCTGGAAGCAACATTGGAGGTGAAAGCTTTCGGACGGCACTGAGCAGAGAGCACGGCACAGGACCAGGGAGCAACCCTCCAAGCAAGGACGGGACATCTCAGGTCAGGGATTACACTGAGTGGGCTTCTCGGGGTACGGAAGGGGTTTCTGCTGCCCGTAAGTGCCTGCCACTTCTCAGTAACACCACAGCTTTCCCCTGAGATTAGTACGAGCCAAGTGCAGCTTCTGAACCCTACGGAGAGCAGGCATATTTTACTATAAAGTTTCTGAAGGTTCTGAGTGGGACTTTTACGTTCTATTATCAGGATCAAGAGCTTCGGCCACCCCAGCAGCAGTTACTGTCCGGATTTCTCATCAAAATGGCTGGAGATGATTTTAAACTGCAATGTTGCTGCTTTCAAAAAGATGACTAATTTGGTGCGAGAAACTAACATAATAAACTAGTCTAGACTTCAGACATGATCTCAGGCTTCTAATTTGCTTTTGCAAGCTCAGGATTTTTTTACTTCCCTTTACCTTTAGAAGCAAAACCCCTCTTTTCTCCTACACACGAATAAATCAGGTGAGGGACACCTGGATTGCTCCAAGATGCTCGGGACAGTGGCCAGTATGAACCTGCACGTGCCTGTCCTGTCCTTTCCCCCTTCCTGGCTCTGAACCAGGCTCCCAAGGATCCGTTTAGGGCTTGGGGTGGGCAGCGCTCGATATCCTGTGCAATCCTCCTGGCCCTGCAAGCTCCTCCATAAAAAGAACATCCCGGCCCTGCCATACTCCCCAGCAACAGCAGAGGAGCGGGCCAACGGCAGCAGGTTATAACAATAAGAAGTTTATGTGGGGAGGGTTCCTGCGCTCCAAAGAGCATCTGATTTATGGGACTTATAAGCGATTTGTATATTTTCCAAGATTGCGAAGCAACCAGAGCATGCTAAAGGCAAACAGACAGCTGCATTTTATTGTATTTGTTTAAATTAAAGGGTAGAGTTTAAAGACGGGGTCCAATTTTGCCACTACGGCGTGATTGCAAGAAACTGCGCATCAGGCCTTTGGAAAGCAAAGCTTCCTCTGTCATTTTTGCTGGCTTGGCGAGCACCTAATTACCAGTCCATTTTAAAATGTCACCTCAAAAGTCTCATTATTAGAGTCTACAGAGAAGGAAACTCTGAAATCAATCTCCAAACTCAGCGCAATGGATTTGTGACACTTAGTGGCCCCACATGAAATCAAACAGCCCCTACGTTTGGTGCCGCAAACTAATGTAGCAAGTGGCAGCACTTGCCCCAAACTGCTCGCAGCCAGGACGCCGCATCGCTAAAACGATACTACCGATAACCACGGCCTTGCCAAGCCTTCGCGCCCAAGACAAGCGAGTCCGTTTCCCCACTGCCTGTGTGCTTCCACCCAAGACTTAAAACCTATCACAAAAGAAATGGTGGACAGAGGCTTCTTCAGGAGAAAAACGTTAAGGAATAAACTGTTACCTTAGGATCTACCAGCGCTCCAGCCTTGATAAGGTATTTCACAGTTTCCAGATGGTTGTTTTCTGCTGCTTCCATCAGTGGGGTCCTCTGGTCTTCAGAGCAGGTGTCTATATTAGCACCAGCCTGTTAAGAGGCCAAGGCAAACACAAGGACAATTACAACCATTACTGGTTAGCAGAGGAAGGATGTGGGAGTAGAGATTTAGTAGCAAGTTTTGAAGGCAGTCCAACTTCACCTGTTTTGGAAAGCAGCGAACTGCCTGCCCTCTCTCCTGCCTTCTACAGCCAGTAACCAGGGCATAAGGAAGCCAACAGCTGGTATTAACTAACTTTTGTTATTAATGCATTCTGTACTGTTACTTTCAGGATATTGCTTGTGTAACAATTTGGAAAAGCCAGCCTCCTCCTTTTTCCAGCAGCTTTGTTTTGGGTCTATCATTTCTAGGGACACAATGAACACAACAACCAGCTCTTCCCAACGTCACAGCAGGAGCTGTAAAAAACCTCTGGAGATTGGATAACTATTCCTGTTGAAGTCAACGGTAACATTTCTACAGAGGTCTCTGAGCAAACGTTCTGTTCAACATAGCGCACCCTGGACCAAAACCCTATTCTTTTCCAAAACACTACTGTGTCACGTATCTTGCCTGCTTTAACTCTTTGGCTTAGCTCAGTAACCTACCCAGTATTTAAACCGAAAGGACATCTCAGAGACAGCACCGCTCTTGGCAGGCCACGCATGCACACACACGTGCGAAGCACAGGCGTGTTGGCAGCAGCGGCACGCTGACTCAGGTTCACCTGGCACAAGAAGTTGGTCCCATTGCTTCCAGGTGACTCTCACTAAATGCATTTGGTTTGATTATTTTTTAAATAGCTAGAGCTATTTAAACAAGACCAGAGAAGAGGCATGTCAAGTTTAACAAGCTGGGGACATTCCCAGACAAATACTGTGCTACTGCAGTAGCCAGATATCAGGGAAGAGACAAGATGATGAAGGATTTTGGAAACAAACCAACACGACTGATACTCAATTCTAATTGTTTGTAATATCTCGCAAATTTTGCTCCTTTTACTTGTACGAGTCATTCCGTTGTCTTCACGCACAGTAACTTAAGTGAGCGAGAGCAGCAGGGTAGGCCCATAGCTGCATCTTCAAACAGCACTTTGAAAGCCTCCGACTCCAGACGCTGAAACGCAACATCCCAGCAGGCTCATTTTCAAAGACGTGTCACTGCTGCTTTCTCAAAAGCCCTTTAAGGTTTCCCAGTCACACAGGGTAAACAAAACATACTTCCCATCACTCCAATGTATGCCAGTACAAAAAAGAAAAAAAGTAACTTTTTAAATCCTTCTTTTTCCTTCACATCATTTTGGAGTGGGTTCAACGAGAGCACCCGTATGTCTTTGTCCATCTTCCCTCAATTAGAATCCAAATCTCAGACAATAAAGCAAACTTGCATCTTTCCTTCTCTCCTGTTCACATGTGGGACATCTACACTGCAGAGCTACTCTCCACCACTCCTCCCTCAGCAAACCCTGAGAATAAGGAGGTTTTTATAGGAGAGAGGTTTCAGTGCTGATTTCCAAGTATGCTTGAGCCATGTGGGGCAGGAGACCAAAAACCACAGAAAATTGCTTGTACAGAAGAACGTTAAGTGGAGACAGACCTGAATCAGCATATGGCAGATGTCCACGTGGCCAGACTCGGCGGCAGCATGGAGAGGGGTTCTCTTACTCTGATGCTCCATTTTAAAATTAGGGTCAATTCCGTCCACTGAAAAACAGAGCAGGGATGCTTTGAACCATGATTCAGATTAAAGCGTAACGAGAGAACTAGGTCTCACCTAAAGGCTTTTAATGGACGGGTTCCCAGCCCACCCTCAGTCCTTCTCACAACTCACTACACATTCAGGCCAGAAAGCTCTCAGGGTAATCCCATGGACATTCGATATGCAACAGCCCTCAAAGCAAAAGCTTCAGAAACACCATGGAATTTAATACCTTTAAGGCACTACAATTTCTGCACAGGCCATCTCCCTCAGATTCACAATTCCCTATCTCTGAGTGCAACAAAACCAAACACCACTGGTGCGAGGACTTGCAGCAATAGGACAAAGGGTAATGGTTTTAAACTCAAAGAGTATAGATTCAGATTAGATATAAGGAAGAAATTTTTTACAATGATGGTGGTGAAACACTGGCACAGGTTGCCCAGAGAGGTGATCCCCCATCCCTGGAAACATTCAAGGTCAGGCTGGTCAGGGCTCTGAGCAACCTGATCCACTAGACATCGTCCCTGCTCATTGCAGAGGGTTTAAACTAGATGATCTTTAATGGTCCCTTCCAACTTAAACCATTCTATGAGCACCATAAAAGGATAAAAAGGAAAAAAAAATGCTGTTTAAAGCAACACAGAAGTTGAGAACAACAAAGAGTCAGTACCACCTGGCCTTTTTGTCTCATCATTATTAACTGCAATTAATATTAGCGATCCTCATTGCATCTCAGCAAACACAGGGCTACAAAGTGGATGGAGCTTCTCCTAACACGAGCTCGGGATCTGGCCAGAGATTCTCACAGCTGTGCAAAGACTGACAGATGATGATGACAGCCAGACAAAGATGTCTGGGCATGATAACATGTTGCATATGCTAAGGCCATAGTTAAATATCAATGAATAGCATTTTTGTGCTATTGAAGCCATGAACAATGAAGCTAACACTTGCTAGAAGAAAAAAGAAGAATCTGATAAACGAAAAGAACAGAAAGCATCCAAAAATGTACTGCAAAGTACTGCAATGGAAAGGAAATGATCCCAAGGAAACATTGTGCCCTTCAAAGGGGGAGATTCCTCGAGAATATCTGTTGGTAAAAACAAGCTCAGCAGCTCAAAGTCATCTGGTGACAGACAGCCACGTACCCCCAAAACAAACCCTGTGTATTGAAGGGCTCTTCCTTTCTGCTGTCTTGCTGATGGGTCTCGGCTTAAGCCGACTCCGATCTTTTTACCTCTCTACTGGATGCAAATACCCAACTAACCCATTGCATGGAGAGGAAAAGTTCTGTCAGACTGGAAAAATCACATGTAGGTCATCTGGGGACAGAAACAGCTTCTCTGGATAAAACCGTGCCCAAATACAGAAACAAGTTGGGAGCAGGTCCACGTTTCACAGAAAGATGAAGCCATTTCCAATGACACATCACTTGCAAAAGTGGCTTTCTCCTCCAACTCCACTCACAAGGGGCAGCGGGGAATATGATGACGTGCTGCCATGCTGGGAACTGCCTGGCCTCTGGCAGCTGCCTGGCAGGAGCTGGGAGTACTGCCAGCCACGCAATGTCCTGGGAAGGAGCCACCTACCCAACATAAGCAGGACTTTTTGCAGCTCTCCTTGCCTCGCAGAGAAGTACAACTGCTTTGGATGGAACCGTAACTTCTTGGGTCTGCAGAGGCAGGGAAAAGAGGCGTAATTAATACTCACCAAAGAACACTCCCGACATTTCACCCCACCCCACTGCTACCTCATGTGCATGACAAAGTCTGTGCCTATGGTACAGCCCCGGAGTGCCAGCAAAACACAAGAACAACAAGTTTCCAGGAGGAGGTCTTAAAACTTCCAGCTCCAGCCACAGCCAGCCTGGTTTTAATGAGGGCCATATCGATTCAGTGCTGCTCACCAACAAATTTTGAGTCTTACCACTGTAAAACAAGAACCCCTAGTAGTTACAGCTGTGGTTGCAGGGCCAGCAAAAAACCAAATCCTCCAGACAAATGCGCAAGACATTTAAAGCTACAACTGTTCTCTTCAATCAGTCATCTGTTGAGGGTGACAAATGACTGAACATAAAAAGGTCTGAGTTGGGCCAAAATCCAAAGAAGCTAAATCTCAGTTTTCTCTAGGCTAAGCAACTTTGCTGGGGACTGGAGAGACCCAGCGGTCTTTTTCTTACTTTTCGGAGTCCAGAGCAATCAGGGCACTTTCCAGAGTTTCTTTAACTGGTCCCTGGGTCAGGCTAGTAGTAGGCTTTGGAAAAACTGAAGACCCAGCCATGTCAAACCCCTCAACTGCCGAACTTTCTGGCTTGTCTTCCTCTGACAACCGCGTCCCAGCGCCACTGAAGAGAAAAAAATGAGAGACAGCCAAAGCACAACCATTAAAAATACACAACGGTGTGTATCTTATGCCAAAGGAGGAAAGGAAATGGATTTTAAGTACAGATAAGCATAAGTGAAATCAAAACACAAACCAATATATTTTACAGCCTTTTCAGCCTTTTTACAGCCCCGAAAAGGAGTTGCACTGCCCTATGATTACATTTTGATGTACTCTATGCTACAGGAAACCCAGGAACATGGGGCAAGTCATAAAAGCCACCAGAACAGGATCAGATCGGATGGGAAGTCGGAGCACTGTTCAATGCAGGGATGACTTGATTTGTGTTTTCCTCTGCGTTTTCATCCTCTCTTTACACTTGTGCCCATTGGTACAAGTCACGAGCTACAGGTAGGTACTGCATGAGTTTCCCTGTCACTTAGCAGACGTGGCAACATCAACTCGTTCCGCTATTATTCCATTCCTAACAGTAAGAGGAAGGAATGGTTTTAACTCCTGAACCCCTCCTATCCTCACAGCCTCTGCCCCAGCTCACCCTGTGGCTGCTGCGCTCTTTTCCAACACAGTGAGCAACACAAAACACACTTGCAGATTCCTGCAGCTGAGTTTGACGTGTCAGAGCAGAACCAGAAAGCACTCTGCTCCATCGGGAGGAGCACACGCATTCCAATGCAAAGCATGGTCTGGCATGAGGTTTGAGATCACCACACGCTCCCAAGCTCACCTCCCCGTCGTGGTGTCGGCCCTTCCCTCCACAGCCGCTGGTTTCTGTTGCTCGTAGGTCAGCGACACCGTCGAGGTTGTGTCTGCTTTTGCTATTGTCACCTCCTTTGCCTTGGAGGCCTCTTCCCCGCAGTGTGGGCAGTAGCTCATGTCGTTGACCTGGGAGGCACAGTTCTTGTGGAAACGGTGGGAGATGCTGCTCTCCGGCTGACACTCCATGAAAGTGCCCTAAAAAAACCACGGAGAAGAAATTTACACGTTGGTCACTACGTGCCTTACGCCTTCCACACGCTTCATCCGCAGATCTCTTAAATACTTCATTCATCACCACTCTTGTCCAATACAGTAAGCAAGCACTGCCACTTCTTTAGAAGACAACAAAACCAAGGTAATGGGGAAAAAACTCACTTGGTTAGGGACAGCAAAGCAAGATTTTTAATTGCGCTTGGAAAACAGAACCAAGAAGTCCCAATTTCCAGCTCTTTCCTCTAATGCTTGAAGCTCTTGCTTAAGTTTCTAGAAGTGCCAGTGTACTGTAAGGACGCCCTCAAAACTGGAAAAGAAAACTTCAGACTTGCCTGCTGAGCCGGCATTAAAACTACCTAACAAAGCTGCACACAAACCATTCAATGACCTACATGAATATAATTACATCAGCCGGTAACCCCAATGCAACCTAAAGCATGCGACTTGGACCAGCCCCGGATGCTGTTTAACCCCAATAATGTGTCTGACTGCTGATTCAACAAACTTGGGCAGCTTTTCTTTAAAATTCCTTTTCCTTTTCCAGCAAAGTCCTCCAATCTGAAGTGAAGGCACCCCAGAATTCATCCCCTGTGCTATTAGTGCTACCTGAAGCCCTGCTGTGCTCTGTGCTACTAGTGATGGATAGCACAGACAGACACTCCCAGGCTCACCTGTGTCAACTATGGCACGTCACTCAGAGATGTAAGAGCATGTAAGGAAAGGCTAGTTAAAACCCACTCTTCTCCTGAATTCACGGTCCTCCCAAGCAATCTAATTAACTCTATTTCAGCTTTCCAAAATGCCTTTAAGGGTTTTGAGGATTTTATCTTTTGAATGATCTTTGACTCAGCATGAAAACCCAGGATGGCTCCATTTACACTAGTAATGCTTGACACTACTGTAGCATCGTTCATTGAGTCATCTTGAAGAACGCTAGCATCAGACAATGAAGCCTCCTCATCACCTCAGTAGGTGTTTTTCAGCTTTACCAACAGGGAAACTAGGACGACTTAAAGGACTGGACCAATGCTATTAAAAGCCTCGGTGGCAGAAGTGGAAGAAGTAGCAGGAGAGCTCAAACACTGCCTTGTTCCAGTGCCATCACTCAGGTTCCCCGTCTAAACCGTCATGAGCAGGTGGGGGGGGACACACACAGATGTGTACACAGATTCATTTACAAACCAAGCTAATACAGTTTTTGAGGCGATTGATCTGTACAGAGAAAGAAAAAAAAACAACCCTTGTTCCAAAGAAATTCCTAAGGCAAGACTTCCACCGTGTGAAATCCCAGTGAAAACCCTTCCATAACATCCCTTGGGGTCTCCAGGAAGATAAAGGTGACGATTGCAGCTACCCTCACACACATTCCTGTTGAAAACACCACCTGACGTGCTGTGGAACAAGGTGGAGCTGATGCCAGGAAGTCAGTAAACCCCTTTAGGTACCATCTCCACCTTCAGCTCTTCCAGCTACTGCGACAGGTACCCCCTTCCCTAGATTGAGAGCACGGACTTACTGCAGTGCAAAAGTATCCACAGCCAGGGCAACACTGGTGTTTCACCATCCTCCCTCTATGGTCCTCACACAGCACCAAAAGTTGGACTTTGTTAGACGGGCGCATCAGTTCATACTTAACCACACTGTTTGTGCATCGGCCCAGCTGGAACAGGAGAAATTAAAGGAAATGAAATTACTGGAGACCAAAACACTCTCTGTGCTTGTGCGGAGGAAGATTTTGCACACTGCCTTGATGAGCCCTGGCTTTTTCACAGTAATTCAGACGTGTGCCAGATAGCATTAGCAGTGCAGCAGGAAGCTGTGAAAGCTGCTCTCACAGGAAGAAATGCATCATTTACTAACTAACATGCTTGCGGACCCCAAGTCGTTCGTTCCTTGCAAGAAAAAAATAATCGTAACTGGAAATAGGCAACAGCCAAGCAGCCGCAGAAGGGGCAGTCCCATGGGCCTGACTCACACAACATACGCTCTCCTTTTGCCAGGAAGAGCGGGTGTCGGTGACCAAGAGAACAAGACCATACGCACTAAATCTTGTTACTGTTCAAAAGTATAAGTCACAGGAAGATAAAGGGAAAAATAATTGCTCTTTGTTGCCAGCGAAGTTATCGTCTGTACTGTTTCCAGCACTGGCCCCTGCCCAGACCACAGGGATGAATAGCCAGGCTTTCACGAGAGCTCAGCTCAAGTCGCATTTTGAGCACGTTTTCCAAAGGATTACACCAATGTATAGCTCTGGGCTTAAAAAGCTGTTGTCTTGTGCACCACCTTGTTCTGTTAATGACAGCAGGCTCCGTAATTGGGGTTCACTTTTCCCCATCAGTGTTACTCGCTCTGCTGCATCAGAAGGATCAGCGCTTCCTTCTGCTGCCCCCGTTCATACATCTACGACATTTTCACATCCGCGTTGCCACCTGCTAGCATGACGTGACGCTGTTTGGGTTCTGCAAGTTCCTCTTGATAATAACCCTGCCTTCCCCAGATGCTTGGCAAAGGACATTTATAAACTAGAAATATAAATGTGAAAGGCTGCTACAATGAAACGTCCCTACCGAAATCTGTGCGTGGTTTACTGCGCACTGCCACCACGAGCAGAGGAGTCAGTCAGGAACACAGCGCCTGCTCATCACCCACAAACTGTCCCTCTGGTCTAGCTGAGATTTGATTTGCTGCTTTTTCTCAACAAAACTAGACTTTCTCTCTAATTTTTTTTAAACACCACTTCTCCTGCAGAATCAACACCCCTACAGAAAAAGAGAACGGGTTTTAACCTAGGCGCTTCATTCACCCCTAGCAGCTCTGATCCAACTTACCCAAATTCCAGCTGCAAAGTCTACCTGTGGTGGTGACACCCTGGCTAAACTGATCAGCGTTAACACACAGACAGATGCCAGGGGCTGCAGGGGTGGCAGGAGAGGACCATTGCATTGATTTTTACTTATGAGCTGAGGAAATCTGATGAACACGTGAAAAGCTGCACTGTCCATGTGAGGAAGTCCCTGCATTATTATGTCACACTATATTATTTGTTAGAAACTCTGAAAAAGTACGAAATGATTAATTGCTATTTTCCAACCATTAGAGAGTGCAGCAGGGTGCTCATAATTATTTATACCATTCTCCAAGGACACTGACAGTCTGGAGAACCCACTATTCACACGTATAATATCCTTATAACATCTATGAGTCACTTATCCCATTATGAAAAAGAATCTAACATAAAGCATGGCCTTTGCTATTCCCCTCTCTGATTTATCCAGGGACAGAACCGTCAAGCCACCGTATACACGAGAAGGTACTCTTTCATATACCTGCTGTTTATTTAGAAACCCCGGGGTCCTCCTCTCTCCTGTAAGTCTCCAGGGCATTCTCTCTTTAATGAATCAATTTTGCCATGCTTTGGAAATTCCTTTCTCTATAGGTACCAGCACGTACTAACAGAAGCAGAGCTGGGCTGCAAATCTGATTATCCCTTTCTCCCTCCATCCATCCTTCTCCTGGGATGCTACAGGAGAACTAGGGATATTCTCACTCCTTGTCCTACTACCAGCAAGTATCAGAGCACTGCAGTGTGACTGCGGCTCAGCTGAAGCTTAAAAGAAGCCCAAGTGCTTCCCAGTTAAAGGAGGATCTACCAGGTGTGTTCCTGTCCTGCAGTCTCACTTCCAGACTCTGGGAGGGAGTCACTTCTGCCACTGACTTCCACGCTTCTGGAACCAGCAGAGCCCACCTAGCCCAGCTGCGATCGATTGAAAGGCATCAAGCGTGATTGTTTTCCGTCAGCCCGACCTGGGGGCTGCACGGGGTTGCCAAGACATAGGAAGCTTTGTAACAGAAGTCTCTTGGGGGAGGAGAAGAGAGGAAGGCTGGGGCAGACTGAGCCGGCGGAGGGCATGCCAAGTTCCCGAAACTCAAGAGCTGGCTACAGAAAGGTTTGCATCAGCTCCTTCGTAGTCAAGGAAAACCAGCTCCAAGCTTCCTCTGATTGGATTTTCTCAGTTTGATGCATGCTCGTGTATTTTAACCCACTTGGCCTGAAGTGTGTCTGTTACATCAACTTGACCCAGACGCACAGGCCGGGACAAGCAGGAGAGATCCACCCAGCGCCTCTCCAACCGCAGACTGCACCACCTCCTCCCTTCCGAGTGGCTTCGACCTGACTGTGCGATACACACAGAGTGCCAGAGCCCTCAGCTTAGCGAGATGTTTGCCCTGCCATTCCCGCACAGCAGTGGGTTCCCAGCCCAGCAGGCTGCAGAGCCCCTGCGTGACCCGACACATGTTCCTGGCACAGCTTTTTATTCCTTATGTCTTTGTGCTCAGCAGAAAAGTCTGCGAGAAGCTGAAAGACAGACTCCTACCTCGTTATCCACGCTCTCCGTGGCCATGCACTGGTTGTTGGCTAGCGTGGTGATCTCTCTGCTTTTGGGGGTTTCCATTCGACAGCTACAGAGGGGGACTTCCTGGAGACCATCTACTTCCATTGCTTCAGGACCATTGGAAAGACCTGGAGTACAGAAGACCAATAAATCAACTCTGAAATTCTCTTCCAGGAGAAAGAATCAGTCCATCCACACCACCCACATCCTGTGGCATCTTCCCATTCCATGTCCTGAAACGCTTTCAGGGCATTATCTAAAACCTGTAAAAAAGACCCCTTTCTTATATCAGCTGGAGTTTGCAAAAGCATCCTGTACTTTTCTAAGTCCAGCCACACTACAGATGACTGTGCTGAAATCAGGAATAGTGAGTTAAGAACAGTTTACTCTGAGAAAATCTCAACAAGGAAAAGCAACGATGAGGTAAAGATTTTTATCAGCCTGTCTCTCCTCCCCACCTGCCCCAAAACACTGTGCTCTGGCACCAGAAAATTTGTAGGAAACCACCTGGAGTTGGAAATCTGAATAGTTAGTGGAGTGATAAATGGAGAAGATCGGGACAGCACAAACTTCTGTTTGCAGAGGCTTATTACACAGATGGGAAAACAAAATTCCTAGGACTATTTGGTCTCAGCCAACCATGAATTATTTATTTTGGAAAGAGAACAAACCAGGGAAAAGAAAGCAGCAAGATGCTCAGATGTTCTTGCCTTCTCCTCATCTCTTTCTCTCAGATTTTGAACATTTTCAAACCTATTTAAAGGTGGATAATGGCTTAGGGGGGCTCACCGTCAGGTCTGGGGGCATAGCGTGAAAGTTCTTGTGGCTTCAATGGATTCAACTGCATCACAAGGTTACCCGTGACTGCAAAACACTGGCCTAACGACAAAGGGGTTGCTTCTAGTCCTACACTCCTGTTCTAATCCTACGCAGTCGCAACACATCTCTTTGCAACGTTGTCAATACGGAAGTGAACTCTCAAACATTTACCTTTGGATTGGTTCACCCCGAAGCGTCCCAAGCTTTCCCTACCCAAGCCTGCTATAGGATTGAGTCCCAGTGAGAAGGAAGCGTGCTGCTGTTTTTTAAGCTTTTGAAAGGCGAGTTATTTTGCTGGAAAGTTTCAAAGATTAACTTCATTCCTGAGGGAGACGCCTCTTTAGCTGCCCTGGCAATGGCATCACTCCCCCCGCAGCACCCTGCCTGTGGCTACGTCCCTATCAGCCCAGCACAAGCCCCTTTTCATCTTTTAAGGGGTTTCCTGCAGCCAACAAGTTGCAAGACCAAGCCTAGAGAAGGGACGGGATATTTCAAGCTATACAAGCAGAGGGAAAAATCCTTGCAGTTTTCATGTAAAATCCTGTCAAGATCTTAAAGGTTTAAGAGCTTTTTCTAGGACCACAACTCACAAAGCTCATTCCTCGCCTTCCAAGTTGTCACTTTCATAATCTTTTTGACATCCAGAGGCTCTGGTGAAAGCATCCCTCGTCCATCCTGACCCTCCCTTGGTGGCAAACACTCCCACCCGTTCTTTGATGTGCCTCTGCCAAAAGAGCCAGACAACCTTTGAAAGTGGAAGAGCAACGGGGGACAGACAGACGGATCCAGGTCAGCGAGGAGGCGCTGGATCTGAGGCAAGTTCAGCACTGGGAACAGCGGCCGCTCAGCTGGAGGTGAGCGCCCAGGAACCAGCGCTACCCCCTCCTCTTCCTGGGGCTGAAGAGGAGGATCCTGGGGGGCCCTGGCGAGATGCTAAATCAGCATCCTTCAAGGAATGGAGGGGAGCTGCCGAGCACGAGGCGGGCTGGGACAGCACCTTGGACCCCTTCCTAGGCGTTTTCCTGAGCCACCCCAGCCTGGCTCCCCATCCCGGCTCCCCGTCCCCATCACCCCTACCACCCCGAGGGTCCCGGCGGCGGGTGGGTGCTCTGCGGCCGGGCCGGCCCCCGCAACCGCCAGGGGGCAGCCGGGCCCCCGCACGCCGCCCCCGCTGCGCCCGCAGAACAAAGCCCTGGGCAGGCGGCACCCACTCACCTCCCGCCGGCGAGGAGAGGATCCCCTTCACCCGGAGATCCAGGGAATCCAGCGGCACCTCCATATACTCCATGCTGTTCTCCTGGCCAGGAACCTCTCTGCCTCCCAAAGATGGTTTATAGGCTTCGGCACCTAGATGGAAACACACGCGTATTTACACGGCTAAAAAAATAATAATAATATAAATGAATTGCGCGCAAACACGTAAAGGCCGTAGTTAAGCGAGCAGGCTGTATGCAGGCTCCTCAGAGAGGCCATGAGTACGGATGCACATAGAATTATGAAAATGCAACATCTGGGCATATATGGCACGACTGATCTCTTATTTCCTTCCCGGTCTGATCAGGCAGATTTTTGACTTCCATGTAGGTAGGTAACCACAAAACAAAAAGAATAAATTTGACAAGTAAGTTCTGCCTCTGAAAGGCACATCTGCTTGCTGCCGTACTGCATCGGCAGCAGAAGCTTAAATGGCACAAGGAAGGGATGAAACCAGGGCTCAGCACATCCTCCTGTCTCTGACCTGCTGCAAAGGGCTCCCGGTATACTCCGGCCAGGCAGAGCAATCCGGCTAATCATGTACATCGTGAAGAGGACGAGACAGGTGACATTCAGCTTAATGGGAGGGGAAAAACATAAAAGCCAAGTTCTGGCTTTAAGCGAACAAAGCTGCTGCTGGGAAAAGATTGCATGGGGATCCCTCACTGGAAAGAGATTGCGTGGGGAACCCTCGGAGCCTTCATGGGAATTGTCGATCTCGTCGTGCTCCCTTGGCTTTGCTTTCTCTCCTGGTTTGCTTCTCCCACTCGGGCCTGGCCAAGAGTTAACGTGAAGGACTGGCTGCCACCTTTATTGAAGCAGTGGAAAACCTGTCTGCATCTGAAATTAAGAATTAGCTATTTGCTCTGAAAGGCATCAATGGCCCCCACTTCTTGAGAAAAGGGCTGCCTTGGGAGGAAGAGGAGCAAGCCAGATGACTGACAAACCCCAGGCACAACCAGAGGCTGAAACATGGTCATTTAACTCAGAAGCAGCCACAAATCTGCTGATAAAAAAAGTGGCCTGTTTGCAAAGAATTAGCAAGCACAGAATAATAAACCCTTTGATGGCAATGGATGTGTGAAACCTTAATAAGGAAGCTGAAGGCACAGCTTCACTTCAAAGACTATGCGCTTTTTTTTTACCCATCTTGTTACCTTTCCTGAAGAAGAATCAGATCCAGCCTGCACTCCCGGCTCTCCCCACCCCTCAGCTTGCAGAGGACAAAGGACATTGAAACCTGCTTTTGAGTGCTGGGTAACTTAGGTCAAACAAGAATGACCACCTGAACGATGTCCACGCCACGAGATGGGACAGACGTAGCTAACTACATTGTGGTGCTTTCAGAACAAAGACAACGTGCACATTCCGTTCAACTGGACAAACATCCATACAAAAGCAACTGAGCATCACTCTGGGTTGGTTCTTCCTTTCCCTTCTGCATCTAGCCACATTCCCAGAGCTCATGGGGACATGTGTCTACACGGACATGAGTCCACGAGGTCTTTTTTGGATACTCTAAAATAAAAGGAGTTCACGAACAAAATAACATTCCTCCAGCTTGCCAAGGGTAAAGCCACCTTATATGTATCCTGCTGCTTAAGCGTGCAGCTACTGTCAGTGAAATGCAAGTTCACACCCTGGTTAATCATACAGCCCATCCTTGTGAAGGGGGAGCGAGCTCTGCAGGAAGCCACTGCTTTATGGGCCTCAGGTCCTCACCCTTCCACCTGGCAGGCTAATTCCTGTGTAATTAAGGAACAAAATACAATTAGTTACCTAGCACACTGGCTTGTTTCTTTTTATTCCTCCGTCTCCTCTTGCGGGTGGGTTTCAGCCATGGACTGTCCGTCTTTCCTTTCCTCTTCAGCAGCTTCTTCTTGATGCTGGACTCCGAGCTCTGAATAACCAGAGAGGCCATGTGCATGTAAGGCATGTTGCCATCAGCGTCCCAGCAGTCCTCTGCACCCATGCGAAAGAGCCTTTTCGCAGCTTGAGTTACACGAAAAGGCCTTAAGGACTGGGGGTTTGAAACCAAGTGGTGCTAAGATGTCTTTATAGTGCCAAAAAGGAAACACAAGCACATGTGTGGGTGTATTTCCTGTCATTTCAATAGTGCACGCTTCACTTTCTCTTCCATGTAGGCTCTTACACCACACTCATCGCAGTAGTAGCCGAGCACAACCGTGCAGCAATGCAAGTATGCACGCACATGCACACTTTTAGCTCTTCCCCAGAAAAGCTGGGTTTTTTCTAAACTAAAATACTCACGTTGCTCCACAGACTTGCTAGAAAATGCCAACAAAAACCTGTCTTGCACTTGAACAGCCACCTCACAGGGTTGGGATAGAACTCTACAGTAGCAAACCAGCCCCCTCCCTGAGCAAGGTACAGGGTGGCACGGACTAATCAAATAGCAAATAGTCAGACACGTATATGAATCTAAACAGGGTTTGGTTTTAAAAAAATGCAGTTGTCTGGGGTGGGTTTTCAAAGTCAACATTGGAACGGGGAACTGGGCACCCCAACCCTGTAAGGCAGTCTTCAACGCGCTAATCATAAAATTCACGTTCAAACAGAAACTGCCAGTTCCTGATGCTTATCCATCTCCCACCGAAGCCTACGAAAAACCTCCTGCCACCGTTAACTGCGGCTGGATCAGGCCCTACCTTCATGGCCTACCTTGAGAGGAAGCCGATGCTGCACCATGCCCTGTTATCACAGTGAGCGAAGCCGGGCAAAGGTGCTGCTGAGCCTTGGCTCTCCGGGGTAGCTCTGCGGTGTGTCTACACTGCCCCTCTGATAACTGTCCCCGAGCGTGGGCTTGGTTGTGCCCTGCCACGTGGCTTACACCAATTGCATCACACTGCTTGTGGGGGAGAGGTTTGCATTTGAGCCAGTCCCTGTCTGGGGAACCGACTGACTCATCAGATATGAGCAGAGCAAAAACCACCGTCTAGGATGTGGAGATATGACTTGGGAGTTTGGACTTGACTGCAAGCTCAACCCTTGGTCTGAGCTAATGCTACAGACTGGCATCAGCCGCCCAAAGAAAGGGGCAGGTTACACAGCCCCTGCTGCTTGGTCCTCGTTGGCTTCTGTAGTGTCAGAGCACAAGGAACAAGACTCTACAGAACTTCAGATTCATTTGGTATAGTCACTTCTACCTTCAGCTCAAAACATCAAGAAAATGAAGCCAAGAATTTTCTCAAGGTGACTGAAGAGTTGGGGTGCCTTAAATGCTGGCTCCTCAACTTGAGATGCTGTGGAAAGGGAGCAAAATTTTAAAGTAAAGGGGAGGGTGGGGACAGAAACAATCAATGATCAACAATTTAAATTAAAAAAGAAAAAAAAGAGGTTCTCTTCACCAGCCATCTAAAAATAAAAAGTAAAAATCACCAGCAGCTGGTGAAAGACTTGCCCTAGCACTACAGAGACAACCTCCCAGGGAGAGCGTCTGTCTGTGTGCTGTCTGTACGTCTCCCTGACAAGAGCTGCTCATCTGGGACCATGAGGTGGCATGTCAGGTCAGTGGGAATTTAGGCCCTGGGCTGGGCCAATGGATTTGTGAATAACTCCAGCCCAGCTCCCAAAAGCCATGCTGTAAAAAAACAACCATGGCTGGCTCCTACCACTTGCCAAGTCTGCATCTGAATTTAAGCACCCTTAAGTATTTCCACTAACATTCCAATGATTAAAAGCAGTCAACACCTTGTTGAAAACAACGAACAAAAGCCCATTAATTAGCATCAGAAAGCAATTAATTGTATCACAGATCAAGGTTAAGCACCTTGTGGAAAACAATACTCTGTGTGTGGGTGGTTTCAGAGAGTGAGTTTTGTCAAAGAGACATGAAACTACACGGCTTCGCTCGCTCTCTTTCTGGCAGCAGTGCAAACGGGAAATTATTATCAACAGGACAAAGGCCGAAAGACCGATTTAGCAGCCAGGCTCACCAAGTCAGACTCATCTCCATCTTCCTCCTCCTCCCCAGACTCTCCAGACTCCTGTTCCTCCTCGGACTCGCCATCATCAATCTGCAGCCGCCATTTGCCCAAGAACAGAAAGGGTCGGTCAGGTCAGGTCTCTCAAAGCAGAGCATCCCCCCATCATCCTGCTGCACCCAGCACCCAGCCCTGGCCTGCCTGGGCACTGACACCATTTCCTCTCCAGCACAAGAACTCCAAGGCTGTTAATGCACATCATCATACATCCATAGGGATGGTACAGGGGAAAAAAAAAAATAATCGGCATGTATACTGGACCACAGGCTTATATAGCAAGGCTGAAACTGGGGGTAGGTGGGGAGATGCTCATAGGTGCAATGGGGGGGCAGGAAAAAGCCATCAAAAGCCTCACTTCCACTGCTGTGCTTTCTGCCATCTTGCAGGCTAAGAAAACCCAGAAATGGCCTCAATGCATGCCACTCCTATCCCACGGGTACAAGCAGCATCCCATGCCACTCCAAGTCCTGCGCAGGGCATGTGAATACCTTTCTGGCATTGTCTGCATCGGACGCGCTGTCTTTAGAGGTCCTGTTATCATCTGCAGGAAACACAGCTGCCTGTTCTGCTCCATGATCATCCTCCTCTTCCAACTCATCAGAGTCTTCCTCTTCAGAGTCTACATCTATGCTTTCCCCGTTCACGTGAGGGCTGGCATCACCTAGGTCCTTTTCACTCTGAAAGTCATCCAAGCATACGAGCCACAGAGACAACATTAATTCATGGGACAGAGCAGCTGAATCCACCCCAGACTGCCTCCGTGCTGAGCCATAAAGCTGCCAGGGGAAGGCTGGCTATGTGTCCCTCCAGAGCTCTTCAACGCTGCCAGCAAAGCCAGCCCGAGAGCCTGCCACGCGTCACCTAACCATCGACCAGGGAACGAGGAGGCACGAGGCGTCATTCCAGACTCCTGGTTGTACACGGCACTAAGGGGAGGAGGGCTGCTGGGCAGGAGCCTTCAGACGGACCCTGCGGACTAATTCAAATGTGGAGGCTGCATGGTGCTTAGTTACCAGCTGAGGTTAAAGCATGACAGGGGCATACCAAGGGTGCAAGAAGGTTTCTAGGGAAGGGAAAGGGAAGGTAAATTGGAGAGAGAGATTTATGTTTTCCTTGAATTCAAAGACCAAAAATTCAGGGCATGGGTACAGCAAAGCAGAATTTGATCAGGAGTGAGTCTAAAGCTTTTAAAGTAACCAATAATTTTGCGGTATAGCCTCAAGTGGCAACACTAGACAGTTATCCTGAGGACTCTGAAACAAAAAGGTTGCAACATGGGGTATGCTTGAAATCTCTCCAGTTCCACAGGACTCACAGCACAGAAGGGGAACATTCACTGAAAAATGTTTGTTTAAGAGTTGGTATCTGAACAGCCACTCTCAGAGAGCCATTTCAAAGCAGCAAGGCTACTACAGGCAGGATGCTGTCACCAGAGAGACGATGTAGACTCAGAATGGAAGATGCTGACAGCAACAAGCCAGCATGTTCCTGCCCCTATACGTGGGGTTGGTGTGACAGGACAAGGGACACGTATGATGACAACAAACATGTCCAGTGGGTTCAGCGCTCTCCTCACCTTGGCACCTGCAGAGGAATGAGTTATGCTCTTAAACATCTCAATCATTGTTCTCTGTTTTAACACTTTGGTCTTTTTCTTGGGAACCAGGCTATAGGTTCCCATTCTCCGTTTCTTCTTCCGAGATACTGCAGCAGCTGGAAAAGAGAAGCAAAAAAACCCCAAAGTTTGTCCAGGAATGAAAAGAAGAAGGGATAGAGAGTAGAGGCTGTATTGGGGGAAACCACACTTGAGGGCACGATCTGAGTTCCCACTCCAACTAATTTATTTACAAGTCAACCAAAAGATGACACATGCATATGTGCAAAGGCACGAAGAGCTTTCTGCCAGCGCTGCAAACCCACCCAAATTCTGAGTATCCTCTCCACGCTCCTTCTGGCCCCTACATCACCACACACAATATCAAATCCTTAAATTAGCCTGCGTTTGGCAGTATTGCTGATGCCGTAGGAGGCTGAATAGAATCCAACTCGCTCAAATAGATAGTGCGAGGTTAATAATACCAACTTACAATGAAAGCGATCGTACACTAACTGAAGAACACACAGGGAAAAGGTACCTTAAATAAAGAGCCGTTTGCCACTTAACCTCATTTCGCGCCTACTATGGAAGTTTGTTTGATTCCTGTCACTACTTTGATCGGGTCTTAATTTGTTAAGTCTCCCTCCTGGCCTTCTAATCAAATCAGTTATCACACCTCACTGCCTGATGCTGTCTTTGGTGAATACACATCAGAGGGATGCTTAGCGCAGGCTCTTTTAAGAATAGCGTGCAGGAGGGAACAGCCAGCTTCAGCACCAGTGTTACCGTTTGCAGCTGTACAGCCTGCTCCTTGAAAGCATTCCTTCGTCTCCCACTATGATGAAATTTCACCAAAAATCTATGAAGAGACCTCTCAGAAAAATTTTGTTAACCCAATTAGTTTTATTTATAAAGCTGTAGTTCACGGTAACCAGTTGCTGCGGTGATATACAAAGTCCTCCTAGTCTGAAGATGTGTCTATCAGTTCTCCCATGGGAAGATGGGATGAAAGTGTCTCCTCTAACAAAAACTTTTAGCAGAAGAGCGATCCTTGGTGTGGTGGTGCTGGTGGAGCATGCCTACCTGCCCATGCTGCCTGGGAGGGACCTGCACCCCAGGAAGGACTGCATGGCAGGGGCTCCCCACAAAGCAGAGAGCTGGTGGACTCCACTTGGGAGGCTGCTTTAACAGGGGACTGCAAGAGTGTCCCCGTACAGCATCCAGAGGTGACCAGAAGGGAGTCAGAGGACACAAGCAGCACGCTTGCGGTGCAATGGCCACTTGCAGAGAAGCGGCTAGATGAAACAGCATCTGTCAAAAAACAAGGTCTATGGCAGCAGTCGTACCGAGGCCAGCAGGAAAGGAAACCCTGAAGGAGATGCAGTGGGGAAAAAAGGTACTAACAGAGGCTTCAGTCCTTGCTAACCTCCCACTCAACCACATACACACACGTTTGGGAGGTGGGTGCTGTTAAGAATTTTAACTCTGTTCTTTTTTTACCCGTCTGCGACTTTGTGGTGGCCACATAGCTCTGGTTCTGAGGTAGTGACTGGTGAAGGCCCGGGAGAGAGGGCAACGGCAACGGCTTCCCAAACTCCAGGACGTTTTTGTTTCCTTCCTCCTTGGATTCTTTTTGATCTCTGCTGTCTCTCCCATCTTTGGGGTCTTTACTTGCATGCTGGAAAACAAAATGCAGTTAAATTGAGCCTCTGTATAAAAAAAAAAAAAAGTCAAGAACATAAATTTAATTCCTTTCTCTCAAACATAACCACTTTCATTCAAAGATAGGACCACGCATCCAAAGCAAAAGCACACAGCCCCTCCTCTAGCACGTAACGTTACTTTGCCTAAAGACTGCAAGAACACTCCCAGGCTGCTGGTCCCTCACTTGCTGAAGGCTGTAGCCTTTGAAGGTGAAGGGCTACCTCGCAGAGGCAGAGCGACAGATCCACAGCAACTGCAGAAAATGAAAAGGACCAGACACTATTTACACAGGCATTTGGTCGGCTCCGGAGAAGGCAAATGACTGCAACAAATGCACCTATTCCCTGAAACAAGCCCCGAGCGCGGCTGTCACATCAAGCATGCACGAGAACAGTCTTGCAGAGACGTTTCGGAAGAGCAGGCAGCAACGGGAAGGGATCCTTCCTTTCGGACGGCGTTTGGCACAATCAAGGCTTCACAAAGGCTGTGGTCTCCCACCTCTAGCCTAGCTCACAACAAAAGACGAGCAAAGAAGGTACTTGCTTGACATTGTAGGTTCATCTAGTGCTGCCACTGCCGCAGCAAACACCAGTCCAAGCTCACCTTCAACCAGCTAGCACAGGTTCTGCCAACGTAGCTGTTGCAACACCAAAACACAGGGCGGGCTACAAGCTCCTACTAAAAACCTGATCAAGGCTCAAGAGAATTTTGTAGCTGCTCCTGCAACTCCCTGTCACCGGAGCCAGGCTCCCAGGCCCTAAGGCAGCTTCTACCTGTTCCGATTCGAGCTTGTACTCAATGCAAAGTCTCATCCAGCACCTTTGGGCACAAAAGCAGGTTCCTACAGCCCATTGTCCCACAGCACCGCGACTTTTGTGGCAACCACTGTAACAGCAGAGACTGGGGTAAATGCTGCCACTCTGATTTGGCATCTTACACTGAATTTGCCCTCTTATGCATTTAACAGATGATCTAGCTGCACCCGCACCTCTCCATACATCTGTCCACTCAACTGTCGAGGAGGAGGCAGGTTTGGCAGAGACGCTGCAGAAAACCAAGAGCACAGTTAGCAGATTACAAGCTCGGCAGTTGCAATGTTTCAGTGCTGCTCCACTTGCAGGAAAATACTTCTTATGGGACTTCTGAAGCAACAGCTGAAATACCAAAAATGAGAGAGGAATCCAGGCTAACGAAAGAAAGGGGAAAAAAGCAGCGAGTGATAAAAACAGTCTTTAAAGTCCAGGTTCGGATAGGCACTCTGAGACACTGCTTTCAAATAATGTGACCTTGTGAACAAATGGGGAAGCGACTGATTCTCCTAATTACAGCTCTGCCATGCGCACACTGCTGGCAGAAAGCGAGGACTCGGTTGCAGACAGAAAAGCTATAATGATAATCAAAAATGACCTGCATAAAGAGGCCATCAAATTGCCAATGATTCCTGCATCAAGCCCGTAACTTATGGCTGAATTGCCACGTCTTTTCTTAAAAGGCGTCTAGTCTTGGATTAACGATTTCAAAGATGACAAATCTACCATATCCTTTGATACATTGTTCCAATGCTTAATTGCTCTCACTGTCAAATAATTAAATGCATTATGCTTTTTCAACTAAATTAAAAAGCCCTGTATCATCAGGAATTCTTGCTCCATGTAGATTACTTATGACCAACGATCAACTTTTTTTTTTTTTTTTTTTAAAACAACCCTTTCTCTTCAATAAGTTTAACAGAATGAGTAAATCAAGTGTCCATAGGCTAACTTACTGGACATTGGATCACTGCAGAGACTGTTCCCAGTTGTTCTACCCCTTAAAAAACACACAGCACGAGTGCTGGGCACAGTATGCCAATAATAGTCACAACAATCCTATTTATACCTCTTAGCAGTTCCTAGTTTATAGATCTAAAGGTTAACGGTAACTCTTGGCTACAGAATTATTCTGAGAATTCCCAAGTCCCCTGGAGCATCCACTGTTTTCCATTTTTAACTTAAAATTAGGAAATAAGCTTGGGAGAGACAGATTTGACGCAAAGCTGCCTGCAACAAGTGTACATAAGGGCTGCATTTTTTGTCCTTTAAGTGCAGGTTATTGCAACTGGTCTCTGATAAAACGTGCTGGTACTCCCAAACATCAAGAATCCACATTCAGACCATGCCAGACTGTTTAGAAGTACATAATCAAATTTTAAATGAAAAAGTAGTATGTTATTAGCTTGGGGTTTTTCTCTCCCCCTGTAATTACAATATGGAAATAAATTAAAAATCTTCAATTGGGCTGCATGACAACTATTAAATGTGCCTTTTTCATGGCAATTCTGGTAAAACAGTTTTTAATATCAAATTAAGCCTTGTGAGATTGGAGGCATATGCGGCAATACTAAAGGACAAGAATTCCCGCAGAGAGGTGACCAGATCTCTCAGGAAGCCTGATGGCAGGCCAGCACTAAAACATACAAATATATATGTGTGTGTGTGTGCATATATCACACACATATATAAATAATCCTAAATCTAAGGATTACAATAAAAAGGAGCAGTAAAGATTTGAAAGCACATGCAGTTGTCTCACCATCTTTCTCCATTCTTAGCTAGATAAAACTGTTACATCTCTGCTGCTTATTAAATTTTACCCTTTCAGCAAGTAGAGTATTTAGTGGATGAAACTTTATTCTTTTCCCACTTCGGATATCTCTGAATTATGCCAGTTCCTTAACTTGAGCGCATAGGTACAACCCATCCTGGTCTCCTACAGTGAGTTTTTACGCTCTGCTCTACCTGCTCCAGATGTAACCGCTCCTAGAAAAGAGGCTTTGCTAATCTCGCACACTGGTCTGCTGGGAAATTCCTTCTTCCTTAAAATCCCATCACACTGGCTAAAGCATACCTGAGCCCTTCCTCGCAAAGATATTCTGCATCCTTCGCTGCCCAGGTAACAGCCAGCGCCTGACACCTCTCCGCAGGTTTAAATAAAAGAAGCAAAGGCAAAAGACGGACTGTGCGCATGGGAGCGGGGCGAGTGGGTGCTACACTACTTGGGGCACAACAGACTCCTATCAAAGCAAAACAGAAACAAAAACTTACAGTGAACTATTTAAACACAAAGCGCTCAGATCCAGCTGCAAATCCCCAGCGCCGTCAGAGAACATCTCAAAACGCTGCACATCCGTTTAGCTCCAGCAAGTTTCCTGCTAGGGAAAAGGTTGTCCCAAGGAAAACCTCGGAGGAAGGTTTCTCCTGCAGAACAGGCAGGGCAAGGCAGGGCAGCTACCTCCAGCCCTGCCACCCCAGCCCGGGGTTGGTAGGACCCAGCTCTAAGCCACCTCCATGGTCACAGGCAGAGCTGATTGCAATTAACGCTCCTGTCACGTGCCACTTTCTTTCAGTTTGGTGACGATGGTTCCTCCTGCCCTTGTGCTCCTAGCACAAGGCACAGCATCAAGCAGGCAGCTAGAAAACTGCCTGCAGCCCAGTATCCATCCAAGCAAACTCCTGCTTCTTGGCTTACGGCCTCTCTTACCTTCCCCCAGCAGAGGACACTCGTGCTGGCAAAGCACAAAGAGGGCTGCAAATAGCAGGCGCTTCAAAGACCCCAATGGAGCTGATCGCTACTCAACATCTACTCATCTGCTTTGCTGTCACAAATCCTAACATGTTCCTGCTTCGCTTCAAGATCCAGAGTCCTCTGCTAAAGATGGAAAATGCCAGACTGGCAATGCTGGAGCAGAAATGACCACGCTGGGAAAGCGATGCACGGCTTCAGTGATCTGTTGGGCACGGATTGATCCGCTACAAATACTAACGAGGGTACACACACTTTGAGTTGCCTGCATTTTTAACTAAGCGGACTCTTCTGCTCAGAGACTGGATGAAGATCATTCTCCTTCACTTAAACCAACAAAAATTCAAGAGAGTAGAGGTGCTTTCATCTAACATCTACAGGGACTCCACTGCAAACAGCAAAATAGAGGCGAGAAGCACCATTCCTGACCCTAAATAAACTCCACTGCTGTAAGTTATCCCTGTCCAAAACAGCTGTGCCTTCTTCTTTTTTTTCCCCCAATTATACTTAGATTTTTCACAGTCAAGCAGAGTTCTGTTTTCATCTACAGATTTAGAGAAGTTCAGTGAGGAGAATCCTGTGCAAAGGGAACTCCAGGACACAAGTAAGAGCAAGCTGCGTTCCAGTGTTGTCCTAACCATCACGTGTGGATCACTGGAGGCCAAGAAAGGACCAAAAATGATAGAGAAAGAAACTGCGTTGCTAATGTCTTAATTTCTTGGAGCTTCTCACATGGTATCAGCTCACCCTACGCAAAAGGCTGTGAAGTCACTATTTCATGTTGGACATTGCAAGGAACAGTCAAGAAGCTGAAGGCAGCTATTCCTAGGCTCAGGTCAACATTTCCAGAGATGCTTGTGTCTGGAAACAGCAAAAATGGGACAACTATGTCCGACACCATTGTGAGGAAAATAGCAAAAAACACTGCTTAGACTGGGACAAGAACACAGTATTTTACATGTTTATAATTAAACTCGAGTGCCTTCTACATTTTAATGGGATCAGCCGCGTTTCTGTTATTGGCACAGAAGTCTCCTACAGCAGCAGGGAGAAGTTACTAAAAATGGCAAAAGACAGAATATCCTTTTTTTTTTTTTTTAATTCCAAAAGCAAATATACAGAAGAAACAAACCTTACTAATTGAACCCCTCGTTGGTTCGACAGACTGCACACAGCATTCTTCCCGCAGCCCGGCAATTAAGAGGTCTTTCTGTTACCAAAGCAAGCAAGCTAGCAAGGACCGAAGAGAAGCCAGCCCAGAACTCCATCCGTGTGTTGGGGCAAGGACACTGGCAAAGGTCCTGCAGGTCCTGCTTTGGAGCAGGGCAGCTTTGAAGAGCACCGCAGGACTGCCGTTCTCTTTCAACGCCTGAGTGCAAACATCTCCAGCTTAGACATATGAAGTGTTTTATTTCTCTTGCTTTAAGGACTTTCATCTCCAGCACGGTACAAGCTTCAGACCAAAGCCAACTAGCCAGGAGGACTAAACTAACCGCCACTGCCACCAGGCAGCTGTCGTAGAGCAACCCTCTTCATCCATCGGTCGGATGCGGAGGGGTAACGAGATTTGTACCAAGGCGCTGCCTTTGAACAGCACAAAGCAGCAGCTCCCAGGGGTATTCGCCTCTAACAACTGGTGAATTGATATTTAAGCAAGAAACACCAGTCTGCTATAAAAAATTTATCACAAGCAGATGACAGTGCCTGTAGGAGCTGTAGTGGTGCTACTCTCCCTTTCCTCTGCTACTGCAGAATTATAGTTTTCACTACAGCTTCCAGGGGAACCTGACCCCTGCCTAAGCCTTACCTTGGCGTAACAAAAAGAAACCTGCAGGGCTTTGGTCTTAATCTAGATCAGACAAGCTGCAAGGCTGATCCACCTATTAACACCCTTTTAATCTGCAGATTAACACGTGCCAGTTTAGAAGAGCGATTCCAGAGCGACTTTCTTACAACTGCACTGATTTGTGTGTGGTGTAAACTGAGCTACAAACCTGCATTTCATGGGTTTCAGAACCGGCGTCGTTCAGAGGGGCAAACACTGCCAGGTCAGGGGACACCTCACTCCTCGCCCCTGTCCCCTCCTAGATGGAGCAGCTCCAGGAGAAGGGAGTGCCACACGTCAGTCAAAATGAAACAGGGTAGCTCAAACCAGTTTCTACAGCAAGCCTCCTGACAGAAACAGGTCTGCTGGGGACCTGGGACTGGGACGGTTATTTCTGCGGGCTGTGGTCAGCAGCTGGGGCAGACACCTTCAGCCAGCGCGACCGTGTCAGCAGCATGAGCACAACCAGTTAAATACGAAATTAAAAGTACTGCACAGTACATTCGCTTTCTACCTCCCTCTGCAGTAAATCTCTCTAGAAGTCGTCCCATGGTAGTCTATGGCCTCGTCACTCCCAAAGATGATTTCCCATAGGGAATATTTAACTGTGCCCAAGCTTGCACGTGTGGACTTCACACTTTCAGCCTGCCCGTGCACAGCTGAGTACCGCTCTGGTGAGGTCCTCGATGGGTGTACCTTCTAGGTTCAGACAAGCTGACAGAAGCAGTTGCAATCAGACGGAGAGCTCTATTTCACTATGCCCTGTACTCTTCTTTTTATTTAATTATTCCCCCCTCCAAGGAGACAATATCCCCATCCTCATCAGGACCTGTCCTTTGTTTTCTGCATATTAGAGGGTCTGAGCCTGCTGAGCAATCCCGGACGCTTGCAAACCACCAACTGCCACCTGCCTGGCCCCGAGAGATGAACACAAGATGTTCTTAGGCCAGGAGCTCCTGTGGAGCAACCCACAGATCACGCCAGCACACTGCCGCAGTACTGCTGGGCACTGACACAGAAAATAATAATTTACAGCAACAGCAACACCTGTGTGCACACAGAAAGAAAGCAGCTTACCAGTCCTGGGATCAGATACTTCATGGCAACACTGCTTAAAGGTATAGTTTGATGAATATTGGTAGAAACACCAACATAAGCAAAGCATCTTCTGCTCCAAGCTCCTCCTTTCTGCCCAATCTCTGTCTCCCCCAGTTAAAACTGGTACCCTACATTTTGGGCTCCCATTGTGAAGCAGGTTGAGATATCAATTTCACAGATTTTTGCACCATTTCTTCCTACAGTCCAGTTCCCCTGACCTGGTCCTCTGCATAGCATAAGAAAATACCACCAGAGACACACACCTCAAACTACAGCCTCATGGTCACCAAGTAATGAACAGAAACATAACTTGGGATTCCCAATTCAGGCATCTGCTCCTCCTATTCAAGAGATAGCTATGGGATGCTTTCACTACCTACCATCCTTCATCCCTTCCAGACATGTCTTAGTGATATCAAGCTCAGGAACTGGAGTTTCTGAGCAGGAGGGGCCTTCTCCAAGCTCAGGACACACACACGCGCACGTGCGCTTGCCTTTCAGTCTGTTGCCTGGTCCTGAAAACTTCTGGGTTCTTAATGGAGTTGTAAACAGATTAAGAAGGAAAGAAATAAATTCTTGTAAAGGTGCAGCATTTGCATTACTGCACTAATCAGATGGGGAGCAGAAATGATGCTGTCAACAACTCTTCTGAGGTCTCTGTTCAAAAACCACCTTAACATGCGACAACATCAATTAAAATTATCACCTGTTTCAGATTCAGCTTCGATCCCAATTCAGGAAGCAACTCCTAAACAGAGAAAAAGCTGGTTAAATTTGTGAGAAAACTATTTTCTTTCTTTCAAAGACCAATCCACATGTGCAGGAAAAGCCACCAGGGTCCCCTGATAACTACTGGATTACAGAAAATAATCTTTTGGCCCCAGTGGGTTTCTGCAGGAGCTGGGGCAAACAAACGTTTATACTCTGCAGGCAACAAAATACCTTCCTCCCCTCCTTCTCCCAGGCAGCACACATCCGCAAGAACAGTCTACCAAGGAAACAACAAAGCTCTAAAAAATATTAGCAAACTACTGTCTCCTGTAACATCAACTTCTGGGTGATTTCCGCAATTTATTTCCTGGAATACCACACCTGCTATCACGGTGTTTTTGAAGGGGAAAAGGTGTGAATGCAGAGGCTGGTGCATGAAAAGTTACTGCGAGGCTGTGCTGATGAGCATCTTGTAAGCAGCTCAACAAAGAAATAAATCAGGACAGAAAAATGACAACTAGCAAGGACTCTGCTACTCAAAAGAAAATAGCATGTAAATTCAAAAGACAATGGGGAAAAATTAGGTAGTAATTATCAGGAAGGCTGAACAAAACAGATGTTTTATTGTCTTGCAGAAATGAGATCAAATCTTGGGTTCACATTCAGATGCAGAGGCTTGAGCAGAGAACGCATGAACAGCCTCTTCTCACCACCCTTCTTGTGAGTTTTGTTTCTCTCCCTATTTTAAGCCCAAGGGAAATGGCCAGAGGTGCTGAGGACAGGCTATGCACTTTCTAGAGCGGCCCAACAACTGCAGGCTTTGCTTTTTGAAGCCGCTGCTTCTGTGTGAGCAAATGACGATCAACAGCACCATCACAGGAACTTGTGTAACGGAGCGCTGCAAGCATTCGCAAACATCGTGTGCAGCTTTCTAGAGAGAAACCTTGAAGCCCAAGGGGTTGCGTAAAAATATTCTTTTGATGTATCATAAAATATGAATGAGGAAAACACTCCCTCCTAACCTAGCAGTCATCTTTTAGAAGGGAATTGCCTCTTTCAATTGCTCAGCCCCAAGGGATCTCTCCCTGTCAAATTCCACAAGGGTCCGGGGGTTTGCCCCACCTCATTTAAGCGCACAACAGGCTGCTGGAGAAAAGCTGCGAGGCAGTTTTGGTTGCAAAGCCTTGTTTGGGTAAGAGACAGCCTTACGTGAGATTTTCATGGGGCTGCATGTATGGCATCTGGGCTTCCCCTGCTTGATAGCCAGAAAACACGGCAGGGGTACAAGAGCGAGAGAATTCAAACGCAATCAGGGGAAGACAGAGGGGAAATTAGCGGTTTGGGAGAATGGTTGGGAAATCATGGCAGGCGTGGTTTCTACTGTTGAGGCTGGGTGCCCACGAGGTTTGTAATCTTGATGTGCTCTTTGGACTCCCACCTGCTTCCGGAGGCACAGGTGGCTAGGTGCAACCCATCTTTTTTTTTTTTTTTTTTTCTTAATCTCTCTTCCCCTGCTCCAGACCACAGCGATTCCCAGCTTTGAGACTTTCACAGCATGTCATTGCTGTGCTGCAACACGTGGGTGACATTTGAGAATAACTTTACATTTGCTTGTCTGTAAAACACCGGTAGGTTGCAGCAATCCATGGCACCAACCTTTACAAAGCTGCAGCAGCTTCCCATTCATTTCTGGGTGTGACTCAGTGCCAAGGAGGGCTCGCAATCCTTTCCTTGACCTAGCTGCAGGACAGCTAAAGGCTAGTCTCTCTCCATCCTTAGGCATAGCATGAGAGGATCCAGCTCATCATAGTTAAATATAAAGCATCTCAAGGCTGGAGACCAAGTACTCGTAGTGGAGATCTGTCTGTTCAGGTATCTATTCCCTACCTTTGGCAAAAGAATCAAACTAAGAACCAAAAGAATCAAACTTGGCCAATGACAAAGAAAGGCCCGTTTCTGTTCACCCCACTACAACTTGAACACAGCAGATGACTTCACATCTCCTTTTGCCTCCTAAAAAAGGCAGAGCTCTGTTTTATTAAGTGACAGCAAATCCACCCCTAAGGATTCTGGAGGGAAGATTTCTGAACAAGTTGCATTACTGCAGGCAACATACAGAGAGAAAGAAAACATCATCTGGTTTACTACTGTAACGATATGGCAATGCAATCAAGTTGCCCAACTACCAGCTTCTTGACAGCTTCCAAGCTTAGGAGAAGCCTCAAGTTAACATGCTATGCTTAATTTCCTTTGGGTCAAACTCATAAGAAATCTAATTTGTTTCACAAGCAGCTCTGGATTTCAGCAGACGGCTGATGAGCAATAGAGCCGAGAGAGAAAGGCCATTTAGTGTCTCACATAGATCTGCTGGAGAAGGTAATTGATCAGTTATATATTTAGAAATACACTGGGGAAGAGAGCTGCCGGTGGCCATGTGACTATTTTAACACCTCTGTCTCTCAGTAGGAAGAGAAAAAAATAAAATATATATGTATATATATAAAAATAAATCACTCCACTCAGTGAGACACCACCAAATTACACAAGGTCTCCCTCTCCCACACTCAAAGAAAGCCAAGAGCAATCGCAGCAGCAGCAGCACTGACTGCTGGGCATATACATTACCAGGCTAGGGGTGGGTTTAGGCATTGTCTTCCGTGCTCTGTGGACCTTGACTTCAGCGTTAGCAGCGGTGGCTTTTTTAGCATCCATGTCCTTACTGCCCTCCCCGAGCTTGGTTGGCATCGTGGCTTGCATCTGAGAAAAGGAGCCCACAGTTCTCCCTTTGCTTGCTCCTCCTGGAAGAGTTTTTGCAGCATGGCCGGTGAGAGAAGCAAAGGTGCTGGTAGTCCTTAGAGGTTGCTCCTGTGCCATCTGCTTGGTTAGAATATATCCATTGCTCCCCGTTACAGAAGTCTGTGTGAAGTCATTAGCTTTCATATGGTTTTGCTTCCCAGTCTCGCCATCTCGTTCAGAAATGCCATTTTCTGCTATCCTATTTAATTTAGTACTAGAGTCCTGCTGGCTCACTTTCGTATTGTCCTGAGTGTTTTTAGCTGGGTTTGGGTGGCTACCAGCTTCGCTGTGCTCACAGGAACCGTTGGTTTCACCGTCTACTGCCATTTTTGGTTCCCCCGCTTGCTTTTCTGTAGCACTTTCATCTGCAGCCATGGCATTAAACCCTGGAGAAAGAGGGAGAAGGAGGAAGAGAGGAGAAAGAAAAGGGTCGTAAGCAGTATCACAACTCCAAAGAGAAGGTACAGCTTCTTACAGTGGCTAATGAAGAGCAAACCTCTCCCCCAGAAAATTGCTTGCTATATATATCCATTTAGGTTGCTCATTCACCTACCTGACTGGCTTGGCTGGATCCGCAGATGGTGAAAATTGGGGTGGCTCAGTTGAAAGCAGTGCACTCATTCTCACTTGCCTCAGCTGCAGATGTGGCCATTTATTCCCAACTATGGATTTTTCAAGGTAAATATTATCTTTAGCTTTTCCAATAACTACATTTATTGGACCATATGTCAACACCTCGCATGTCAAACAAAACGTTGCCCAATCTTGCACTCAGGTCTCTGGCAAAGCCCTTCACAATGCCAGACTGACACAAGAAAAGCTTGCTGGTAGGGCTGCATGGGTGAGCTTTTGTGGCACAGACACAGCTCAGCAGCCAAGAGTCTACATCAGGGCTCTGCTCCTAAACGAAATGTCGCAAGGAGTAACTCCCTGGCAATCACAGCTCCCCTGGAAATGTTGTCCAGTGGAGAATGGCTCTTTCGCCGGGATGAAGCGACACAGGAGCAGGATTCACAGTGTCATTTCAGAGGCAATAGCCAGAGTAAACACGGGGTGAAGCACGTTCAATGGAATTTTAGGCTAAAATAATTACATGATGCAAATGCAGCGAGATTTTTGCAGAGTGACTAAAAGCTCACACACAGATAAAACAGGAGTGTTCACATAAGAAGGTTTTTCCCCCTCCCTTCCAAACATTTCCATGCTCCCCCTCTCAATGAATTTGTCCCATCAGAGATTTCAGACCTGAGCTGAAAAAAGTGTGAATGCCATGTACTTGCAGAAAGGTTTCCAACATGACAAACTAGCAGCTCCCCAGGCAACCGGGAGTGATAACAATTCACTGGCATGTTCAGTAAAATGATTAAATCAACCTGCTGTTAGGGATTCCTTGTATTGTTTTCCTTCCAGAGGCCAGACAGTTATGAAAAGCATGACAAGAAGTACCAGCAAAAGCTTTGTCCAAGTGGGCTGTCAAAGCAGGTAGGATTGATTTACAACCAGCTCGAATCAAAGCAATTTTCACCTACAGTATTCAGAAGAGCCCAGAGTCAAACCGGAGGACAACTTTGCAAGCCAGACCAGCACGCTGGGTATCAGCATCTCATTTCATGCTGCTCTTGAAGCCCAAACACTCAAGGAAAACAGTATCTTGAATGTTTCTGCTGACCTGGCAAAAATCTGATGCAAGGCTAAAGCATGAAGAACCACCAAGATCCTGGATCCCAGGACGTCAAGTCCAATATACCTGGGCTGATTGTTTAAAGCCGAGCTCTGCGGGGCTCTGCTGCGTGCCCCCGAGCACTCGCAGCTCAAACGTCAGCAGGGAGGAGACGCAGCACTGCACGGATGACTGGAACAGCTCTTCCCAAAAAGCATCAAATTCCCTTTGCAGTTAGAGGCAATTAGGGAACAAATCTCTCCGCAACTATTTGAGGGCCTACCTACCCCTTTGTTTCTACCCCTTTTTAATGCACTCAACCCATCCTCACCTCTTTTAGGTTGACCTAAAAGATTTTGATACAGATTTCTGCACAGACAGCACTCGCAGATCTAGTCTTTAAAAGCAATGCATTCCAGTACCTGAAACAGCGTATTATTCCCCAAACTTCCTGGGTTTTGGTGCTCACGGAGATTTAAAGACAAACATTTCTGGCATCAAACTGAAAGCCATCTTAGAACTGGCCAGTACACTTCGACCATCCAATCTAACCTCCACCCTGATGCACGGTCAACGCTGAAGTCTAATCAGGTTGGTCGCGGCTCTGCCCAGGTGGGTCTCAAAGACCTGCTGCAGCACTCAACTTGCTCCAGCCTAGTCCTACCCATAAATTACAAGGGGGACAGTTCTAGTCCTGCTCCGTATTTCCAACTGAAACCCGCAGGTGTTGGGCACCAAGCACCTTACTGGAAAGTGTCTTCAAACCCTGATGACGAGCGGTGTAACTCCTCCACAGGGTTCAACTCTGGCCATTTTTCCTGATGAGACGTCTGCACTAAGCAGTCCATTCCCCTCAAGCCCAGGCAGCTCAGCCTGTGATTGCCTCCCACATGGACTCTGCTGGCTCAGAGTCTCCAAAAAGAGCTTCAAAACCTCCAAAAAGAGCTCCAAAACCTCTAAAAAGAGCTCGCCGATGCTTGCTGGAGCACACGCAGAGGGGCAGAGGCAGAAACCCCAGCTCCAGTGGGCAGCAATTGAGTGACTCTCCAAGCACGACTCAAAGTGATCACCTCCATCTGCTGCCCTCTCACGCCACCCAAACCACTTTCTGTGTACTGAGAACTCTGATAAGGCACACAAGGGTTTGTTTTGGAGAGCAATGACGCTGGGAGAAGATAAAGTGCTATTTTTTTCACTGTTATTTAACTATTTGAAAAGTCTTGGGCAGAGGGAGCCAACAACGATGCCCTTATTCTTTCAATCCTTGTTTCTCTTTCTGCATTTGTTGTCTTTAAAAGACCGTGCTGTGGCCACTTAAACAATTATTTCAGCAAAGTCAGTGCCAGAAGAAAACAAAAAATGAGCTTCTTAACCACAGATGGCAGTTTCTAGTGCTCAGCACTAAGCACCTGGCCGAATGAAGCCTTCAATATCCGTTGATTTAAATACTGTGCACTCCCACCAGAGCAGTCAAATAACTTCAGTGGCTGACTATTAGATAAACTGAATAAGCAGAAGGCAAGAATTGCTCTACCTGCCATGAAGACAACCAAAACAAGGTAAATTAGAGCACTGCCCTTGGGGAAGGAATAACTGCATTACCCCAGAAAGCATCATGGACTTTATGAAAAATCCAGGAGGCTAAAATTAAAATCCCACATACAGTTTCCCCCACGCACATACTCTTATTAAGTGTGCAAAGTGCAATCTGATTGTGGAAGTGCCATCAATCCCCTATAAACAGGCACCAAAATTCCAAATCTGTATGACTAGAGATTTGACAAAACAAAGATATGAAACTTCATAGTCCCTGAAGTTGCACAGAACTGGAGAACCCGAGAGCAGTCATCAGGGGTTTGGTTTTGACTTAACGGGGTTACGCACCCACTCTGCCCTGTCATGACTGCACGTGTCGCAGGGCGAAGCAGGTCCCAGGGCTTCCAGCTCCAGCCCCGACCATCAGTGCTGCCACGGCTCAGCAGGATGAGCAAAATGCGTTGTGGGGTGTCACAACTCGGTGACAACTAACGGCACGCATCCCCACGACAAAAGGTGTTACAGCAATTGTCATCACACGGCTCGCTGGCTGGCAAGAATCAGCAGAGGCCAAGGACTGAATGGGAAGAGAGACTACGACAGGTCTGAGACACCACAAGTAAGATTGTCCTGAGCTGCTGGGACGGGCTTCTTTGGGGAAAGATCATCCCCATCCTCCTGCTCCCTTTTCTGGCAGCACTAAAACAAATTCATACGTAGTTTGGAATAACATTGTTTTCTACAAACTGAGGTCCTGTACAGCACAGGGCTCCTCCAAGAAGCACCACAGCCAACCCACCGACTGTGGGAGCTCGTCATCCCAGGGTCCTACCTGAAAGTCGAATAAAAGAGACCCCCACAAAGAACTAGTTTACATCAGGAGCTACATTGCTTAATAAGATGTAGTAACTCAAGTAAGCTATTCTGGTTTTCACAACCAAAATACCTGTTCTGGTAAGAGGAAAATAGGAGTCGCCATCCCAGCTATCGCTCCACTCGCCAGGATGCTCTGCCCCTAACTCGGTGCTCCGTCCTTGTGTAACAGGACACGTCTGCAAGCCTGACCACGTTCAGCAAGTCTTAGGTACACGCTCGCAGTGCTGCACATTTACAAGCATTGCTGAATAGACACAATTCAGTATATATTCACACTTTTGCTGAAATACAGCCTATAGGTGGGGATGGGAACATAAACTAGAGACAGCAGGAACCTCACAATGGAGAAATACTGAATAAAACAGCCTACAGAAGCTCTTCCACAGCACCAGACAGCTAAAGAAACACTTGTTCCTAACATGACCTTTTCATCTCCCCTTTTCCATTATTTAAAAAAAAAAAAAATTCACTGCAAACCTGCTAAAATCTTGATTTCAAATACATCTCACCACAGTGAGTTCTCCTTGAAAATGCCATTCAACAGCTTTTCTGCTCTCGTGCACTGAAAGTGCAAGTGAATAAAAACATAAGATCGCTATTTCTCTAAAACTTTACAACTTGACAGTATTCATTCCTCCTAAATAGAGCAAAACTAGGTTTCCTCCGTATTCACTTTTCTCTCCAAGTCCCTCACTGTTCCTTAATCTACAACCATACATTAATTAAAAAATGAAAAGAAAAGGCAGAAAGACATAACCTATGTCCACAGAAGCGTAACCTCATTTACTAGAAGCATCCCAGTATTTTCAGAGCTCCCTTATGCATCCCCCACGCCATATGCAGCAGTAAAAACTTGTCACACTGACCACAACACTGCCTGCATCCCAATCCAAGCATTTGGTATTAATTTAAAATCCAGCAACGTGCAGGACGGGTAACTTGCCCAAGAGATTTATTTTCTGTTATGCTGCCTGTTTTCCCAGGTCAATACCAAGTTGAAACAAACTTCAGTAAAGGTGTATCTGCTAGGAGCTGGCTACATTTTAGTAACACAAGGACTTTCAGACTAAGAAAACGATGCAGATACATTATCCCTGTGATAACATGGCAAAGAATAAACAGTAATATATATTAAAGCGCTTCTCTGAATTAACTCATTGAGAGCAAGGAAGAGTTTCCACCTCTTCCCAGGCTCGAGCAGAAGTTTCATTCTTAAGCTTTCTTCTCAATATCACACACCGCCATTCAAAATAGCATTAAAATCCCCACGAAGAGAACAGAATCTTAGGAAAGTATGGAGGAGCTAAGCCAGAGAGGATGAGGACATGTCATCTCATTTCAGGTGTCTAAAAGGTCTCTCAAACTTCAGGGTGCCCCTAAGCCACCAATGCAACCAGCAGAAAGAAAACGACAGCTCAAGAAACACAGTCTGACTTCAGACATCTACCTTTGGATAAACTAATCACCGCCTGGATGCGCCTACCACGTGTAAGCGGAAATGAGCTGGACAAGTTCAGAATTAGAGTGATCACTTCAACAAAACCCCTAAATTAGGCAAAACGAAACCCACCGCTGCTCTCCCAGCCCAAACTCCTGCAATGCTGGTTCCTCTCCGCTGCCTTTGCCTGTTGGGTTGCCAGCCCTTGCGGCAGAGCCAGACCTGGCTCCAGTCCTGCCCCGGGGCTCGGTTCAGCCTGCCAAGACCTGCCCGCAGGCAGCGCCTAACAGATGCACCGCGGTCCCTGCCAGCCGTCCCGGCCGCAGCCAGGGGGAACCGAATCGCCTCTGCGCGGCCAGGGGGAACCGAATCGCCTCTGCGGACACCGAAGGGGATGAGTAGCCACCAGAAACTTTTGGTATGCAGGCAGCCAGATGATCAGCTCAAACCTCTGTTACTTTTGAGAATGGTCTGGGGGGGAAAAAAAAAGTCTTAAATATATTTTTTAAAATTCAGATCTCACTGCTCAGTGAGACAAAGTGAGAAAAATATGCAAATATTATGAGCCTTTATACTCCAGGCCAATATGCAATCATCACTAGGTCTGAGGAAAAAAAGAAAAGAAATAAATAAATTAATTAAAAAAATCCTACAAGCGAATGCACTATTATCTGATCTGGAACTTTTACACATTTTTCTGAACATCTTGGTGCTGAGCACCAAGGTAGAGGTGAGACACCCAACTGCCCACGGCTTGCACGATATTTTCCATGCATTTCGAGTGCCCCCAGCACAGGGCAGCTCCACGTCTGCAGCTGAGCCACGAGGCTTCAGCTGCTGCAAGAAAAACACCAAACTCTGAACTAAGCAAAGACAGAGCTGAAATGAAAAGCTCACGAATTTGAACAGCAGTACAAGTTAAATACCGTGTATATTTGTATTTATACATACACACATTTCACAGATTTTTTTACCTTAAGCACTTTGAAGATCATCTTTAAAACACCACAGATACCGCAGTCATTTATTCAATACCCAACTGTCCCACTGGATAAACTTTTAAAAGCGAGAAATGCACCTGCTTACAATCCTTGTGTTGTAACAGTTCCCTTCCCCCTCCTTCCTCCAAGTGGAAAAAAAAACCAAACAAAAAAAAAAGAAAATTGTGAAGCAGAGAGAAGCCCAGCTGACATAAAAAGGATGCCGAAGGGATGGGGGCTGAAACCATACAGGCTAGGGAGAGCTTGTGGTGTGAGATCCTGTATCCATGGGAAGGGAAAGCACCACCTCTATCATTGGTGCCAAAAAGCAGAACATTTTGAAGCCAAGAAACAAAAAGAATCATGTTTGCAGGCCAAGGTTACTCTCTGGGCTAAGTTATTGATGGTCTCTTCTTCCCCCCACCCCCTTTTAAACCCGCGAAGGCGGGTGACATCCATCCACAAGCCTGGCCCTGTATTTCCCAAACACAAGTGCCATTCCTCCCAGTGCCCTGGAGCACTGTCACCCGGCGGCAGCGTCACCGCTTCTCATCTCCCGTCAGAAACACTGAGAGACCAAACAGGAAAAGAAAGAAAAAAAGAAAAGAAAACCCAACAAAAACAACTGCTGTGAATGCTCAATACTGAGATTACACAGGTCGGGATTCAGCACCTCGCCGGTGGCTGCCTCTGAATACCAGCAGTGACTCAAAGCAGTTTAACAGCCTGCATGAAAATAATTCATTCCTTTGTCATGGGATCCAGTCCACGGTGTTACAGCGCTGGGCACAAGGCCCCGAGCCCATTCGGGACTGAGGGATGTTCCTGCTCTGGGGCTGCTGGGCTCCGAGCACATTTCTTCTGCTGCCACAGCCTCTCTGCCGCAGGGCAGAGTCTCCCCGGAGCAGGGGTCTCAAACACGGGGAACACCTGGGTGCACATCTGGATGAACATCTAAAATACCTAAGCAACATTTGCTCTGTCTGGTCTCCTGGCTGTCAGTCCCAGCAGGGGATCCCAGCGCTGAGTACCATGAGGCCAAGAGATTATTCTTTCTCTCCTTTTAAAGCTGCCGTCTCTGCACCTGGGAATGCAAAGGTTGCCACTGCTCAGTGGAAAGCAGCACTTTCCCCACTCATGGCAGCTCCCTATCTGCAATAAGCAGGGAAAAAATTAAAAAAAAAAAAGGGGGGGGGGGGGAAGGAAAAAAAAAGATCCCTCCAGGAATTTCAAGCCCTGACACTCTCCAAAAGGAGTTTTAAGTTCACTTGAGAACAAAGTGACTGTGCACATCTCACCCAGCACCATGGCTCTTGTAAAACAGCTGCCTCGGGTGAAGTCTCAGAAACGCCGAGGCTAATGGAGAACTTCGTTACTGACTCCCCTTCCTGCTCCTTCATGCCGCTGCTTTAGTGGAACTTTCCATATCTGGGGCTGGGGAATCAGAAAGGGAGCGGTTTGCCTTGAAAGGTCAAGCAAGATGCAGCACAGAGTTAGGAGCTATGTACATTAGGAGGAGAACTGAAATCGCTTGCAATTCTTGCAAAGAAACCACTTTTTAATTAGTTTCTCTCTGAGTCAGGCTAAAGACAATATGGCCTAAAAAAATACCAGAGTGACTTTTTTCTGCACATCTCTTCCATCTCCCTGTCCCTGTCCCCTCCCTGTCAAAGGCAAAGATGGACCTAAACTTACACCCACATGTAAAAATGAACTGGAACATTTCCCCATGGACAACATCACACAGTCTCATCCATAGCTTTTTTTTTCCCCCCCCCCCCTATCTGCATTGAGCAGTTTTACACAAAAGGGGACACCAAGTCCAGTGAGTAACTTACACTGGGCTTTAAGCAGGCTGGTACTCAACCCCAGAACTGGAAATTAAAGTGCTGGGAACACGCAAAGATCTCAGTCCTACAGCTGTACGTTAAATTTATAGTTCAATTATTTCTCTTTATCAGTGTCAGGATGAAGCCAGAAGAGGACATCTCTGCTGGTAACAGCAGCACATCTCTGCAATGCCTTCCGCTTGAGGAACAAAGAACAAACCACCACGACTGCCCACCCAAGGACCCCCCACCCCACCCCGAGAGCACCCACCCAGCTCCCTGCCCCCGTCCGACAGCACCGACACCTCGTCCCCTGGGGCAGCAGCTACTCAGTTGTCACAAATAACAGGCTGGCACGCTGAGGACAACCAAGAAAGGGGACGCACTGCCTCAAAACAGTGGATTATAAACTGGGGCAGCTCAGCTATTGCCCCACAAGAATATGAGCCTTCCCTGCAACAGGAGATCTTCGTAGAGATCTCCAACATCATCGTCTTCATCAGTGGTGGAGCCAGACAGCAGACGCAGGCATTACTGCAGCGGTGCCGGTGTGCCTTGCTTGGGAAAGAGACCCCTGAATCTCATCCAAGGCTGCAAGCTACCTGAATTTCCTGGCTCATCTTGGACACAGAGAAAGCAAAAGCTTGTACATAGAGGAGTAACTTGTAAAAGGCCATTTGCAGAGGCAGCAGCGGGGCTATGGTACATGCTAACATGGTTCAAATGGGGATCTGATACTGACCTCAGTACCAGTACCCTTCGGAGTCAAGGGGGAGTAAAAAGAGGGGAAAACACGTAAGTCACACTAAGTCTTTAGCCCAAACAGCACCTTTAGTCAGCCTTTGGATCTTCAAGTTCAAGCCTCTGAAAGTTTTAGATCCCAGGTTCAATATTCACAGATAACCTGCCAAGGGGATTTTCCCAAAGGGAACAAAATCCAGAACAGAACTAGTCTTCGGTTGCAGGCCATGGCTCCCACCAAACACACGACCAGTCTGCTGCAGCAGCTCCGCCTAAACTAGAACCCAGAAGCACCAGCAGACTTGTGCGGATTCCCATTCCCACACATCACAGAATGGTTTGGGCAGGAAGGGACCTTTGAGGACCACCTAGTCCAACCCCTCTGCAGTGAGCAGGGACATTTCTACTAGATGAGGTTGTGTCCAACCTGGCCTTGAATGTTTCCAGGGATGGGGCATCTACCAGCTCTCTGGGCAACTTGTGCCAGTGTTTTACCATCTTCACTCACTGTAAAAAAAATTCTTCCTGTTATCTAGTCTGAATCTACCTTATTTTAGTTAAAAACCATTACCCTTGTCCTATTACTACAGGCCCTACTAAAAAGTCTGTCCCCATCTTTCTTGTAAGTCCCCCTTAGGGACTGGAAGGGGCTCTAAGGTCTCCCCACAGCCTTCTCTTCTCCAGGCTGAACAACCCCAACTCTCTCAGCCTGTCTCCATAGCAGAGGTGCTCCAGCCCTCGGATCATCTCCGTGGCCTCCTCTGGACTCGCTCCAACAGCTCCATGTCCTTCTTGTCCTGGGGACCCCCGAGCTGGACGCAGCACTGCAGGGGGGTCTCACCAGAGTGGAGCAGAGGGGCAGAATCCCCTCCCTTGACCTGCTGGTCACGCTGCTGGGGATGCAGCGGAGGACACGGTTGGCTTTCTGGGCTGTGAGTGCACATTGCTGGGTCATGTCTAGCTTTTCAGCCACCAGTAGCCCCAGGTCCTTCTCCTCAGGGCTGCTCTCAATCCCTTCCTCCTCCAGCCTGTATTGATATCAAGGGTTTTCCTGACCCAGGTGTAGGACCTTTCACTTGGCATTGTTAAACCTCATGAGGTTCACACGGGGCCACTTCTCGAGTTTGTCCAAGTCCCTCTGGATGGCATCTTGTCCCTCAGGCTTATCAACTGCACCACACAGCTTGGTGTCATCTGCAAATGTGCTGAGGGTGCACTCGAGCCCACTCTCTATGTTGTTGATGAAAATATTCAACAGTATTTGTCCCATCCTCCTCGTTGAAGCAAAACAACTGTTCAAGCTAACTTAGACAGACAGGGTGCTTTTCCAGTCCATACTTCCCAGCTCCATACACTGTTGCCCATCCCTCAAAGAAACTATTTCATTGCCATCTTGCAAGTCTGCTGTAATGACTTCATGTTCAAGCAACACTCAAAAATATAAATTCTCTGCCAATGCTAAACACTGTTATTAACAGGATTTAGGGACATTAACTAATTGAACTGCTATGACAATCACAGCTGGGTAACGAAGGTCAGCAAAGAACACCACATACAGCACAACGACCATGCAAACCATTGTCTTTTACAAACATGGCACGCTTGCCAAGAGAAGAATACAATCTGAACGTTACCACAAGAATGGAGACTATGCAATTCAGATTTTAGGACTCTTCTTTCCCCAGTAACAGAACTGGACAATAAGCTGAAGCCTTGAGATTGCTCCTGCACAGGGAGGGTTCTCAGCTTCCTTTTGACACACAGTATTTTCTTTAAGTCAAAATTAGTCAAGACATACAAGGCACAGAATTGTCTCTCTTCCCATCCTCCTTCTGGATTTTTACCTCCACAGACTCTCGACACTTACCTTAAGATCAACCAAGACTAAAAACTAAATAAACTAAACTCCCGAGCCAAGCAAGGCAAAGGATCCAAGCCAGCGTCTCCTCCCAGAGCAACGTGACCTCAGACTTCATCTCTGCTCTGCCCAGACCAGAGGTCCATACGCAACCGGCGTCAGCAGCAGCACTCACGTGCTCCCAGTTAATATGCAAGCACCACGGCCACATCTGACACAGCATTCAATATTCTGCCTGTTCTGAGCTTTACTTTCCAACTAGAGCAGCTTGACAAAACATTATGCTGGACAGAAGAGAAAGAAAAAGCCATGCTCTACTCACACACATCCGAATTAAGCCCAAAATTTTGTTTCTAAGCTAAGACTAGGTATTTTGATGGGGCCTCTTCAGTGCTTTTCTAATGCTCTATTATGGAAAGGAGAACAAAAATACACCAAATCCCTACAGAGCTATGAGAAGTAACTAGTCAAGGAATAATAAAGCCATGGAAAGAAAGGAGCAGGGGGGAAGATAAAGGGTAGTGGGGCTTTTTTTTTTCCTAATCCCACTGACACATTTATTAAGCCCTCAGATTTGTGTGCATGCAACTCACAGACAACTACGCAGGAAAGACTTCATCAAATTAACATATGCGCTGCATCCTGCAAAGTAAAAACAAGCAGAAACAACGCAGAAGCCACGAAGCATCCTGCAACGGCACGAGGTGTGGAGTGTCTAACCCCACAGGCCATCCTGCAGCAATCAGTGCCTGTTCTGGAGCAAAGAGAAACTCACAGGAAAACAGAAAGTTAACTTTAATAGAGGGAGGAAAAGGGCTAGGTCATCGTGTGGCGCGGATCAGAGTTCAGTTAAAGCCAGTCACACAGACGAGGTTCAAAGTAACTCCTGTAAGCTTCACAGTCACACCAAAGCAGAAGTGAAAATGAGATATAATTCTTTAGGTGGGTGGAGATGGATGGACTGAAAAGCAAATTTGCATCTTCTGGGGAAGATCTCTGCTCAGAATAAACACGGGAGGAGAACGGAGCCGCTCTGTTCATGGGAGCACACCTGAGACCCTCGGGGGACAGGGCACATCTCCAAGCCCCCAGTTTTGTTCCCATCACGTGCCAACCTCATGAGCGAGGTCTGGCCCTCAACCGAGGCAGGTGCTCACCTTCCTCTTTGTTGTTGGTGATATCTTTCAGCAGCTCAGTCTTCATGCAGGCGTCTTTCCTTGTCTCTCCCTTACTCAGCACTGTTCGCTAAGGGTGGGGAGAGAAGAGACAGGGGAGGGAAAAAAAAGAAATATCACTGTTTAGCTCAATGTTTATACACACGTTGCATTTAAATCAAGAGAAAATCATGGACACATCCTGTTTACATCACAGGCAAACCTCATTCTGCAAAATAACGCTGCCAGGAAACTGCCACCAAGGCACAGGTCAAAGATAAAAAAGGGCAAGTCTTGCCCCAGCTGACAGCCCGTCTCGCCCGAGAAGCAGAGGGGCTTCGAGCTGTGCCTGAGCTGGGACCTCACAGCTCTTTGGGTAAGATGCAGCCAGACAGATTTCTGAGTGTAACGTGCTTGGGAATCCAGCTGAGTGTGTCTGTACAGGCACGGCTGGAAACAGTCGGGAAAGGCATCGCACGGAGGTGACCCTTACTGCCCAAAACTTCCTAGGTTTAGGGTGGGGGGAGGCAGATCTATCCAACTTCTCATTACATGTCATTTATCAACATCTACAGCCCAAGCACGCTTCTGGTGGGTTTGCTTTTTTTGTAGTTCATTCAAATGTAACTTACAAAATGCAAACCATCAGTTTGCTACAGCTAACTCATCATTCATAACATCCATGTTTATTAAAGTTAATGAGTTCTATTTTTAATTCTATAGAAAGCAATTTTTCTTTTTTCCCTTTTTTTTTTTTTTTTTGCAAAAAGGGAACACCTGCTCTTCTCCTCTGCCTTTCACACACCTGGAGTCACATTGCTAGATCAGGTTTGCAGCCTTAATACCTCCTCTTTCTTTTTTTTTTTTTTTCTGAAGTGGCAAGACAAAAAAAAAAAAGCTACTGAGAAAGAACAAAAGCAAAAAAGTATTAAAAAAACCAACTCCAAACACACACACACAAGAGAAGGGGTCCTGTGACACAGCTCTGTGTTTAAGGAGACAAGCTGGTCCGAAAGGTAAACATGGCGACTGCCTTGCAAAGCTGCGGTGCGATCGGGGAGGCAGCGATGGCCAGACCCGGCTGGCGAAGGGTTCGGCACGCTCTGCCTGCGTCGCAGGACAAGAATGAGCCCAGGTCAAACCAACCGCTGAAGGCCAGCACCCAGAGCAGACGATGCCTGCGGCCATGCAAATCACAAGGTTTAAAGCATGCTGAGTGATAAAGAGAAAAAACAACCTGTCCATCTCCCATAAAGCAAGCAAAAGAGATAAGACGCACACATGAAGTCTGGCGTATCGGCTCCAAAACCATTCTCAGCAGTAGCTTGCCCTTCCCCACATCAGTTTCTGTCCGAAGCTAGCACAGGAGATGAGCCTTGGTGTTGCTACTACCAACTACCCTGACATTTTTGTTTCCATGTGAATTCAGCTGCAATGCCAGGTGCCGGCAGGTACTGCAGAGCGGAGTCTTCCCTCACCCCAATTTCCGCAGCCCCCCATCCCATACAGCCAGCGAGGGCTCATCCAGCACCGGGTCCCTGCCCCTGGGCCACCGCGGTGCTGTGGGACCACCCTGCCCTGCACCTAAAAGCCATCATCTGCAAAGCAACACACTGCTGATAGGAAGGAAGAAAAATCAAGGGGCACCAGCTGGGCGCAGGCTGCTTGGGAAAACCTCCACCGCCTGCCAGACCTGCCCACGCGGAGCTAAGGGCACCTTCAAGGATTGCTCCTCTAGCGAGGAGGAAGGTGGTCATGGGTGGTTGCCTGCCCCCGAACGCAAGCAAACACCAAACACGGCCACGTCTAGATGCTCTCAGCAAGAGGGAACTCGTGCCTCGAGCACACCACCTTCAGATTTTCAAACCAAAAAGCAAGCTGTACGCGTTAGAAACCTCCGCTCAGCCAACCGATCAGGTAGCCTGAAACAGAACATACCTCCAGCAGACACTGGCCAACAGCTTCCTTCAAGAAATGATCATAAAAACACAGCCCAAAGTTTGAACATAGACCAGCTTTTAATTTATTTGCTAAGCCAATAATATATATCCTTGCTGCAAACAATCTCCTTGTAAACCCTACCTCTCCTCTACTCGGACTTCTTGTAAACTGGGAATAACTTCACTTTTCTCGTGCGCTTAACCTGCTGCAAGACTGATGCAAAGAGAACTGCAGAGAACTGGGGCTGAAGCGCAGCCCCACGGCCCCCACCATGGGAAGGGGCACCCAGGCCCTTGCCCCAGACACGTGGAGCAGTCCGTCTAACAGGGACCAGCTTGTTTTCCCAACCTCTCCTGCAACAAAGAAAGGTCTTGATGTTCCTGCTATTAAACTGACTCATACTGGAAGCCCCAGGATTTCCAGCAGGTCATTTTTGCCCATTCAATTCTCAGTTTTTATTTTACAAGCAGCAACTGCACTCCACAAATCATCCACGCTCTCCCTTCCACAGAGGTGTTGCTGCTGCTCAGCCCACGCCTGAGAAAAAGCCACTGTAGGAACCCTGGAGTCAATCAGCCCTCGGCAGTTAACGACCACCCTCCCTCCTCGCTGCAATTACCAGGAGTTCGGGGCTGCCAGCGGTGGGAGCTCTCAAAGCAGAAGTTCCAGTGCCAAGCGAGGCCAGAGAGAAACCATCGCTTTCTGTCCTGTGGGAGTAACAAAAAGCTGGGTGCCAAGGCAAGGCTAACCAAGGTGGCACCTGACGGGCACTCCTGGTCCCTATCTCAGGGACACATCCCTCGCTAGCAGCGGCGGCGGCTTTACAACTTCCATGCCTTGCTCTGAAACAAACAGAAACTCAGCATCAAGGTAGAAAAGAAAATAATAATCATTAAAAAAAGCCAACTGTGAATTTTGAAGCATTTTGATCAAAAAGAAGCTACAGGAAACCCCTGCGAAGCTCTCGAAGCCTCTTCCCCCCAGGCCAGCGCTCGCCCCTCCTTGCTCCATCACCCCTTGGCAGATGCGGCAGCCGGCACCCAGCACCGACGGGCACCCACCGGGCACCCCCCTCCAGCCGGGCAGCGCTGCCCATTCATTCCCACCGGCCCACAACTCCACCCAAGCCAACTTAGCAACAACTTCACCGCAAGTGTCAATACCTCCAATTTTTTTTTTTTTTTTTTTTTTGGTGGTGTGTGTTGGTTTGGGGTTTTTGTCCCCCCCCCTCCCCTCTCTTAACTTCAGAGCAAACTCCCCTTTCTGCTCACACTCCCCATGCCCCAATCCGCCGGCTCCCGATTGGCAAGGAAATCCTATACCCACCCTCCCCGCCGAGAAATGTCTGCTCTTGCAGCAGTCCCAACAAAGCCAACTGCCAAGCACAGCCTGCTTCACAATAAAAGTCTCACTCTCTCCATTTTTTTTTTCTTTTTTTTTTTTTCCCCTCCTTCCCCCCTTTCCCGCAGCCGTCCGCCTCCATTCCCTCACCGACCCCAAGACTGATTATTAACCTTCGGTGGCTGGAGAGCCTCCATAAAGAGTACACACCGCCAGCAATGAAGTATTATTTCCCCTTCTTTTTATTTTTAGGTTTCAAGGGGAAGAAAAAAATTACTGCATCTGAAGAAAGACTGATTAGGTCTTTGAAAGGGCTTTAAAAGCCATGAGGATCTAAGCAGAGGAGCTAGTGCTGGTTTAGTTTTTCCTCTCCACCTCTATTTACAAGAAAACAGGCTTCCTCTCCTCCGTGAGGTCTTTGGAGGGGATGGAAGATGGGTCAGACCAGCCAAGGAAAGGCTCTGCAGCATTTCCAAACAGACGACAACTAGAAACTACAGTGGTGCCTTTAAAACAAAACAAAACAAAAGCCCACAAAAAAAAGAAAAAAGAAAAAAAGCAAAGCTGGGAAACACAGAAAGAGCTTTCTCAGCCTCCTCCTTGGCATTTTCATCAGCCATCCGGGTGCCCTTCGCAAAAGTCCAAACAGGTTTTATAGGCAAAGACAATACATGCACAGGAAAACTCCAACATATTGCAGCTTACCAAGCCCAAGAGACCAGTGAGTTACATCATGAACCAGAGCTCTCTCCAGGCAGACCAGGAAGGAGCGGAGGTTGATGTGCTAAGATGTCTACCTTCACCAGGGTCTTTTTTTTTTTTTTTTTGTCTTAAAAATCAACAGTCTAGGAACCTGAGGCTTTGCAGCAGCGTTATTCTGATCGGAGCCATGCAGCTAAAGCAGGTCGATGTGAAAGAGGGCTGGGCGCAGGGGACCCCTCTGAAACTGTGCTCGCTCCCGTTCGGGGCAGCAGCTGCACCCACACATCTGCCTGCAGACCCGGTGGGACGGACAGGACTGATCCTGCCCGGCCCCCAGGAGCTGGACACCAACCCCTCAGAGGTGACGCCACTGGGCCAGCTCCCCGATGGAGCCGGGGCTCCAGCAAGGCTCTCGCCAGCCCTTCAGGATTTCACCTCCTGTGCAAGGCGGCGGTGAGGTTTGCAACACACACTGTGGCAAGGCAGAGAGGCAAAGCTCTCGGTAAATGATGCAAGCCCAGCAGCAGCAGCAGATTCTCATTCACTCATTTTTTTCCCTCCCTTTTTCTCCTAAAACAATAAATAGTAAAAATAACACAAGGCAAACCAACTCGCTCATAATAACCTTTGCCTTAAAGACAAGACAAATATTTTGTACTTAATTACACAGGAAGTAATGATGAAGAAAATGCTTGTGGAAAGAGAGTGTTTCTTTTGTAGGCATGTGAAGGCTGCTCATTTGAGATCTCGGCGCTGCTCAGGTCCTGCTGTGCACGTCAAGGTCTGGGATCACTGCTCGTGGGGACGCTGACCACGGGCCTGTCATTAGAAGCAGCAGAAGCATTTGATCTGGAGAAGGAAGGAAGCGTAACCACCAGCGTACCTGGCCTACAAAGCAGTCACCAGTCTCAAAGCTCTTTTTTCTCAGGTTAAGGCCACTTCCTCATAAGCCTCGTGCAATCATGTGAACGTGGAATTTTATCTGCAGCTCACAACAAGCACTGCCCTCAGCCTGAAGTTTGTCCCCAAATCAAATTCTTTGCAATTCTTTTGTCTCCTGAATTCCTTTCATCCAGACTCTTCCTAAAAGAAAAGAAGCACGTCCTTCTCTACCCCCCATGTCCTCTCTCCTATTCCAGCGGCACAAATCAACTCCCGAAACAGGGGGAAGGGTAGAAACGAGGTGCAAGTCCCTGCACGCAACAGCTGGGAACAAGGAGACACGTGCATGAAACACAACAGGACTTAAAGCGACTCCTCGTAAGACAACGCGATCCGCAATGGCGTGCAGGCTCCAGGCAAGGGGGGGTTTGCAGAGCCCGAGCCCCTCCTGTACAGGGGAGGCCGATCGATCAGACAACAGCCCTAGCCTGGATGCAGCTACGCTTCCTCGCCACTTCCATGCTGGGAAGCATCGTACCCATCTAGCTGTGTCCCAGTACAGTTAAAGCCAGTGCATCTTGTATGTGCAGGCAAGTGTAAACCCAGAGCAGACAAAGGCATCTCCTCCTTCCACGGACTGAGGTTAGCAAGGAGTACAGCTGCCGCATGCCTTCTCCTAGCGCCCGGGAGGGGAGGGAGGGAAGAAAGCCCTAAAATGGAGACCAAGATTCATCGCCATCTCTAGCAAAAGCAAACCAGCCATTTCAGAAACACCCAGTCCCCAGGAAGGCTTAGCCAGCATAAACCCGTAGCACCAAGAGCAGCCTGAAGCAAGGAGACTGCAGCAGCCCAGGGCAGGGGAGCCGGAAGGCACCTCGCCCCCATCAATGGGCCTCAGGCACTTCTTCAGCCTCCACGCTCCTCTTCCTCCCACCCCCAAACCACCGCAGCCAGCGGAGCAGCTCCCTCTCCCCCTGCCCATCCTAATGGCGCCCGGCAGAAGGGCTGGTCGGGGCAGTGGCGGAGGGGAAGCCCCGCGTGGGCTTCCCTGGGGACCTGGAGGACCTCGACTCAGCTGCCCACACCACCTCCGCCTGGGTCACCTCCAGCTACCCAGAGGCCAGCAACAAGACAGCGACGCCTGCAAGCCGGGAAAACAGACAGGGAGAGGGGAGAAAAAAAAAAAAAAAGACAAAAAAAATAATAATAATCACACTTGCACCCTCGGGCCTGTCCCTCTAATAACTACAGCAAAACCTCACCAAGGCTTTACTCTCCTGGAGGGTGAGAAAGCGACACAGTGCTGCCCAGCACCCGAAGTCCTAGAGGTGGGAGATCCTCACACCCTCTCCTCCATGGCCTACGGGCTTCGTCCCCGGCGTGGGGCCTGTGTTATTTTTTTTCTGCTCTGTCATTAAGAGTGGAGCCTGGTCTTTTCCTTCAATCCCAAGAATTGCACTGAATTAGATCATCTTTCCCGGCTCACTTCCCCCTACAGGCAGCTCCCGAGCATGCTCAGCGCGGCCGGCGCTGCCATTTCATAACTGCATTGTTTACAGACACACACTGACCTGCCATTTTTTGACAGGAGGAGAGGAGCCGGCGTTTGCCTCCCGACCACTCGCAGGCCCCCAGCCCCTCGTCATAAAAATCCCCTTTGGAGAAGGGAAATTGCAGGCTGTGGGTTTGTGGTGGTGGTTTTGTTGTTTTTTTGCCCTTTTTTTTTTTCTGTCTTCCTTTTTCCTCCTTGATTTAGGTCAAAATCCACCTGCTTTGGAGGAGATGTTAACCCCTTTGGGGGTTGGGAGGACAGGTCTCACAGAGCTCGATCCAAAAGGCCAGCCATGATTTTTTGCTTCTTCAAATCACAACCGTGCTTCAATGTCACCTAAAAATATAATATCCAGCCCAGTCTGCCATCCTCCGTCAAGCCTTCCTCTGTGAGAGAAAGAGTTGGAAATATGGTATTTCCCTTGAATAAACAAGTTGGCTGAGTCCCAGCACATACAGTTTTCTCCTTTAAATGAAAACCAGAGTATTTTTGCAGGCACACAGGAAAACGAGGAGAGGAGGAGGGGAAAAGTTCCTCATTTAACACCAAGAGCTCCATGCAAAGCCTTGCAAGCTTTCTCCGAGCCCTTCTCTGTTCCAGCCCTCTCCCTGTCTGTGCTGATCATACTTTACAGGTGAAAGCAGCTCTGACTTATGACGGAGAGAAAATGCCAGAAGAGCTGGAGGTTTCCTCATCCTTGGAACAAGGACAAGTTGTGAAAAGCTTCCTTTGCAAGAGGCACTGTGCTGCTCCAACACAGTATGGCAGCGTTGCAGGGAGGACGCTTGCACGTCAGATCATCTTAACCCCCACTGCCTCGACCCTACTCCCCCATGTCCACCAGCCTTCCCCCTCCTGATGGGGACTGAAGGAAAAAGATAAATAAATTACCTGGTTTGAGGGAAGCAAGCTGTTATGTTGGATCCCAGAATATTCTTTTTTAAAAAATGCTTGCTCTACATTTTTTCCCCTCTAATTTCTTTTTCTTTTTTAAGGATACTTTCCAGTTAGCTCGTACAGTTTGTGAGCTTCATTCCTGCTGCTTTCCTGACTACTGTAAATCCTGGCAGGCAACGCTGCCCGTCCTCCTGCTCTGCCCCCCTCCAGGACCAGCGCCACCGTACAGCAAAGCCAGACATTTCCTCCTCCACCCAAGAGACCAAGGAGCTCACATCGGCACGGGGAGGGACAGATCCCACGGGACCAAGGGAAACACGAGGGGACATGAGGGTCTTCTCTGCAAAGAGTTTGACTTCACAGGAGTCAAAAATAACTGGCTGAAAATGGTAGTTAAGGGTTATAAATTCATTTCCCAATCAGTGACATTATGTGTCCCTGCAGGAACATATGGTCCCCCAAGCCTTTCACCTGAACCAAGAGAAAGGTAGCTGTCCTGCTGCGGCCATTCCTCGACCGCTCTCAGCTTCAGGAGCGGGAAGGGGAGAAGAAAAAAACTTCAGGGAAAAGCAGCGAAAGGACAACAAAGAGGAGCAGCAGGAATCAAGCCAGCCCTCCCCCAAACCAGCTGGCCAGGAGGGCGAAGCTCCTTAAAACTCCTTGTTTACCTGAATAAAATAGCTCCCTGCCATCGCACGAGATGCGCAAGGTCCCCTTTCATTAGGAAATGGCACCGCATGGGAGAGGTCGGGGGAGCTGGGGTCCAGTGCTGGCAAAAGGAGCCCCAGGACAACCTCCGCAGCCCGAGTCCCCAGGTCGTGGGCCCAATCCTGCCCCCACCATCGCCAGGCCCACAGTTTGTCTAACGGGGGCTGATCAGTAAGAAATATGCCCCGTGCGTGCCGCAGAGCTCAGCTCTGTCCAAACATGTTCTTCGGAAGAGGGGAAGAGCTCGTGCTGGCACTACAGAGCCAGTTAAATAGATGAAGGGGAAAAAACCAAGACCCCAGGGCCCCACTTTGGGGCTCTTAACCCTTGCTGAAAAGCAGCGACGTCCAGACCTCGGGTTTCTCTCTTCCCTCCAAAGTAGGTCAGGCTTTTCAGCGTCTCTCTGCAGATGCTTTCAAAGGGCATCAGCCGGCAGGGACGGAGCATTAGGTGTTTTCGGCCAGCTGTCACACCAGTGTCATCGTGGTCACCACCACACAGAAGCACACGTCGCACACCTCAGCGTTTTTTTGGTTGCTTGTTTCCTCAGCCTTCATCAAAGCCAAAGCACATTTCTTCCCCTGGATGGGAGCCGATCAGGCAGCACGTCAAGGCCTCTGCTCTTCACTGTTAAAAAGAAATCTCATTTCTCTTCTTCTGACTTCTTCTGATGCCTTTTCCTTTAGCACACATCTTCTAGGTGACGAATAATGAGTGTATTTATAGTCCAGCGGAGACACGATAGATATTTAGATTAGCTATCACAGCCTGTCCTGTAAGCTCCCTAATCTTTTAAATGCCATCTTCACATCTCACTCCTCGATTGAAAATTCAATATTGCGTCTGCACAGCAGTTTCAGGGGTCTTCCCCAAGCCCAGCAAGCTCAGGCCGGTGTTTTGCCCCCTGGCAGGGATGCCTGGACCCCCCATGGCTCTGGGACCTCCGGCGTCTGCCCCAAGTCCCTCTGAGGTCTGTGGCAGCCCACAGAGCTGTCTGCATGTAACACAAACGACAGCAAAAAAAAAAAAACCAAACCCAAGAGTATGGCAGGGCCAGGGGTCTGAATTTTAGGCAACTTTTTAAATAAGCTGCAGACATGGGCCTCCTGCCATGAAATCAACCATGGATGTTTCGGTTTAATCAGCTGCTCCCTTGCATTGCAAGCTACTATTAAAAAGAAAAAAGAAAAGGAGAGAGAGGGGAGGAAACCACCCAAAATAAAAAGGATTGTTTCTTCCTGGTAAAATAATGCTCTCTCTTGCCTCCACCCGAAGAAGTGAGCTGTAGGCTTGCTTGATGCAAGCAGAGGCTGTCAAAGGAGACCTAGCGAGGAGGTGACATGTGGCCACAGGCCCTCTCCTCCCCTTTGGAAGTTCAGTCTTCGAGCAGCTCAGACACCCCAGGGTTTGCTCTTCTTGCTTACAAGAGCTGCAAGCAGGAAGAGCTCCTGGGAGACCCAAATTTTCCAGAAACTTCACACTTTAAAAACGTTTTTAAAAAGCACCAAAAAAAACCCCCACCAACACCCGAAAACCCAACCCCAAACAAGCCTCTCCACCCCAGAAGACAAATAAAAGACCACCCAGATGCAAGGAAACAAAGCCTGAGCTTCCCCAGAGCCAGGCGACGTCGGATGCCGAAGTAACCTGCAAGCCCATGGCACAGCACAAGGCAACAACACTCACCCCAGCACAGAGGGAGCCCGGCCAGCCTCCTCCAGCCGGCCCCCAGCACCCCCCGTGCCCACCCGCCCTCCCGCGCACGGGGCAGGAAAATAAATGTATAGAGAAGCTAATAAATAAATAACTCCCAGCCATGATTCCCCGAACTGTCTTCCTCCTCTCCGAGGTTTCTCCTTCCCCAGCGGCAGACAGCCTGCCTGTGGCCAGGGCCGGCGGGGAGCCGCTCTTTGCGAGGCACGGGAGGTGGACCCTGCTGTACCTGCGGACATCTGTTGTCTTCTCCTGGTGAAGACTCAAAGAGTTGCATATTCCAGATCCTCATGAGCAGTGATTCAGTTTCTGCTCATGTGATAAAAGCTCCCTCTACAGAGTGAGCATGCCCAGAGGAGACCATTTCACTGCTCCCTCCAAGCTGCAGCCATTTCACAGAGAACCTGCCGGCTCCAGGGCGTCCATTGGAGCGCGATTATCCCGGGCATCCCGGGGACGCACCGGTAATGCAGATCATCTGTCAACTTTCTGACAGGGTGCCAGGCCTCAAAACTGATTGCTCGCCTGAAAAAAAAAAAAGCCTTTTAAACCATAGAGCGAAGTGTTCTGACTCGGTGGCCTTCAAGAGTAGCCCTTGCCCGCAGGAAAAGGAGAGGCAGGAGGGACAGGGAGGGATGCTGTGTGGCTTGGGGACGCTCCCATGCCGATTTTGTTCTGTTTAATAAAGCGGCCGACCTCTGAGCTCTGGGATGAAGGCACACGGGTTAAACTGGTTCAGTGTGCAGTGTCCAACTGCAAGTGCATTCGAGATCCAATCTGCTGAGCTGAAGGGGAGCTATTTTTCACTTTGGGGATTAATAAGACAACCTGACCTGGTACAACCAACCTTAAATGGGTATCTTAAATGCAGTCATTAAAAAGAGGGGGGGGGGAATGGCTTGAGGGGGGAAAACCCTAATGAAGTGATAGTACACTACTAGGTGCAGGAGCTCTGAGCTCAGCCTATGTCAATCCATATGATACAGCTGGCCCAGCCAGCAAGAGAGAAGAAGAAATTTTAGCTTCAAAATAAAAGTAGTTTGTTCCACTTAACAATTAAGCATAAACTCTTGGCAACCTTCATATCTGCTCAAGCTCCCAATAAAGCTGCCGGAGCAACTCGCAGGAACATCTGTAAGCAGAGATCGGCTGGAAGGGATTCAAGCGCAAGACTGGCATTTATCGGAGCAGGAGGCTGCTGGAGCGGGGTGTCGCGCTGGAGGACCTCCCACCCGAGCAGGGGGAGGGCGGCCGGCAGCCCCGGAGAAGAGGCCAGAAGGAAGAGGAAACTCAGAAATGGACTGTGGCACCACCCGCTTGTTCTTGGCCAAAGAAAAAACAGTTTTCAAAAAAAAAAAAAAAAAAAAGGAGCATAGAAGATAGTTCTCTGGAAGAGCAGAAATTAAAATGAAGAGGAGCTGAGTGTAATGTGTTACAGTGGGCTGGGGGGGAAGGGGCAGCCTGCATTATAGGGAGAAAAAAAAAAGCCATCGAAATGCATAGTGAGGTTTTGAGGAGCCCAAGGATTTTGTTTGCCTGGCACCAAAAGCAGGCGTGCAAACTCAGGCCTTCAGCACATGCACGAAGCCATCGCCTGCTCTGCTCTCCCCGTCCCCTCCTCTGCCGAGCATCGCATGTCCTGCCATGGCATTATCGCAGGCTGCAAACGCCAACAAGACACGTTTTCTCCTGCCTAAGCAGCTATTTGACCACCATGTCCAGGCACATTTGCAAAGCGGCCATAGTTAAAGCAGCGGAAGAGCCTGCTACAGATCTGCCTCGGCTACGAGGACACTGTTTTTCTCTCCACGCTCTGGAGAAGATTCCCTACTAAACAGTTAAAACACACAAGGCTAAATTGAGATGACTGAAATTCATAGAGAAGGAATATTTAAGGCGACAGTATAAAGCAAGGATCTCTCTTTCACCCACTGGGTTTTGTGTGATGTAAATCTTAAGTTTTAATATACACAAAATGAGATTTTCCTGGCCTTTCTATCAGTCACTGAGAGGTGTAGAGGTAACTCATTTAGGACATACTTGAAAATCCCCAAACAAAAGCAACAAAAACTGACTACACAGATAGAAGTTGTATCATCCACCGCATCAAAAGATTACTGTAGTTCAAACCAAAGATGTCTTTAAAACAGTTGACACGTTGCCCTTCCTTGCAGCACGAAATTACCAAGCTTTCATTTAAAACACAGAAATAGAAAGAATGATATTAACAAACACCATGTCAACGAACTACCACGGCCAACATCCCCTTTCAGAGATAAAATAATGATGGAGAACCACGCTGCAGCCTCAGCCTTCCCGCACACGCAGAAGGGCGGCACTCCCCACTGCATCTCAACACCAGGCATGTTTTTACTGCTGAGGTTAAATACACACTGAGAGCAGAAGCTACCACAAATGCTTTTAACATCTCATGGCCATCCTTGAAAGCACTAAACAGTTTAAAAAAAAAAAATAAAAAACAAAGCTGATCAGAGTATTGCAGATGCTTCAACAACCAGCTCAAGAGAAGCAACTGACGGGCATCGTAGCAGCATCTCTGCACAGCGCCGCATTCGCGGGGGATGCTTGTGCGTTGATTAACCAAGACCTTCAATTTATGCCATCCAAAAGAAGAAAGAAGCTTGCAGACCACCCTGGCGTTGCTCAGCCTGGCAGTGCCAGCACTGTGCCCGGGCAGGGTCCATCAGCTGTCAGAGTGGTGCCTCCTGCCCCGGCACCCCAGGCCCCCCATCTGCCCCAGTTTGCAGAGGTCGGGTGCTGCACAAGCACAGGCTCCTTTCTACCCAGCTGGTTAGAGACTCATCTCCAGGCTGGCCAAGGAAGCGTTTTTTTTTCTAATGATGTAGGACAAGAATAAGCCCATGCCCTGTGAAGCTGTCCCTGTTATTTAACCCAAGTACTCTCCAGCGGTTCCCCCACCAAGCCAGTACCAGACAGCACCTTCCTTTCAAAACATTTTCTACCAGGGACCATAAAACTACAAGGTATTTTTACTCTGGGGCTCTCTTGCCTCCATCCTCTGATTCCAGGCTCAAATATCCCTTTCAGAAATCTCACATTTTCAGGAGGAAAGCTGCAGCACAACAACCTCCCTTCACAAAGGACACCGGATTCCTCAGGGCTTTTGCTTAATTACACCATTATGTATGACATTTTCACAGCTCCCTTGCAGAGGAAGCTCAAGTGGGAGGCAAGGGGAGATTTTTCTTTCTCTAGGATGAACAATATTTAGCTCTGCAAAATGTAGGGGGTTTTCCTTATTTCCATCAGGCTCCTCTTCTTCCAGAGCCTCCAGTTGCTCAAATCTGAAGCTCTTCTTCAGTTCTTTTTTCCAAAAGCACAATAAGCTGAAGGGACTTTTGATACAAGATGAGCATTTCTGCTGGAATCCTCATTTGCTTCTGCACTGCTGAGAACCGCTCCCCAGCTCCGCCGCAAGCTGTTAACATGCCTCCTTCCCTCCTCGGCCATTTTGTATGACATTTCCTAACCAGAATGCCCATTCCCAGGACACGCTGAGCGTCCTCAGCATCCTCCATGGGAACCCAAATGTCCACCTCCACGGGCAGGTAACGGTCTGGAAGGAGCAGGCGGTCATTAATGCACACTTCTGGAATCACAGCTTTCGCCACCTTTCAAAACCTGCTTTTTTCCCCCCAAGAGTTTCCAAGCTATCTCCCTCCCTCGCCCTCTTTCCCCAGCAAAGTTGAAAATGCTTTTACTTAATAGGAAACATGAAATGTTCCCTGGGACAGTGTGTTGAGTAAATCACACAAACCAAGAAGAAGAAAAAAACCAAAAAAACCTGGAAAAAATAAAAAAAAAAAAGATGCTGTTGCGACAGATGTTGAGATGTAAGCTCCCTGGGAGATGTTGCTATGTTTTGATAAGAATATGTGTTGAGTATTTCATTTACAGGGCAATCCCAGAACTTTATTTAGAAGCATATTGGCCAGACAGCTGTAATTTAGAACATACTGTATTCCTAACAGTTCCCAATTAGAAACTCCTTCAGCTTTAACTTATAGTAACCACGGCTCCTTCTATTTTGGAAATCTAAAAACACCATTTCTCCCCCTTCATTCAGCTATCGCATATCAAGAGCTTCTACCGTACAAACACAGCCTTGCTCGAGAAGAGTTCTAAATACAGCATCCCTTGCAAAGCCCAGCGAGCAAGCTCATTGCTTTAACCACACTCACCGTTTGCTCCACGGGCAAATGTTTTATTGTTTTATTTGAGGGACAGTAGATGGGGTGGGAAGCAGACCCATGTCCGTGCAGAGCCATCCTGCTTATTAGTAGTCTTCTGCCAGTGAAGCCGGCTGTAAAAATGGCTGCTCACATTCAATCTCACTTCTGCTGCAGCACTGCTGTAACGTTGGAGCTCGGGCGTAGATCCTGCCGACGAGCCTCACGTGTTCAACGTGTCCCTGTTCTTTGACCTCACACCTATTTTTCTTAAGGATTAGGGCATTCACGTGAAAATAAGCAAGTTCTTCACCAAAGGAGAATCAGTGCTTCATGATGCTTTTAGAGATCTCCCCAAATCATGAGCTCGCCTATGAAATATCACAGTTGATGGCTCTACAAGCAATTCCGCTGACATTATAAATTTCTGCAAGGAACAGAAGGAGCAGATGAACTCTTTAAAAACAAAGCTCCTGCCTTCATGCAAATATCACTAGTTAAGAAGAGCAGAGTAATAAAGCAAGCATGATGTGTATACAGAATTGGCTCTAAAGAGGCTGCTTTTCAGCAACTGCCATAAGGTGGCAGTGGGTCTTTAAGGCTACCTTACACCTTTCACACAAGCACAATAGGAAATTATCACACGAGTGGTTTTCCAGCATCTGAAACTGTTTAAGTCAAATTTCCTCATCAAGGGAGCCAGACCATACATGAAAACTTGGGGCTGAGATCACCTCAACACCAGAGTCGCACAAGGAGAAAAAAGCCACCAGGATCAATTCTGAAGTCATAAACGCAGCCCCCATCTGAGCCAAAAAAAATCAAAACCTTTTCCTTTCAGTGCACAATTGCAATGCCGTTTATTTTACATAAATGCTTTTCTTTGTGCATTCATCCAACCATAAACAAGCCAGCATCCATTAAAGGCTAAGAAAAGTTCTGCATGGCCAGCAAGCTGGGGCTCCAGCAGACTTTTATGCAGGGACTGTAAAAGCAACACCAGTAAGCAAGCTGGTCACTGACTTAGTGCAGGGCTGACATATCAAACAGGCTCAGAAAATGCCGTGGAAGCGTTGGGTACGCAAGAAATGCAGAACCAAGCAATAAATAGGCAAGTTACTTTAGGTAGTAAAGTGACTCACCATGCAGATTGACCCAACTCTATGAGACCGTCACCTGGGCCAGAGCAATAAAATAAAAATCTGTGTTTTGCTCTTCAGCAATCACCCCCTGAACTGCGCTATGGAAAGCGGCCACAGTTGCCCTGAAGAAAGAACCAGTCTATCTTACTGCACGCAGGCTAAAGATAGACTGCGATCGCAGAGATTTCTGTTAATAAAGTTAAACACAGTAACTTTGTAATACCGACGTGTTGACAACGCCCCAAGTAGAGCAAACCTCTTGCCTTACCTTCACTTACAGCCAGGCTGAAAGAAGTGTGGGCACCCAATAACACACCTCCCATGGGAGACGGGGTCTGCGAGGGCTGAGGCTCACAGCCGACTTCTCCCCCCCTGCTCCAAACAAAGTCAGATCTTCCCTACACCTCACTAATACAAACATGGAGAGCCAATGTAAATGTTTTATTGGCACTTTACCATGCAGCTTGCTTGTACGACAACTGGAGTCAATCGGCTCATGCAGCACATACCTGCTGGTGCTTACACATTCCTTGTAAAACACTGGCAACTACAGACAAAAACCAAAAGCCCAACCTAGCACAACTCACAGTCCCCTTCCTTCCCCCAAAGCCACTCGCCAACGCGTTAAACCCCTGCAAGAAGCACAGAAAACCCCTCAGCCAAATAAACATATCCATATTCCCTCCTCTCCTTGCCAGTTTGGAGGACCTGATGTGGCAAGGTTTGTTTGCAATCCTTGGAATGCAAAATAAGCCCGAAAAAGGGAGCTTGAGTTTTACATTCTTTCGCCCTCCCACAATCACAGACGGATCTAGATTTAAACTGCGGAGCAGGTCTGCGCCCTGCAAGGCTTCCCATTAATAATAATTAGCGACCGAGCCGCGCAGCCCACGACTGAGACGCGATCACATGCCTTCCAATATGAAGGCACAACCCAGCGAGTCCCCGCAGCCCTCGCTGCCAGCCCCTGCCTGCTGTCGCTTTATGTCACCACCCTAACATTAGACAGGTCTGTTCTTTATATAGGTTCGCCAGTCAGTAAAGGTCAGTATTTTAAAACCCCTCCCCGCTGATCCGCAGGAAACGGTTTGAAGCCATCTCGTGTCAGTGGTTAACTATGCTGCTTTTGAATCAATTCCAACAGTTTTTACTTCATCCGGTCTCCTCGCTCTCCCAGCCCGGGGGCACGGGAAGGAATCGGCCGGATTTGCCCTACCTCCGTCCCGTCTGCGGGGAGCTGCTGGGTCCTTCCAGATCCTGACTCCAGGCCTATCACTCCTCCAGCCACAAATCCATCTCACTCTATGGGTGCAGCCTCCACCCCGGAGCATGCTCAGTACCGGCTGATCTTCAGCCATTTCAGAGCTTTAATGAAATGTAAGCATAAGGAAGTGTCATTAGCAAAAAAAAAAAAAAAAAAAAAAGGAAAAAAAAAAGGTGCAGGATTCATCCTGATCCGGCCAACCTTCTTGTTTCCATCCTCTGTCAAGGAGGTGAAGCTCTCACTGCGGGGATCGCAGGCATTTTTAGGCAGCAAGCATCTCGGTTTAGAACAAAAGCAAGGAAAATCCTGTCTCAGGCAAGCCTTGTGCAAAAAGGAGTATTTCCTAGTGACACTCAATCCAGCAGATTTTGCAATCTGGGCCTTTCACAAATTACAATATTTTCATGAAATGCCATTAATATTATTTTTTTCCCCCAATGGGCTTCAACTGAGGCTTTTAGCTCGCAATGCAAATAGTGCTTCCCATCCATCTTAAAGCTAAACCTACCCCAGCCTACCCTCGATCACCTTGAAGGTTATTTTAACTCCATTTGCAAGGAAGTTAAAAAGCAGGATGAAGGAGGGAGGAAAAGAGACTACAATATAGCACACTTCATGCTATGTTTTCCTAAGGACCTGACTTTTAAGAAAGGTTTGTTTTTCACTAGTCAGCCCTGAAATTACTCCATCGTTACCTTGTCTCCTCAATGCATTAAGACCATTTCAGAGAAGAATTCATAGAGGATTTTTTTTTTTTTTTATCCTTTCCAGTTTTTCCTGCAACAAAATATGCAAAGTCACACAATGCTGAAGTCCACCAGGCATTATCAGTGCCGGAGGACAGCAGCCCTGCAGACTGCGAGCGATCGGCGCATGGAAGTTGACTGTTCCTTAAAAACTTGTATTTCCCTACATACCCTTTGCGTATCCCCTACAGATCCCTACCAGCTCACAGAACTACTCCAGAAAGCAAAGACAGTTGTTGCAGAAGTAAAGCTTTGCAGGCCAGGGCAAACATTGGTTATTTAATCCCAACATAGTTTTAATGTATACCCTATTCCTCCTGTTGGGCCCAAGCCAAAAAAAAGCTCTGAATGTTCAAATCCGTTAATTGTGTGTGCGCTCTGCCGAGCAATGCTTGTTTCCCGTGCATGCATGGCTAATATTTCTGCCATGTATCTACAGTGTCGGCTTCGATGCTGAAGTTTTGATTCTTCAAAGAAGATTTAAAAATAAAATTAAGTTACTTTATCAACACAGCATTTCAGAAAAAAAACCCCAAGGTGACAGATGAATGCCAAAACCCAGCTTTTTTCCTAAACTAAACTTGCAAGGTAACCACACAAATACTAAGAGACTTTCTGTACAATGCAAAAAGCCAAGTTAAGGTCAAGATTTTCATCAGCCCACAGCATTCATGTCAGATGCACTATGCAAAAACAATTTTGTTCTCTCATCTCTTCCCTGATATATTCAGCCCAGTCCTGAACATCAAGCTACAGCTTTTCAGCAAATTATTCGGGATAGTATTCACATTTGACTCCTGAATGCCAGGCAGCCTTTCACACCAAGCGCCACTTTACTAAAATATTTTTAGAGCACAAAATATTTGGTAAAGCCACCCAGGATAAACCATAATAATTTGGCACAGAAAGCATGTGCTTAGCTCCCCTCAGACCTCTATTTCTGCTGAAGGATTTCACCGAAGCCCCGGGACCGGTGCCCTGCGGTAGCTGTTGGCCCCAGGCTGCCCCTTCTCCGGGGACGTTCATTAGGGACCTCCGTGTTCAGCCCAGGATGTAATTCTCTCTACACCACATTAGACAACTCCAAGATACCGCACAGTGCTTTCATTAAGCGCAGATTGGTAAACCCTGCCGACAAATTCTATTCTCGTCCTCTCCCTTGCCTTTAAATTGGAGGTAGTTTAAAAATAATATTCAGACCATATAATCCCGAGGCATGTCTGCTGAATCTAGGAGTGTTTGCATCTAGCACAGCTCAAGCATGTCAAGTTTGTTTCCTTGGAAACAAAGACCAATTTGCAAGCATTGCTTTCTTCCTCTTTTTTTTTTTTTTTAATGTAACGAAGACATACCTGCAGCTCTTGTTGATACAAAGGAATTAAAGCTGATTCACTTACCAACCAGGTTCATAGGAGAATTATTAATATATTTCACTAATGAACAACTGGCTTGCTGCACTAAGGGAAAACCACAGTTGTTCACTATTTAAAAATCCCTTTTTCCCTCAATAGATACACACTCAAGGCATGGCATTTGTATTTCTTCCTTGGGGACAGGTTGGGGGCGGGGGGAAGGCAAAGCCGGAATCATTTGCTTACCCTAGGCTAGGTACGCTGGTTCCAGTGGAGGAACAATCTAAATCCTGTATTGCTCCTACCACATCGCTCCAAACGATACACTAGTACAGCTCAAAACACACCTGCTATCAACACAGACTGAAGAGTCAACACAAGCTTAATAAAAAAGAAAGCAATAACATCTTCCAGATACGCTCTGCCAGTTTTAAGCCCAACTTATTCCCATCGAGGGCATGCATTAGGGCTGAAGTGGGAAGCCAGCCTTTCTCTGCAGCCATAACTCTTCTCCTAGAGCCTGCTCACATCAAAGGTCCTCATGCTGAAGGCAGTAAATCCTACGGCGACGACACACAACCTTTCTGCGCAGGCAAGGAAGAGGAGGGAGGGCAAAAAGTGTCGGAGCCAAGTTATCCATAGCCTCATTTGCAAAGGCAGTCAGGACCTCCACCCTCAAGAGCCTTCCTCAGGAATTATAAGAACTCAGCACCTTTCAAAAATCTGTCAGATAAGGAGTAAAATGGACACACATGAGAACAGCAAATAAAATTATGGCTCCTTAAACATGCACTGCCAGAGGCTGACTCAGCACAGCGTTCATTTCCCAACATGCTTGGGCTGAAGCTGGGTTGCAATCTCTACTTGAGAAGAAGATTATCTTCATATCCAAGGGAGCAGAGCCCGAATCTTCTCTTGTTTGCATCAGCATCACAATGTCAAAAAAAAGCCAAGAGACCTGCACCAACAGAAGCTGACAGGAGCAAGAAAATCCTCCGTCCTCCACAGAAAGGACAAAGCCTCGCAATTCCCTGCACCTGGAGAATCCCAGAGTCATTGCTAGAGCCACCAGTGTCCAGCACTAAAGCTGATGTGAACCCTGGATGCTTCACGCTTGTGCAAGTCAGGCCTTGGACTCCAGCGCACCAGATACTCCAAAGAGGTTCAGGGCTTGCAAATGCCACTTTACTGATAGAGCTGCCCTGCTGTCCTCTTGACCAATGCAGTCACCTGGAGGGTAAACTGAAAAAAAAAAAAAAAAAAAAAGGCACCAAAAAAAAACCCCAACCCTGCAAACCCAGCAGAACTGCCAGAGGGTCTCGCCCTAGAGCTTGAAAAATTAATCTCTTTTCAGTACACTGGCTTTTCAAATGTGGCTGAAGAGCGTTCAACGGGACGAATGCAGGTTTCCGTTCCTGCTGCAATCAAATAATCCTGGAAGCAAATCCCACAGCCTACACCCTGCAATGGTGTGCACCCTTTACCAAGTGTTGTAATTACTTAGTTTTATTCCAACCAGTGCCATGGTCTTAAGGAGTTTTGGAGACTGTTCTAGCCACCATGAATTCTGGGGGAAGAGCAAGGAAAACAATCTAGTTCTTCCTGATCAAAAGCAGAGCATATACTGAAGAAGCATCTAAACATCACCTTGTAAAAAAGAACCAGATACGTTGTGATTTGCTTAAATGCACTGCAACAATAAAAATACTTAGGACTTTTTATAAAGCAATTTATAATAAGAGAAGGGAATAGTAGGCAATATTAATATCTCCATTTTACAGATGGGAAGAATCGAGGCTTAGAGAATTAACTGCCAAAAATTTCTGGAGTGATCCTTCACAAATGTATGGAGCAGAGGGACACGATATAGGAGACCTAGACGTGAAGTCATGCTCTGCTGCCGATTTAGTGAGTCACCTCGGTTGGCCGAGCTGGGGCAGCAAAGAATGTGTTGGGACAGCCCGTTTGGGATGACTCCACTATGAATCTCAGTCAAGTTTGAGCACTTTAAGTTGCCTTTTGAAAAAAAATTTCATCCTCTGTTATTTAAAAACAGTAACAACAAAACCAAAACACATCCATGTAAATAACAAACGTATCAGTATTTTCTCCCTCTGTATAATATTCCCTGTAACTAACATATTTTTGGAGGGGAGGAGAATTATTGATGCAAAACAGCAAACGTGCCATGACTAAGGAGCTTTTTACGCCCATTGCCAAGTTTGAAAGCAGGCAGATGCCATGTGGGTGAATCCGTGACACCAGGACACAGTCCAGACTCATCCAAGAAGTCGGTCCCATCTGAATCAACCAACAGGAGCATAAATTCAGAGAAGTTACTTCGGAATTTTTTGTTGGATAACTGGGCTGCAAGTCAAAGCCCCTGGGGCAAGGGTAATGAACTCCGTTACGGTTTCTTAATGGAGATGCATTAAACACCTGGCAAACGCTTAGCTGAAAATATTATATCGAAATAGAAGCAAATGAGGGGATCGAGTGAGATTACACCACTGACTAACGAATTTAACTATTGCTTCCCTTCCCTTTCTGTTCCCCTCCAGCCTGGCAGCCACGCGGCATGCTACTTGCAGGTACCAGAGGAACAAAGAGCCGATGGATGCCATGAGCCACATGTATTCCTGGAGATTTCTGAACACAGATTTATATTTGGGATGATAGTCATGGGATTTATTTTAATGCCCAAGTCATTAAACCATCCTATTTGCTTGGGTTCCCAGAGCTACACTGATACAGATTTGCTGTGTTATGGAGGACAAATGTGAGGATAGTACTGAGCTCAAGTCTAAGACTGACATGTTCATTCTGATGCTTTCCCACAGCAAAGCTCTGTAGAAAAAACCCCCAAATTTAAAATCAAGAGTCACATGCTGATTTTGGGTGGCCAGCTCAGACAGAGTTTTTCAAACCTGATGAAAGCCTGCATTTCTAGAGATGTAGAGATGCTACAGCAAGATGCAAATGGTCAGTACACTTGAAAATTAAGCACTGGTTTCACATCAAAAATTAAACCACTGAAAAAATGACTTCCCTCAAATTCTCCCACCTTCTCCCTCCCACCCCCCATGTATAATACCCACTTACTTGCCTTGCGAGGAGGCAGAGAGCATAATTTTGTTAACATTTTAAACAGAAGGACTCAAAATAAAGCAAAACACTAGGGGAAAAAACCTCACAAAATGCTGCAATAATGTAACCGGCTCTCAGAGACGCAAACCAAAGAAGGGGGGAAAGATGAACATTGCAAAACACCGGCAATTGCGCACAGCAGCCCCTCTCCTCCTTTGCCACAGCGGCCAAAATCCGTTTTGGAGGCAAAGCAGGGGCAGGCAGGAGTCTACTGGGGAGAAGCTCTGCATGCTGAAAAAAGACCATTTGCACTATTTTTATTATACAAGGAATGGGAGAGGGCTTCACCCTTCCAGTGCTCTGTGCGGAGCCCAGACTCTCCTTCTCAGTGCTGATCTCCTGAATTCAAATATGCATCAAAAGCATCATGGACCTTTGGAAGTTTCTCCTCCGCTCTCATGTGGCCTTACCTCAGAGAAAAAGCAAGCAGAAGTGGTTGGTTCTGGTTCGGTAATTCTACCAAAAATAAAAGTGCACAGGCAATAGGAAAAAACAAAAAAATTTCTGAGTATTTTTCTTCTGCAACAGGAAGCCAAATGCCGGCCTTCGGCAGCCGCTTGATCACTCTCGGGCTTCAATTAAACAAACTCAAGGACTGCTGAAGTCAGCTTCCTTTCCTCGAGCAGTTTTGTAAGACATTTGCTTGGTAGCAGAAAGCTCTGGAGTTTCACGTGAAACTTATTAGCGGCTGGATCATCCCTGTCACTGACTTGAAAACCCAGAACCAGAGTATCGCACCAAGACAGCTCACTCCCGTGTGCCTTTGATTAATGACTCCTGCTGCGCTTGGGGAACTGAATTTCGGCGTTGTTTTCACGCACAAGCCAAGAAAAAACAGCCAGCCAGGCAGAATATGGCCCTCCAAGAAAGATTTCCAGGATTCCCTGCTAGTGAGCAGCTGACAATATACAGCCAGACACCGTCAGTGGAGGGAGGGTGTTGCACAGCGTTACCATGGCACGTTCATTCTGCTTTGCACAGTCTGCGGGATGATCCTTCCCCAGACGGGTGAGAGTCAAGCAAAGAGCTGCTGCATCACCTGGCGAACGTCACGGAGCTGTTTTATTGCCTCCTCGGCGCATTCAGCTCTCGCGAGAGAGCGATGTCGATGTGGGGGCTGCGGCTCTGGTCTGGCAAAGCACCTGGGAGCCGCAGGTACGGGGCTTGCTCCTGAGACCCATCCTCCAAAACAGTCCCTGCTGAAATGCATGGAATTGCTTCAAAATAAATGTGCCCTCGTTTTAGGCTTAGTGAAATATTGGTTCAAACACCCTGAGAGGAAGTAAAATCCCGTGCAATCTTTTGCGTGCAGATGTACCCTGCACCATTCTTCAGCCCACGATATAATTTCAGCCCAAACAGGACTGACTTCAAGCAAGGTCCTGAGCCTGCAAGAGAGGGACCTTCCCAGCCAGGCTGGAGCACCGTCGGTCTGCAGCCTGCCTTGGAGACAGCTGTCCTGTCTTCTCCTTGCCAGATCAGGTGTAAGGTGTCAGCAGACACCCGATACAAAACACAAATGCTTCCAAGCCTTGACTGCAGGCAGACAATATTCTCATCCTAGCAAGAGGATTGCTCAGTGGGTTTTTTCCCTCCGCTTTAAGAAAGGGGGAGGGAAAGGCCCACTCAGATCATGATAATAAATGACATTAGCCCAGATGGTTGTAATGGGAACATCCCTCGGGTACTGCCGTCATCGCAGTAATATTTTTGATATTCCCCTTTCCTGACATGCCTCAGATGTTGGCGTGAAAACCTGCAAGGGTGGATATTTACAGGTCAATATGCTGTGATGTGCCTGGAGCACCAATGGGTCGGGTTTTTTCCAAGACCTTCTTTAGAAGGAACAGAGTAAAGGATCAGCTGTAAAGCAGCCCAAAACGCCTGTCATTTCAAACTGCATCTAACACTCTTCTTCCTCTCCATACTGAAAAAAGCATTACAGAAGTTCCTGTAAAGCCCTGCATATCCCACAGCTAATCTAAATATGCCCCATTCCCAGGGAGACTGAATGGATGTCATAAATCAAAGTTTGACTTTAAACTATAAAAACTCAAGAAGAGGCTGCATCCACTGCAATGCACAAGCAACAACAAAAGAAGAGAAACGTGGTTCAACGCAAATACACACAAATTTTCCTGCAGCAGTGTAGTTCACACACACCACTCTAAATAAATGCCAGTCTCATGTGTTTATACAGCAAGACTAACTCTGCAGGGAGGGATGCCAATAAGTGGGACCTTCTGTTCAGATCTAAGTGATGGAGGGAGGACACCAAGCTGTATATAAAGTAACTAAGTCCAGTAATTTGAGGGATTCTTATCTATTTATTTTTACCAGGTTCTTATCCGTCATTTCTAATCCCTGTAAGGCTGCCCTGCACTCATCAGTTAACTTCACCTTCAGGAGTCTGTCAATCTGCTTGGGAAGAAGGAAGATTGGTGCCATCATTTTGTGTTAAAGAGCTACATCCCAAGGGATCCAGCTGTGTTGATTTGCACAGCTGCATTACAACAAGCTCCTCACAGAATTGAGGTCAACTCAGCCTGTATCTCATCACAAAAATTCACCAAATATTTTGCCAGATATATATAATGCAGGTGAAAGCCAAACTTCTTGGTAAGAAGCAAACTCCACCGAGCTCACGCCTTTCAGACTTGCAATGCCTATCAGTAACACAATTAATTTCCTTCTCTCCATGTAATTAATAATGAAATGGAAGATCTGTCTTCACTGCAAAAGCCAGTGCACGTCTGTGTTAGAAGGGCTACTTGAAGATAGGTTACATGAAGGTTAGAATTATATTACCTTGCCTTTACTAGTAAGGATACATAGGATGAAATTGCCAATTAACTTAAACTAGCTATAGAGGTCAAAAAATCCTTTGTTTTGTCTTCAACCAGGCTGCAGTGCTGGAACAGTCACCTGTCCTGATGCAAACATGGCACTTTTGGCACTGTGGACAGTGCAAGACTGCGACACATGTGGGAAATGTGACTAACACGATTTCTTCATCCATTAGCCAGGTACACTTGTGCTCGATTTCCTCTCCCTTCAACCATTCACGGGTTTTGTGGGAGACCTTCAAAATGAAAAGGTTTCTCGGCCTGGTAGAGCACTGCCTTCTCCAGCCTCTCCTAAACGATGGGAACCAGAGACCCTCTGAGATGGTCCCCGTGGAGAACGGAAGGGTCACTCCTTCCCGCTCCTCACTCCATCCATATTCAGGGCTCAAGGGACTTCTTTCTATCACTTTTTAGTCACTGGCATAAAGGACTATTAAAGCAAATACTTTGCAGCCTGCTGCAAAGACAATGATCAGCACTTGCCTCTCAATCCCTCATTTTGTTTGCCATCTTTCCCTGTTGCCCATCTTCCTGCCTATATATCCAAGTGCCTTGCCATTAACCTTGCTTTGGGATCACAGTTTTTTCTGTCTGCATGTGTTCACACGCACAGATGCCCAACCCCTCGTGTTTCCAAGTTTCATCGTCCATGCCATTTTTTCTCTTCTGTTTTGAATTCTCTTCCCCTAATTTTAATTTCTATATTTTCTTTCTCCTCTGTTTCTAATTTATTCTCTCCATCCCACTTGTGTCTTTCTAATCCTTTCTTACTATCCTCTTGGGGCAGGTTTTAAACCAAAGATCCTACTGCTGCTGACCTCAAGGTGCGGGCAGCAACGAGGCTTAACTGCTTTATTCTGCAGACTCTGAAAGTGAGCAAACCAACATGGAAGCAACCAAAACCCAAAAAACCCTGCCAAGATCTCTGCTTTAGTCTCAAAACCCACCAAACTAACTCCAAAGATATACAAACACTCCACTGACCCAACAGATAGGAAGGTGCTGCTGCCACAGGAACAGTCTCTGGTATCCTAATATAACCTAAGGATAAACCTAAATACTCTTCCCCATTAATGCCTGACCAATGAGAAGTGATAACGTGTATAACTGAGCGCAGGAAAACTCTTCCTTGTATTTCCACATACGTGGATGTGTGCCCATATGAGTTAACTCCTTTATTTAAGATTTTTCTACAAGCTTGGCCTACCTTGTCCTGCCCTGCTAATGATGCTGCTCTATTAAATGCGTATCGGATCCTGTCTGAAAGTTCAGGTTTAATCAGCTGCTCCTACCCTACTCATAAGGTGAACTGTTAAACAAGTATTAGCGCAGCAAAAATGGGAACCCAGTCCAACAATGAAGAGAAAACATCCCTTCGCAAATAAAATTGGTGGGTGAAACAAGTGGTGGAACTGAAGGCTCCCCTAGCACGCCGCAGCCCCAGCTGCCCATCCTGCCACACCGCGGCAGCTTTGCAAGCCCACAGTTTTTAGCCAAAAGCTTAGGCAATATCAGATACCCCCTCTCATACAACGCTCATAACTGGAGGTAACCCAGGCTTTACTGCTTAATCAAACCTCCCAAAGTTCATGCTTGCTCTGGAAAAGTGAGGACCACATAGGTGCGGAAGACCTGGGCAGCTGGGACTGGGGAAGGGGTCTCGACCAGCCCTGCACAGCTAACACACAAATCGGGGGAAGAGCGTGCCTCAGCCTCTCCCATGTATCACAGCCTCGACTCAGCAAGCTTCAAGGCACTTTGGTCCAAGTTAGCAACACATTTTAAGCATAAAAAAACCTGCTTAAATAAACTAAGCACCTGCTTGAAGTTAATTTGTGCTACGGCGTCCCTACAGCAAAGCTGACAAAGACGAGTGGGACAATGGGATGAGCCATCAAAGGAGCAAGCAGTGATGGAGCCATCGGAGCTCCTCCCAGGGACCTTGCTGAGGCTTGGACCCTCCACACAGTGCTTTTCACAGCCACAAAAACTAGCCAAGAGAAGGGTTGATGCTGATTTCTCTTCTGACTCTGGACCTTTGCCTCCCCTCCCCAGCATGCTTTTCCTGAGGACATTTACAGCAATGACCTCCATTGCATTAAGCCTTAGATTTTCACTTGCTTTCTTTCATCATGAATCATTAACAATCCCCATTTATCGTCATATAGTTATTGTTTAAAATAAAATAATAAAGGAAATTGCACTGAAGCTTCAGGGGTTTTTGTTGGGTTTTTTTAAAAAAAAACAACCCAAAGTATCCCACAGGTAACTATGCACTTTATATGAAAGAAAGGAAAAAAAAAAAGAAAAAATAAAGCGTAGTTGAATTTTGAGCCTACCAACCTTCTACACTGCCCTTTTTATGTCTGACAACAAAGAGGCGTGAATGCTATCAAGTCACACACAGGTACTGGCAACACGATCCTGCTTCGTACCACTTTCCAGCTAGGTGCTCATTTTAATACAACACAAGCTGCCACGCAATTAAAAAGGCCCCAAAACAAAAGCCTGTAGAAAAAACCTGCTAATATACCCAACTACCCTCATTTTTAACCTTAAACAATGAACAAGGCACCGATATACAACTACTTGTGCAATGTGTCAAATTTAAAAACAGTCTCCCACACCCCATTAAAAACCCGCCCAGCAGTGATATTTTCTACATCCTATATATTATGAATGTGTCCCATGGCACTGCAGACTGCGAGCAGCGTTTCACGGCTTTGCCATCCGCTCCGACATTCACAACAGCGAAGCCCTTCCTCGGCACAGCTGCATTTAAAGCAGGGAAAACAAAAAAGGGGGGGCCCGCCTTACCACGAGACAATTAATTGGGGAATTAAATAAATAAATAAATAAATGCTTGGCAAGACGAAGTGCCTTTGCAGCCCGTGGCCTTTACCTGCCGGGAAGGCAGAGCCGCAGAGGGAGCAGCACCCTCGGCACGGCCCTTTGCAGGGCGCAGCTGGCAAGCACAGAGGCTCCATGCTGCCGGAGCCTCCGGCACGGGGGATAAACTAACCGGGGAGACAACCCGCTGCTACGTGTCACTGAGCCATTTAAGTTTAGAGGCGTTTTTGTCCGAGGCAATCTTTAGGAAACCCCAACGGAGTGAAGAATCAGCAGTAGAAATCTCTTAAGGAAAGCCTAGCGTCATGCATACCTCTGTTTGGCCGTGCTGGCTTTTTTAGATTCCCGTCAAGGATTTCGGAGGCCTACACCGGCGTGTCCACGCGCTCCGCACCACGGGAGGTGGCGAGGAGCATGCTCAAAGGGAGCAGCATCCTCCCTGCACGGCTCCATCCCATCGTGGCCCCCGCGCTGGAAGGGGAAGCGAGGAGCCGGGATGCTGCGGAGCCTGGCGGGGGAGAAGGAGACGAATCGAGGAGAGCGGGGACAGTTTTTAAGCGCTCTCGATCATTCCTCGGAATAAAATATAAAAAAAATTACTCATTGAGCGATTAAAATGTGCAAACATTTTGCTTGGTGTTCTGACTGCCACATTTAATATTTCAAACAACATCCAGGCCAATATTGTTGCTTAATTTAACATAACTGGATCCCGAATGCATTTCTAACAGATTAAACCACAGAAATATCCACATGTTTTAATGAGCATTTGGCACTACTCAGAGCCAAACAGATTTTAGCAATATTTTTGGACTACGATTTCTTTCAGAAGAAAAGAAAGCCCACTGGTAATGGATCTGCATTCCCTACATTTCAAGGTTTTTTTGGATTTAAGTGGAAATTGAAAAACCTAAACATTTAGTGCCATTATAATTCGAGCAACATCTGGACAATTTTCTTTGCCTCGTAAAAGATTTTAGCCAGCTTTGCAGAGGCTCAGTCCATGTTGCTCAGGCAGAATGGCTCCTTTTACATTTGCATGCTTCACTCAGATTCTGTAGTTTCTATGCCAACAAGCATTTGTAACTCTTTAAAAAAGCACATTGGAAGTGGGGGGAGAAAGAAGATTTTAAATGTGATAAAGATTTATTTTTTTTTGTTGGGGGATTTGTTGTTGTTCCCCCAAATCTAAATCATCCATTCCTGATTTTCTTCCTGAGCCCTGGAAACCTCAAAAAGGCCCAATAAGCATCATCTCAACCAGCGTAACTCTTCCACCTGCTTCAAAATGCAGCAGTGACTCAGAAAGAGGAAAGTTTCTCCAGTCAATTTCCTGTGTAAAAATATATAGATACTCACATAAAAAAATATATATATTTATCTCTCCAGACAAAGAATCAATAGCGAACGTCTATCGGTGTCTCTTCAGACAATAGCTCTGTAGGGAAAGCAACAAATCTGCAGTGCTGAGAAATGAGCCCTCCAGATGTGCCCCAGCCCAACCCCAGCAGGCTAGTGAAACTCCGTGCAAATTTACGTGTCCATCTACTACTGCAGGCGACAGGGCCTGTGCCGGTTTCCAAATCCCAAGGAAAAGTAAACAGAGACAAGCAGCTACTACTGAACTGTCACTCAAAATCCAGCAGTTTGATTTTTAACCAGATTTTTGGAAGCGACGCCTCCCCTTCCTCCCCACCCCCTGTCCCAGACCTCACGGATGGCTCTAATTTTATAGTTCACATTTGTGCTCAGCGCTGTGATGTTACAGGTGCATGAAGACAAAGAAAATGACAACCACGAGAAAGAAAATAAAACATGCAAAGCAAACAATACTACCAATCTTACAAAAATAAGAGAAAAAGATACGTTTCTTTACGCAGCCTACTAAACACATGGTCATTGTGAATTCCTCTTCCACCTGAAGTTCACACGTGGGACCTAGTGATGGCTTTGGAGCTACCGTCTTGGGAAAACCAGCTCATCACGAAGGTGCCAAATAGAAAAACCAGTCAGCCCGGGCCGCTTCGCAACAAGGACAGTCAAAACAAGTTGTTCCTTCCAAAAGGCAGGGCTCCAAGGGTGTTTCTTGGGGGAGCTGCTCACCGGGAGGAGCTGAACAGGCAGGGTAGCACCTACCATCACCTGCTTCTCATAATTTTCTTGTCCACGAGCTCCGGAGGATGAAAGACCAGAACACACAGTGATACTGCCAGCACTAAACATTCATTTACAGGCTCATCGTTAACAACGGAGATCTATTAGCCCCTTCAATCCACTTCCTGTGCATGTGTAATATATAACCTGAAGTGCTGGGAGGGGAGAGGAAGGAAAGGCTCTTGATGCTGTGCAACAATCAATCCTAACCACAAGACCAAGAGAAAATACTCTTGAGGACCCAGATATGGTAAACTTCTCTTACTTCAGCTAGAGAGGGGATACAGAGAAGGGAAGATTGGACACCCTCAGCCGAGGCAAAACGTTTAATGAGCTGCTGTTCTGGCAGGGCACCGGTTCCTTCCCTCCCTGCACAATCATAGATGATGCAGTGCATCAGACAACTGATTTCATCAGCAACCCGGGATTTGTTTTCGCAAGCAGGGATCAGGATCAGATCCAGGAAGGGCAAAAACTCCCTCAGGGAACAGGAGACAAAAGGACAGGATTATCAGTATAGTGGCTAAAAAAAAATATTAATTTTCAAAAGCGGTATTGTCTCACGGGACTAGTAACAGCCCCCAGCTAACAAACACAGTTACTCCTGCAAAAAGCCATCAAAAGATCAGGAGGAAAGGCCAGTCTGTAAAACTCTTCTCATTTGAGAAAGGCCTACAGGTTACTGCCTAGCACACGAAATGCCTGGAGCATGAGGAAAGTGCCTTCGCAAAATACAGGCAGTAACACCCACTTTTCCAGTCTTTGCTGTGCTGTAGAAGGGGCATGCGTCCTCCTCTAGCCCAGCGCCTGTCCTCTCATGTTCCTTGCCATGATTTCACAACCTTTGCCATTTCAAAAGCCCTTCTGGCAACCATGCCAGCAAGCATGGAGCTAGCTGCCTACAGATCAGGACCGTAACTGCTGTAAATTCGAGTAGTTTCACCTACTTCAACGAACTGTATGGGTTTGTACTCGCTGGAAATACAGCTCCATCTGTGATTTAAGAGACTGAGCCTAAAATACTAAAATTAAGGGTGGCTGTCGACAGACAGGAGGTGGCCACCTGAGTGTTCTCTGTCTGGGATAACTTCTTCCATGCTACGCGCAACGAGCCGAGTACACCAACAGCAAGAAATAGCAATCCATACCAGCTACAGAATGAACAAAACTGGGCGGTTTTATGCTGCAGCCTACACCTACACCCCCCCCGGGACTTCTGAACAGGGAGGAGAGAGAGAGATCTCCTATTAAAAGTAGGGAGAATGATTCAAAATCAATCTTTGGCAAAATCAAAGTCTGTCGGGACTCGTGTTAATGAATTCCCCTGCCAGGTTTATGATGTTTAACAGAAAACAAAAGACTGTTGTATGCATAGCATAGCAGGTGAGACCTGAGGAGGATATTCACACACCTGGTTTTATGTTCCCTAAGCTCACTCTACCCAGGAGAGAGTCCCCCTCCCGCCCCTGTGCCAAGGAACATCTGGGCGATGGACTGTTATCTCACCTGGGTATGGCACGCTCCCAGACTTGGGTGGTATTAAGATACCTCCATTGTTCTTCTGCTTGAGATGGCAGCACAAAACTCAGGCTGTAAATGCAACAGATGATCACATGTGCTCTTCAGCTAATGGAAATACCCGGGGACCACAGGTCCTTTGTGCCAAGCCTTCTCCCAGTGGGTCCCTTATGGGATTACTGCAGCAGCCAAGTAAGACAAATTACTATTAGCTGGACTAAGTGCTACAGAAAGATCATGAAAATGAATTAACTCCTACCCTTCTTTCTTCCATGATGGATTACACTCTGCTCCTTTGGAGCAATTTTGCATAAGGGGAGAGGGAAACGTATGACAGATATGAGGAATTTATTGCCATGTGGTTTCTTGTGTTGAAACACAGCACTGAAACTGTCCCCAACGCCTCCAGTCATGCTGTGAGATGAGGAAAGAGCCAGGGCCACATCCAGGTCTGGTGCCAGCACCTTTTCCCTGAATACAGTGGAGATGAGCTCCACCTCGGCTGTCCCTACACCTGGAAGCCCACACCTGGAAGTGCAACGCTTACGGGGACATGAATGACTGGGCAAACAAACCCTTTTCGTTAGGCAAGACTCTTGTTTTTAAACACGTCATGCTTTTTCTCTTCGCCTGCCCTCAGCATAATCCCCCATTGGAATCACGGCCATCCGCAGCTCCACGTCTTTATGTATTTCTCAAAGCTTGTTGGAATAAAACTGGGAAGCAAAGAGGAGGGCAGATTCACCACTCCTCTGGTGCTGGTCTAGATCTGGAGCTGTGCCACTGCTTCCACACCGGCTTTGCCAGTGTGCCTGGCTAGTCAGGAGTGCTGAGCGCGTAGCCTGGTATAAAAAATAAATGTGTGAGCTGATAAAATATGAAACTCCCTTCCTCAACCAACGCACCCACAAAAGCCCTAATTTAGCCCTCAGAGTCATCACTGAATATTACATCACTTTTGAGCCTTTTAAGGAAGCACTCCAGCATTTTCCCAAATTAATCAGGTAACTTTTTTTTTTTTTCAGTCAGAAAAGATAAAAATAACCAAGAGGCAGGTGTCAGTGAAAAGCTCTTGCAGGGACACCTGTAAGGAACGAGGTCCTTGCCCATCTCCAGGCACTGAAATGCAGCAAAGCCACCTTCCCGGCAAACAAGCAGAATGAAGCCCAAGGACAACGCTCCCCATTAATGCCGGATAATTTTAGGGCTTCAGCTGCAGGCAGTCCATATTGCTAGCAAAATCCTACATAAGACTTGCACTATCTACCACAGCAGGCTTGACCCCATTCACATATGCAGAAGAAAAAAAACCACCCTCATAATCCTACAGAACACAGAGCAAATAGCACTCTCTGGGACTACTTGAATACCACCCTATTAAAATACAAACATGTTCCTCAATGATTTTAAACATTCACCATCTTTTCATTTCAGATTTTAAGCACTTTGCCTGGCAACTGTCTGAAGGGCAAATCATTATGGAAATAGGAAGACAATTAATTTTCCTTTATTCTGGAAGAGAGGATTATTGGAATAAATAAAATAATCAGCTTAGACAAGAGCATAATTCACAACTTATGAAAAACAGAAGACTTTTTTTTTTCATTTTTCTTTCCAAAGAAAAGCTTTTCTTGGATGGAGTTTGCAAGGCAAGCGCAGAAGTTTTGGAGTTAAATAACCTTGGACTGCTAACTCACAAATAACTCCCCATATGCCATCAACAGGAGGAAGGCTGCCATTTCAGGCACTCTTAGAGCCACTTTTTAAAAATTATTTAATATAGCAACTTGGAACACCCCCAAAAAAAAGATACAAAGGCCACTTCCCAATGTCATTTTGTCCAGAGGTAAATCTGAAGCAGCCCCAGGCCTGATGCAGCCCTATCCGAGTGGGAAAGGTCTCACCGGAGTAAGAGCAGCCACAGCACCGGGCAGTGACAACAGCAGGTCACTGGTTTAGGGTTCCCTCCCCATGCAAGGCTCTGCCCCCAGTAAATCCACATTGAGTCTGTTGAGAGGAACAAATTTAGCTGGATTTCAAGCACTGTAGAAGATATTGGAACCTGTTTCAAAATCAAGCAACGGAAGGTTATATGCTAATGCTCGCTGATGAATGCAAAGAAGAAGAGTGACTGTCTAATCAATGCCACTACTTGATGCCAGCCTGTAGCACTAGGTGCTCAGCATCATGATTAATACGGTTAAAGAAATATCTGATACACTGTGGCATACATGTATACCTACATATATGAATGAAGTTAAAGGTAAGGCATTTAACTCCCAAACCCCAGTGGGAGAAGTGAACAAGAGGAAAAGGAGAACCTTCAAGTTCATATTAGCAAGAGATGTTATTTACTGAGAAAATCTTGGGATATCTTGGTAAGAACTGTACAGTTATTTCTGAAGGACTCCTCTAATAAGCGGTGTGAGTTTTAAAAATAGCATGGAAACCATGGTTCAAGGTTGCTACAGCCTCGAAAAAGAAACAGAGATTATTGATGGAGGCACAGATTCCCAGGAACACTACGGACTGTAAAAGTACTGAGAAATCAAACTGATGATCTGGAAAATAAGATGAGATTAAGAATGATCAGGTTAGTGGGGGCTCCTGAAGGAGCAGAAGTGGGAGAAAGCAGACTTTTAGTTTGCAGTGGATTATTAGGGAGGTTAGGGATGAATAATTTCTGTTGTTCCTATCGAGTCCTGGTGACCCATGTCCCCAGACAGGCCAGTTACACAGGGCCCAGCGCCCCTCCGGGGAAGGAGCTTGCTCTTGCATCAAGGAGCCCACATGTTTAAGCCAGCTTATAAATCTGAGCCTGGTTAAAGGACCTGGCACTGTCTCCCTCCACCACTGTGACACCAGAGGGAAATGCGTGACACAAAGCTGCTCCCTTTGCTTTCTCCAGCAGCGGCTCTACAAACCCCAGGTGCCCGGGTGCAGCCACATCCCAGCAGCTGGAGCAAGCACCACTAGAAAGAGCTCCCGCGTGGATCGGCACCCCTGCCCTGCCCACAGGGAACAGCCATTTCTTCTGTTTGCTTCTCTAGCCGCGTATCACTGTGGCAGCAAGTAGGTCACAGCCTAGATGGCGCTTGAAGAATCACCTGCAGTTCATTTGCTCTTCTTTTCATTTTTTTTTTTTTTTTGGTGTGGGGGGTTTTTTGGGGGGTTTTGGTTTTTTTAGGAGTCACCAAGTCACTTCACCACCACCTTTAAAACCAGCCTCCTCCATCCGTCCCTCCCAGTCCTCTCCTCCTCCAGCTGCCATGCTCACAGCCCTGTCTCCTGCATTTCTGCTCTCTCCCTGCTCTGTTTAATTCCATCTTTCCCCTGCAGGTGGATGCAGGTCTGTAAAGCAGGATTATTCTTCCATCGTCCCTTTCACCACAGACTATATTTTCCCCAAGCATAACATACCGCATTGTATTGCTTCTCTAACACTCAAAAGCTCAAACGTACATCCTCCACACTAATCAATTCATAAAGCCTCATCCACCACGGGAATGGAGTTATTCTACTAATCTCACAGCCAGGTTAAAAAAAAATGCAGCTCTTTTCCCCCATGCCCAGAACTTCACTTATTAATCCTCAGGGAGAAGGGGGTAGGGAGTCTCGTCTTGCCAGCTGCTGCTTTCAGGCTTGTTCCAGTCCGTCTCAAAGCAGGGCTCCACCAGCCTCCCAGGAGCACAGGGCTCCCACAGGGGCTGCTGGGGAGATGCTGCAAGGTCCTTCCCTGCTTCGCCCGGGATGTACAGAAGACCTGGCAGCCCGGCAGGAGGGCTCGGGGCAGAGGGAGAGCGCTGCAAAAAGGCCCGAAGCAAGGCTGCAGCAGCGAGGAGCTCAATCAGGGTGCTAAGGAAGCTGAAACGCTGGCATAAGCTGGATTTCAAAATGGTCAGGAAGACAGGAGAGCAGGAGATAAAATTCCTCCTCTGAAGTGAATCTTGGTAGGGCATGAAGGTGGAGAAATGTTGTGCATTACAGAAAACCCTTCCACACAGCTTCACAGCAGAAAGAGGATTCATCACAGCAAATAATTACAAGGCTTGTATCATAATGTCTGGTTTTAAAGTCATTGCCAATTGACTAAAGGTTGGCCGAAGCAGTTAGAAGGGAGAGAAGCAAAGACACTGAGCTTTGAAGTGGTCATCATTTGATTATTAAAGACTGGGACTTTGATGCAATACTCAGCACAGTAACTTTCTCCTCCCTGTCATTGCCAGGGTTGCATAAGGTTTCTTTAGATACACCTGTGAGATTCAGTTCCATTTTGTTCTGTTTTGAATACAGTCCTTGGCTGCTACAACACCCGAGAGGTGAGCAAGTCCCAAATTCAGGTTTCGTTTCCTCCTCTGAACAAAATTATGCTGATTGGAAAAGAGACAAAACTGGCCACATGGCCAGAATTTTTCACAGAAATCTAAAGATAGCAGCCTGCAAATTCAGGCAATGAATCCTCCTGAAAAGCCCGAGTTACTCATCTCAATAAAAGCATGCAGGAGTCCCCTGCACCGCACTCCCTGCACGCACCGTAGCCCGCACAGCCCCGCGGGACACGTGAGTTAAACACCCGGGGTAACGTTTTGGGGTGGGATGACACCTCTGCTCTCCCTAGATGACTCCAGCCCCAGCGCTGGCTGTTGCCTCCCCCACTGACACCCCCGTTCCCTGCAGGCTGCTGCTCCTACAGCCAGCGCAGAAGCAGACGTGCCCCATCCCCTCGGGCGCTGGGGCTCACAGCCTGCCTCGCAGCAGACATCGCACCCATTTCAGCAGGCTGTGAGCTGCCCAGGCTGAAGAACCGACCTCCGCTCAGTTCGGCCACAGCGGAGGGCTGGGGGGCTCGCACGGGGAGCGAGGTGCCCGCTCCGCAGGAACACTCCAGAGGGGATCTGCAGAGCTCCTCCAGCAGAGCCTGAGAGCACATCCGCAAACTTTAAACCAAACAGAAATTAAATTTGGATGTAGCTATTTTTTTCCTTTCAGACTTATCAGTTCCAGGGCTTGCTGGAGAGGAGCTGAACGTCTTCTCGGCACAGAAGGGAAGCAGCCGTGGGCTGAGGCTCTCACAAATGCTGCTCCGATCCAGAGGCACAAAGTCCCCAGGCCTCCAAAGGCTTGGTAAGGCTGAAGCACAGTGCTCCATGCTAGGGGCTCTCCTCAGCCACTGAAAATAGCTCCTTTCCCCCATTTTTCTCTAAAACAAGAAGAGGAGGAGGGCTTTACTCTTTGGCTTCAAGCCAAAAGGCATGGCACTAAGGAAACAGTCTCACTTTTGTCCTTTTGCTGAGTCTTTCCCCTGTTTTCTGGTGCCAGAGATGCCCACCCTGGTACTGGAGACCGAAGAAAAAAGGTGAAAGCTGGTCCAAACCATTTTAAGGATGAATTTGATTCCCTTTCCCGGTGAGGCTGCAATAAAGAATGAGATGACGGATACAGGCTCCCTAAAATCACCCACTGCGAAAGGGAAAGGCAGCGATGACCTGCACTGGGGGGAGAGCCAGGGACAAGCACCTTGTTTCCGCATACGGCCCAGTCCTGGGGTCCTGTACTGGTAAAGCAGCTCCCCTCATACACACTTTAGGTTAAGGATGTATTTTTGTTACACCCTGATCAGAAATCAATTTTGAAGTATATTTTAACTCTCTTGCTTTCACCTTTGCTTTTCAAAAAAACTTCGGCCCTTCAACCAAATGCACTTTCACCAGAATTTGATTGTTTTCCTCTGAACTGAAAAGCCCTTCTCGTGGTGACAGATATGGCACTGGCATAAGATAAAAATGCAAAATAAAAACCACTCATCCACCACTGAGAAACATGCAAGACCGCTGGATCCCTACAGAACCGCAGTCCTCCAAGAGACAAGTCTTTGTTCTCACCATTTCCAAAACACTATTCTGAAAACAACATCCCTCCCTATATAGATTTATATTGCTATATCTCTATCATTTTCCTTACACCCATCAAAACGAAGATATAATTAACCCATCCTCAATAGAAATTACAATGATTTTGAAACAGCAAGAAACAATCTATTTGCATTTGGTAGCTAATTATTCCCCCTACGCACACAGCCATCAATGTTCCCTAAAACCATCCACAGAACAGACAATCTGTGCTAGCCAGAGCTTCTGGAAAGGAGGGACTATGCAAAAAAACCTCAATATTGGGGTGGCAAAATCTTCTTCAAATACGCAGCACCTCGAGCTCAGCCAAGTCTGTAATAGAATTGTCCTTCTGAACTCATCCAACAGCATTAGCATCCACCTGTGTATCGCATGTAAGCTGACAGCTACCACAGGACGAATCTAGTGGGAGCCACTGACATTTGCAAAATTATTGAATTATTATTTCCTTCTTCACACCACTCCAAGGAAATACGAAGCCATTTTCCAATACACAACATTGCAAACAGATCCTGCTGCTGTTGGACATACATTTAACACCGGGTAACACCAGGACGACTCTCACAGCCATGCAACACACGGATTTTCAGTGGCGCAGGCAGAGCTGCATCTATTATTATTTACTCCTCGAAGGAGGAACGGTGTGCCCTTCTTCCACTCGTACAGAGTCCTGCAGACTTGCTGAGGAGTGGTACCTCACAACTCCAGCTCACGGACTGCGATTTATTCCAGTTAGATACATAACGCTCAAAACGATGCCCCTTCCCCACCCCCACGCCCCCCCCCAAGCCAGGCAAGTTTTGCTGACACTTCACCTCCATTTCCTCATCATTCAGAAGGAATAGCTAGATGTTTTTAAGAGGTAAAGACACAAGCCGTGGTTAGTGAGCACTGCCTCTCCCAGCTCAAGCACTGCGTTGAAGCAGCCTGAGAAAAAATCAAGCCGCCCGAGTATTTCTGCTTGACATCCTGGGAGCCCCCAGGTTGGCCCTCCATCGCTTGAGCTGTAAGTATTTGGAGGAAGCTGATATAAAGCATCAAGGGTGGTAAATCACATCCTCCTTCACCCACACTTTCTGGAGGCGAGTAGATAAAACGCCATTCACTCACTAGGAACTAACAGAGGTTTTCCTTCCTCCAGGATGCACCCACAAAGCAGCAACTGGGAAGGAGGGAGCTCGGTTTCACCTTGACGCAACCCGTGTGCCTGCAACACTTACCTTGCTGGCAAGGCATTCTCTCCTCAACATGCGAAAAGTGATCATCCTTTAAAGCAAAGCCAAAATATCTCAACAGTTATTTTTCTTCCCCCATCTGACACAGGTTTGCAGTTCCTCAGGCAAGAGGAGGAGGGGGAGCAAAGTAAATTAAAAAAAAAAAAACAAACTATAATTCTGTAGGCAATCAAAGCTAATCCCTTTACACATTTTCTTTCCAACAGAAGCATGATATATCAAGTCCCACTGGGTTCTGATCAAAACCAAACAGGACTAGGTGTTTTCAGCTCCCTCCTGCCAACACAGCTCAACGTGCAGCAGGCCTCACCTCGTATAATCATTTAACTCAACACGAAGTCACCCTGGTGCTCTACCCCAGCTCTAGAAAGTCAGCCCGCGCCTCAGTATGGCCTTGCACGGAAATAGGATTACTTTGGCCTGGAGGAAAAAAAGAAACCACAACATGAAGGTCACCCATAAAATCATTACACAGATCCCTCTTCCCCAGCTCTTAGAGAAAAACCTTTATCAAACCCTCAACCTTAAAGTAGAAACGCAAAAAGATATGTACATTAATCCCATATACCTCCGTCAATTTTTTTCCTCGTGTCTTTAGAGCAGTTGTTTACTGCAGCCAACTGCAGAGAAATTACAGTAGCTTAACTCTCCAACTCCCTCTAAAGGATTAATCTTCCAGTGAGCATGCTCACGCGAGATCTTTTTTCAGCAGTTGCATCCATTTCATGAAATGAGGGCTGCTGCAGACATGAGGAAATGCCATTTCAGGACTACAGGCAAAGTTAAACAGCCCCCAAAATAAGGGCTAATCCCTTCCTAGAGCTCCAGAAAGGATCTCTGCCCAACCCTCTACCTCCAACGAGGTTAAAAGATTTCACGTTAATGTGCCCTTTCAGGAAGAGGGGGGGCTAGTGGTTTCCCTGCGACACACGTTTTAAATGTCTGATCTTGGCTTTTCTCTACAAGCTGGTGGACAGTTCATCCACAGAATCTTAAATCAAAAATAGCTTCTTCTCACTGGCAGATTTTTCTTTTGTATCACTTGTTGGCTCATCCTTGCTTTCAAAAATATCCGGAAGATAATTTGGGGGGGGGGAGGGGGAACATTCAAATAAAAATGAACAGCTTTAAAAATCTAGTTCTCAACTCTGCAGCACAGTAGATAACAGATCCTGAGACACATTTAACTCCACAGATTAAGGACCCATGCAAATGAGGATTTGCTAGTAGACAACAAATCCAGTATCTAAACAAGGCTGTTCAAGTAATCGTGTCCATTCTCTCCTAGACCACTGTAGATTAAACTGCTCTATTTCAGGAATTTCTCCCTCACCCCAAACGGTGCACCTTGAATCAGAGCTTTCACTGGTGAAAATAAAGCTCCAAATCAAAAGACAAATATTTATACTTTAGAAGTGGATTCTTCCATTTTCATCTTCCCATATTACCCGGGTACTGCTGTTCCCCTTCCCATTTATCTATTTTATGTCCTGTTGCTTAATTGCTCTTTGTAGCTGATAGAGATCCAAGCCTCCCCCTCCCCCACGAAAGGCTCTTATTTCAAGTTTTAAACCCTGCTTGTAGAGACCAGCCTGCAACCCCTGAGCGCTGGGGAAAATCTGGAGTGGGCTACAGCCGAAGGTGTGACACTGCTTCGCAAATCCAGTTGCCAGACTTCACCCCAGCCAGTACAAAGATCTAAACATTTAAAAAAAAAAAGAAAAAAAAAGTCTTGAATGCCTTTGATGCCATGAAGCCCCTTTTATGTTTTATGCCCTACACGTGAATCATGTCATGATAGTGTTAAATAAGGGCTATGTCTGCTTTTTAAAACGAACGCTCACCATAGCGACAGTCTCCGTAAGGAATGATAAAACGTATGGTGACACTGGATATTTTGTTCTGTTGTCACCTAAATAGAATCACCCACAGAAAGGAAATCTCTGTTACCATGCATTAAAATAGGCGCTTTGTTTTATTTATAAAGCATCCAAACTGGTTGGTTTGGATGTGTCATAGCACAGGCTGTTCATCCACCCCTCCCTGCTCTATCCTTTGGGACTTCACGAACGATGCCCGCACTCATCCTGCCCTCGCCTCCCACTCATGGCAGGTGGGGCTGAGACCGCCCCAGCTTCCTGGAGGAAGGTTTGGAGCCAGGATGGGATTTGTCCCTGAAAATCCCTGCAAAGAAAAATCCCAGACTTTAAAGCCAGCAGATGTGAAAGCCTCGATGCAGGAAGATCATGTCCTGCACTTCCTCCTCCATTGCAGGATTACACCCAAACATGAAGTTGGGTTATCAGATATGGAGTTATCCTGACCTGTCATTCCCAATTTGGAAACCAGTCATACTCCCTGAGAGTTTAGACTTTCAAGATTGACTGCCATTGATTCTTCTTCAAGCAAACAGCCCGAGCTGGCAATCAGTCAATAATAAGCAATTACTCGACAGCCTCTTATCTCCAGATGCCAGCCCAGACAGCTCGATTCATAGAGGCAGCAGGTCAATAAATCAAAGCTGCTCTCAAATTTTAAAATATCATCATTTAAAAACCCACCCAGCCTTGAACCTGGCTGAAAAAGCAGCCAGGACAGAGAGATTCCCGCAGAACAGTATGGTGGCGTATTACTAATTTACCAAACAGGAGAGAGTACGTGATGTGGTGGAATCCACCTCTGACACTCCTCGTTTGTCATGACTAGTATGAAAGTTGCAGCTGGATGAAGATGATGAGAGAGAAGAGAGGAAGTGAATCCCTTCTCCTTCAAACAATTACTCGTAGGGAAGAAGCAGAGCAGGGTAGCCTTCCTTAAACGCTCACCGTTCCTGGCTGGCTCACTGCGACCCACCTCTGTGCACGGGGAGCCTCAGAAATACCAACAAAAGTGTGTTTAACAACACCGTGACAGTAAATTGGTGGCACCTTTCTAATATCCCTGCTGTGACCTCTATACCCCGGGTATACAATTAATCATTCCATCCTAGGTACCGCACTTCCTTGCTCTTTCATGGACTAAACATGATATGAGGCTCCTCATGCATTTCGGTCTGACCCAGAGGTGATGCTGTTAAGTCCAGTGGCACCAACACAGTGCAACAGAGATGAAAATCGGCCTTGCCAAAAACTCATGTAGGCATTTTTTACTCTCAGTGCAGACTCCCTTTAAAGACTCATTTGTATGAAAAGAGCTAAGAATTGCCTATATAATTTGCAGCTGGAATACTAGCCTGATGCAACAGCAACCATCTATCTAGTACTGCAGAACCTGGAAACTCTGGTACCTTGTCTCATTATCCATGAGTTCTCGCAGAAGTCATGGAAACAGCCTAAAAGTACCAGCAGAACAGAGCAATACTTAAATAATTCTGCTTTTGCTGCTAGAAGAGGTAGGTGGCCTACAGGATGCTGTATCCTCCATATCAGGTGTTTCCCCTGGCACAGGAAGAGGTACACAAGGTACCAACGAGCTGCACAAGCACAGTAAATCCAAGACCCTCAGAGCCCGTGAAGCTTTCTGCTCACGCTGCAGAAGTGCCCCAGGTTTATCAGGCCCGGGGCAGCACCACCAACAAACTGCAGTGTAGCTGCAACCCCATCTAGGCAGGCTGCCAGGGGTCTGAACAATGCCAAGTACAGAGGAAAACCAAGAGAAGGCAGCGACGTGACTCGGGAAAGTGGTATCTCTAAGTATGGGGAGACCACCAGCTCCCAACGAACACAGAGGCTTCTTGCTTTGTTTGACATGGCCACCGGTCCCAGGAAGAAACATATTTGTATAATGATGACTGAATCTCGCAGACTGAGCATCTCCATTCACACTAGCTTGAAAAAATAAGATTTTGAGCCCCATATCTAAACAAAAATGGGTGACCCACTGGAAGCACGGCTGGCGTTCACTCTTCACACTCCATTTGCCACAAAATGCAGGCCCATCTGAGGACGTGGTCTAAATGTCCTCAGTCTTCAACACCTTTCAGAGGCCTGAGAGGGATGGTCAGATGAAAGGCAGCAGATAATGAATTCCTTCAATTGTACTCTCCAGTTGGGTCAGACTGCTTGTGGAGGAGCCTACTGAGGTTTTCACCTCTAGCTACATACAGTGCACTCGGTTCTTTGTGTCATCAGTGGCTGGGACAGCAGGAAGCTGTGGGAATGCATGCCCAAAATATGAAAAGGATTTCTCCTCTTTTTACCCACAGAGCATCTGCAGGTGGCTTTTACTCTGTCAGTCTAGTCTGCAACATCGTGGCAAAGCATGGAAGAGCACTCAGAAGGAAAAAAAAAAAAAAAGTGTTAACGCATAGTACTGTATCGCTATCACCATTTATAGTAAAGCCACAAAATGCCAAACCAGCTGACAGGATCCCACAAACCACACTGCAGAGCAACAGCGGGCTCCTGAGTTTTGCAGCCTACCAGAATTATTTTCACACAATACCTGCATTTTTCCGGTGTAAATTACCGTGCCCTTTTTCTCTTCCCCTCCAAATGTACAGCTGAAGGGCAGGTCAGTGCATCCACGTTGTAAGGACAGTCTAGTGGTAGCACAGCTGTAAAGAGAAGCCTGCACAACTGCTGGAGTTGCTGACCACTGAAACAGCTATTTATTTCCCCACAAAAGAGAGCAACCATGCTGCCTGCTATTGGCATGGCTTCAATGGACGCACGGCCTCAGCTAACCTGTGCTGTCATCATCCCCGCTCCGCAAAAGGAAAATAATACAGCAACATTACAAACCATAAATGCGGCAGTAACACAAGATTATTTCTCATCTCCTACGATGAAAACAACGCCAGTCCCAAGACAACTAGATATTACAACCTGCCATTCATCATTCCCATCTCAAGGCGTGACCATTTCATACAAAAGCTGGTGATCATCTGTCGTGCTCTGCTTCCTTCTTTTAAACTGTAGCGCTGTGTTAACACCAGGATCCCACTGCTTTGGGTCTGCAAGTGTTGCTAGAGCAGCAAATGCTAGAAACTGGAGCAAGGACAAAAGGCCTCCATGGTCCCACCAAGGATGTTATCAAGGAGATAGCAGTTTCCAGCTCTGAGAGAGGTGTCTTAGTCCAATTTTACATTCTTGCTATCTCCAATATTTTTGGTAGGCAGAATGATAATTTAGCAAGTGCATCATCTCAGTAAGAAATTACAGCAGCTCAGCCCCATGTCTGCTTCTTATCAGGAGCCCCATGACTGACCAAGCCATTGCTCCCCTTCATGATCCATTATTTCATGCCCAGCATGAACATGCCATTGCAGCTGGAGACCTCACAGCTGACCTTGGTGCAGAGAGGCAGGAATTAGGGACAGATTTTTCCATAAAGGCAAAGTAAATCCCTGCTTGCATGTCTAGCAGGTTGCCTTTGCAGGAGGAGACCCTGTCAGCGTACCTCTCACTGGACAAATCCAGTTTAAGTTAAATTCCAGAAGTTCATTCGTAAGGGTAGACAAAATTAGTCTCTTAATGGGATCTCACTGTATTCCAGTCACTTTTCAAGGCTTATCAGTGGTCCACGTGGTTGCAATGAATATGGATGCTTTAGAAAATAATCCTCAAAGAAGACTGATTCAGGGACTTTGCTTTGCCCTTCTAGCACCTTCAGCATAGAGACACTACACCAAAGATGCGTACACAGTGCCCTAATTGTAAATATTACCCACGGGAGCGTGAAGAGGGGGAAGAGAGTAAACAGCAGGCTTCTGTGTGATTGCAGCCCACTGTCAAAATCAATCCATAGTGGTGTATGTTCGCTGCATCACACTGTCTGCAGCACCAGTTTCGATACCGGAGAACTTGGAAGAGCTCAGAAGATCCTCATACTTCACACGCACATGGATTCATTTTGCCCCACGCTGGTTGCAAGGATCTGACTAACTCTGATTTGTCTCTCAAGATAAACAAACACTGTTTAAGGGGGTCCTTTTTCATTTAGAAGTGTTAGCAGAAACTCTCCCTCGGCACCTGGTCCTCCTATCACCTATACCAGTGGCTTTCAACCTTTGGTTGGCTAACTCCCTTCAGAAGGCTCTGAGAGGTAGCTAAGAAAAGCAAGCCACCTGCGGTAGTCATATTTGCTATATAGACATTTACACCCTGTTGGCACAGGATTAAAAACCACTTGGACAAACTCAGCAGAAGTAACAGAGAGGAAGTCCTGGAGGCGTCTGGCTTTAAATATGAAAGCCAAAAAAAAATTTTTTTTTTTTTTCCCCAAAGCTTAAGAGAATGGTTTAAAGATGCTGACAAAGACAAAAATTCTCCTGGTGGCTTACGAAAATGAGTATGATGGCTAGCAAAGGCAGTACCAGCTTCAAGGAAATAAGGCTCAAAGCCTGGCTCTGAGCTGGCCTCACGTCTGGCATGTAACACCTGTACAGGTTACAAACCAAGCAGTGAAAAGGATCAACATTATTTCTCTGGATTAAAATTCAAAGGTGGAGGAAGTTACATGAACTGCTGAGGATCTCAGCACCGGGAGACTGCCCTGCTCTGGGAACAGATGGCCAAGCCCCATGCTCTCCAGCCTGCTGTAACGCATGGTGAGAAACCAGAGCTCGGGAAAACTAAAGGATTTTGCTGCAACTTAATCCAAAGGCCCTGATAGCACAAGACTGGGACTGTAAGATTCCAAAACAGCCAGGTATAAATGCTCAGATGCCTCCTGGTGTGCCTGCTCACAGCTCTGGGACAATCATTGCCTCCTCCATGCTCTGAGCCTTCCTCTGTTTTGCTCAACAACACATTCCACATGGCATGCAAGGCAAACGAGCAGTGGGATATGTCCAGCCTCACCTCGACTGGCATCTACGTTTCAGCTTTTTCATTTGCATGTTTCCAAAATAGTTTGTTCCCCATTTGAGTCATTAAAAAAACCAAACAAAAACACTAAACCCCAAACACAGAGAAATACAAACACTGAAATAGTATAATGTAAAAAAAAAAAAAAAAAAAGGTAAATTAATTCAAGGACCTGATTACTAGTCCATCCACAATTTTTGCATCTTTTTAGTATTCCCCGATAGAGGCATCCTTTATAGCATGATAGTTCTGTTGAGACAATTCAAAACAGATTCAAAGTTATACCAACACAAATGCGCTTCCCTCAACGTGACCTTGGTCAACACGCTTACACGACATGGAGCACAGCCACGTTTACACCACTGTAAATGTGCTTATATCGATATGGCTAAGCCCTGTGTCTTCACACAAATTAGCTATACCAGTACAGAAGTGCTAACTTTAACTGTCTTAATTGGGATTTGTAGAGGGTCAGTCTGTATATGCTAAGAGCTGTATGTAAATGAGCTCTCACAGTACAGTCTTAATTAACAGTCATAGCTTTCAACATGCAAAGTAACTGCCATGATCCTCCTGTCAACAGTTATTTCCACAAATCCAATGGCTGAAAACCTGCAACTGCTGTCTAAAACACTCCACCATCATCTCCTGCTTCCTGGCTTCTCTGCTGAGGAGGGCTGTGACGAACCCACCTCTGCGGGAGCCCTTAGCCAAGAGGACTTTCTGCCATGGAAGTAGCTCGCTTCACTCCAGAGGGCTTATTTCGCCAGCAAAGCTGCATCCACACTCAAGCAGTACAAGACGCCTGGATAGCCTTACCCAGGAAGCATTCCTAGATGGAGGCATGGCTCACGCCTATCCACACATCTAGGGCTTAGACATGCAACCCTATATCCAAGGCGCAGCTAGCATCCGAGCCATTATGTCACTGATGAACGGCTCTCCCTGTAACGCTGAATACTATGGCATATTAGTAATTATTACTCAGATGCGTAAATGCTTGCAAGATCAAAACCTACCTGTCTAGCCGCGTTATGTAATTACAGAGCAGAGCACTCAGCAGTGCACAGTTGCACTCCTCTTCTGTCTGATCTGGATCTGCAACGTACCATTACAAGAGGCACCATGGGCTCATTCCCACATCGAGCTGCAGTCGTGTAAATAACCTACGCCACTGGTAGACCACTTGGTATACTCATGGGGGGGCTGTCAGGACAGGACAGGGGTTTTATTTGATTTTAGGCACCACATCCCTGGAGAAGCTGATGCCGTGACATAAGCAACTCACAGGACCTAGTAGAAGAGATAAGAGATTTTAACTAGTCCTCCCATATGCTGCGCAGCCCAGAAGGCAGCAATGCGATAGAGCGTTCTCATGTGAAGAGAGACAAGCGTGCATAATACCACAGTGCAGCTGGTGAGTTAAGAGGAGCGGACGCATCACCAAGATAATGGCAGCGTCTGCGTGAAGATTAGCTCTAAAACTAAGCTTGGGAAAACAGCCCCTGAATTCATATGGATAATAACAGAATTTTTGATTCACGTATTCCTGTAGAGAGGGGAAATGACTGCATTCTTGGAAATTCGTTTGCAGAGGTGGCCTATGTCTAACAGTCCCCAGACAACAATGCTGAAAGAGCAATCTGTTGAGACACGCATGGCTGAAAACCTCAAGAACTGGTAACATCATCTGGCAGAGGCAGGAAACCCTTTCCTCCTGCCTCTACTCCTCTGGTGATGTAAGACGCAGCGATATTTACAGTGAACAGAAAGTGTAGCCTGCATTGGCCAAACCTTCACAAAGCTCTGATAATGCAGTGAAAAAACAATACTGGTTGATTTTCCTTCCATGCAATTTAACTTCTAGTACTCAATATTACACGCTCCTTCCCACTCTTGTGCCCAGAGCCAAACAAAGTGGATCTGCCAGAGAGTGAGGTTTAAGTAGGATTTAAGATATGCCTTGAACTTCTGATGGCAGTCCACGAAGGAGTGGATCCTACCCAGGCTGAGCAAGAGACTGTAACCACATGGTTTTGTCACACACAGAATAAAAGAAAGCATTGTGAATTACTGCCAAAATATTAAGGGCTTTTTCTCATTCAAAAAAAAAAAAAAAAAAAGGCTGAATCAACCAACAGAGCAGAGCTTTTCCCAGTGCTTTTGCAAGGTCAGATGCAACCGCAGCCAGACTGTGGCTGGGAGGAACCTGCACCGGCGATGGGCGCTCCTGGGCTGCGTGACTGTGACACAGCCCACAGCAGAGGATGTGGATGGGGGGCTCCAGCCCTTTTAGTCCCCTCTCTGCTTTCCCCCACTTACCTGCACTGTGAAACTAGGCCTGAACCTCCAGCTGCAACCACTCCGCTCGTTGAAAACCATGTCAAAAAAACAGATGGAAATAAACCAACGGGAAAGGCTGCCCAAGTGACACTTTTCTACTCAATGTTTTGCTTTAGAAAAGTCAGTGACAGGTTATCAAAGTGGATTTGTTTTTCAAAAGTTGATCTTTCCTAGCAAGAGGCACAGAATGACCGTACAGTAGATGCTATAATTACATAGGCTTGTTAATAATTGCATAGGCTGGAATAGGATACATTAGCCTAATTCAAGAATGCAATAAGAGAACATGAGAAAGACTACAGATCACGTTTTCAAGACAAAGTCCAATGTTGCTATCAGAAGTCCAAAGAAGAGGTGCTGGACATTTGGAGTCATACTGGCTTTGATCACAAATATGTTACAAAATGCTTCTAGAAGAAGTTTTCTATTTCTCTTAATCAGCTCTGCCCATGATCTCAAGGAATGAAGCCAGAAACCGGAGCATATAAAATAGTGAACATTTTGACATATGTAACTTGCTGTCTCCTACCCAGTGAAGATAAACTGTACATTTAAAAATTAGCATTCTGCATTTCTACAACACATCCAGTTAAAGGCTTCTAGCACCAAGTCAAGCTTTCTAACTTTGTAGAAAGATTATGAAAGCATCACAGGGAACAAAACATCAACCAGCCTGTCCCAGGGACAAGGCCTGGAGAGCAGCACAGGCTGCAGAACCCAGCCATGGTGTTCAACTGGGCCATTCAAGGGTGGGAGCCTCATGCTGGGGGATACTACTGGCACAAAAGGGACCGAGCGATGTGCTAGGATGAAGAGGCCACCTTGCAGACCTCACAAGAAAGCAAACCCTGTACAGATCCACACACCTAATCTCAGCAGACTCGAGGGACTTCCAAACACACAGATTCCAAACTGATCTGAAATAGCAGATTCAGAGATGGCAGTGCACCCTTTCTCCTGCAGATACGCTGGCACCGGCAGCGCACGGCTGCACCTTTAAGGCACGCAGGCTGCTGACAGCAAGGACACTGCATTTGCAGTAGACAAAGCATCACAATGGCGATGCCATGCCAATTAGCAGAATTTCAATTAATTGGCATTTAACAAGACTACAAAGTCGTCTTGGGCACAGCAGCTTTTCAGCAGGGACAAATTCTAAATCTCATAATCAGACTCCGCCAACCAGCCTCGCTTGGACAGTTCTTTAAATTCTTTTGTTTAAATTGCTGACTGCCCCATCGCTTGGGTACACTGCAAGCAAGCCACTCTCACTGAAGCTGATGGCAAAGCCCTCCCCAATTTCTGTCGTTTTGGATCAGGTCCCAAGACTCTTTTTAATGTAATACTCTAGTCTATGCAATCTACTGTCTTATGGAGGGCCAATGTTGCAAACTCTCCTTGCACTTAAATCCTATTACCTGTCTGCACTAATTCTGCATACAGGGCATTTACAGGTCCTTAGCTGTCTGCTCATACAGTTCCATATTCACCAGCCTCAGTCAGCCATGAAGCCCAGCATCTGCTAAGAGGGGAAAAAGAAAACAAAACCCAGAGATTTACCTTACTTCAATATTTAACCTCACAGTCAGTTTTTCCAACACTCTCATTTTGCACATGGCACAACACATACTTCAGAAACTCTGGGAAACAAGCAGGTTATGTTCTGTGCTTGCAAAGCAGCACCATCTACACTTACAGGGCAATAAAAATTAGCTTAATTAATAATACATCAGCAAGAAAATGGTAATGAGCACCCAGCAGGGAAAAGGACTGTTGTCTAATCTCCTTGTGTGGACTCCTCGCTTTGGCAGCAATCAGCAACTGCATCAGCATTACCATCCCAGTGCAAGCTAAGATATCTGACTCATCAGGGAATGCATGCAGGAACCACGGGGCCTCGTGTCACCATTTACATTTCTCTTTAAAAGCAGACACTGTTGCATCAGGAGCAGCTCTTGGCAGCTCCACACCAACTTCCACTTGTGGAGTTTTTGTCATTTAAAGAAGAATTTAGAATATCCCTGGGCATCCAATGTATAAATACACAAGACGACGGGGCCTCCTGCAATTGGCTCTTTGGCCACAGCTGCAAAATACATGGCTCTGCTGACAGAGCCTGCATCGGCTGCAAGCTGCTGACACAACCATGCTGCTGGATCACAAGCACGTTGGAGGGGGGGAACCGTATCAAACCTCCCTACTCCTCACAGAGAATATCCGAGCCATTTCCTTGGGACCTGCCTGCCCTCGCCGAGCAAAGAGGCACCGCGGGCTCAAACCGGTGTGCCGCCAGATGTCTCGGTTAGGTGCATTTCAAGGCAGATGATGGAAACCCCCTCTCCCAGCTGTTTTTCCTCCATGCTGCCTCCCCGCTGCAGGAGGCTGTTTTGGCAGGAGCCAGCACCCCACGAGTAAGAGCCTGGGGCTCGCAGCTGCCAACCAGCTCTGCCACTGGAACGCATCCACACTGGCACTCGGCCACAGCGCATGTGCTGCATGGGGAGGTGGTTTCCTGCAGCCAATGGAGGAGCTGCCGTTTCTGCCTTTCATCAGAAGCGTGGCTGGAAACAAAGGCCCGGTGAAGAAAGACAAGCTGGCTGGTAAAACTTCCTAGCACTCGCCAAACCTCAGACTTGACAAATCACCCTCATTCCTCATCACCTCCTGACCTCCTCTGCAGCCAGGCTGCCTCTGGGATCAAACCGTATTTAAGCCCGCACGCTGGCCGGGGGTGAGGAGGATCTTTGTGTCCTATGTCATTGCTGATGGCAGCCTCGAGCCACAACTCCAGGACAAACAGCAGCAACAGCAATTTAACGTGCATCGTGTAATTGCATAAAGCACCAGCATTTGCATCCGCAGCAGTAGGCAAAACTTTAGTCTGCTGTCACACAGGGGCAGAAGATAAATTATGTCTATAAAACAGCCTCCATGAGGATAGTCTAGAGGCAGGGATTTGAGAAGATATCAAACCAATCAGTTTTTAATAAAAGCCATAAATGATTAAGACCAACATGCTATCAACATAGAGCTGCATGAGGAAAGGTGCTAAACTCTTAGAAACCCAAGAACGGAACCATATCACCAGTATGAAGGGGACTTTCAATAGGGAAGACTATAAAATTTGCAGACAAAGAAATTCCAAAAATGTGGGAGTTCAGCACAGAGTGCACTGTGTGTGACAGGCACCTGGTCTAAATCTAAAAAAAAAGATGGGAAATACAACTTGCAGTGACTGGAAAACACAGTGGAAATAACCAAGACAGAATATGATCCCCCCTTGTTGGCCTTTTCAAACGATGCTAGCCGGAGGCTGTGCTAACCTCTCCCCACTGTAAATTCTCAGAAGTCAAAGCAGACGAATCTTCGGCAAGTGTGCTCAGTAGCAGTTTGTTTGCTCACTGGCGGTGTCTCCCTGGTACAGGGAGAAGTTGATTAAAAGACAGCATGGCTCTTCACCTCGCCTCTCCACGCACGCTCTGAAAACTACAGGATCTGGCACTACAGCAAGAGTAAATATTACGTCTCATCCAAAGGCCATCTTTAAAGGAACATTCGTTGTTTCTCCTCAAAGTATGGTAAAAAAGGTTAAATATGCCAGATGATGTCTCCGGGTTGTATAGGACACCTGCTTATAAACAATCATCTTTGCATAAAAAAAGGAGACATTAAAGCACCAATTTGAAACAATGCATCCTTAACAGTACTAGAAAATACCCTTCCTAATCCAAAGAACAAAAGGATTTCAAATGTATGAAATTCACTGATCCTCAACATTTAAAACTCAGAGTTGACAAAAGCTATTACAAACAAGTTTGCAATTAAAAACACCTAATGTCTTGGTTACCAGTTCAGCAGTGGTGCTTTCTGCAAAGCCTTCTGGGTGTTGATTTAATCTATCAAATATTAATAATGCTCCTCAATTAATAAAATATTTAGACTCATGATTTATGTTCTCATAATCTGGAGGTTTATGTTCAAACTTGCAGGCCAACAGGATACTAGATGGAATCATATAACCCAGCTCACTGCCTGACTGTTAATGCTTTCATCTCCCAAATACTGATACTCTCTTCTTTACACTGATAAAACCGTATTTGACAGGGTGTAAATTTGCTACCTACTCCCATGGCAATAAGAAATGCATCAAAAAACCTAATTTAATTCCTCAGGTCCCAAAAACGCAAGGCATGCAGAGCCGACACAAGCTGCACAGCGCTGCCAGCCTCCTGTGCCTTCCCTCAAGTCCCTTCCACGCACCTAAAGCAAAACTCCCGGGGAATGAACTTCAGCCAAGGGCAGCATAAAAACATGCCTTGGGTAACACCCCAGGAACCGAGATAATCGAGAGAGGATAAATTAAACTACAGGGAAGAAATAATAAAAACTACATATGGCTTTGCTGCCCAGCTGCTCACACCTGGGCTGAGCTAACACAGCACCAAAACCTTCAGTCAGTTTGGAGGCAGGGCATGGCTTTGAAGTCAAAGGCCTTTGGGCATTTGCATTCACCAGACACCGACTAACGTCACCTTTCAATAACTACCTCCTGATCCTGCAGCAGACTTTCAATTCCCAAATCAACAGCTGGACGAAGCTTGTAATTTTGAAACCCATTAATCCCTTCTAAGTCTTCTACCATGTGCATGTTTAATTTCCCACTTCTTGAAACAATATTATGATTTTTGAGAGAACCTGACTATAGCTTCTGAATGCTCTGGGTCAGCTGTATGAAACATCCCCAACTACCACTGAAGTTGGAAAAAAAAAAAAAAAAAGTGTAGTTTGCCTTCTGCCTTTGAGCTTTTGGGAGAAATTACCTATTAAAACTTTCTTTAAAACTGAAAGGATTAGAAATGTGTGACTGGAGAGGAAGAGGGCAGCTGAGATTCTCAAGAATTCAGAAGCTCACACTTAAAAAGGAAAAGGAGGAGAAAAAAAAGTACTTCACAGTACTCAGGGCTGTATTCAAATGCATCAGCAGGTCATGGCCAATAGTCCTGGGGAGACCAGGGTTCCCTTTTGCCAGTTAACATGCTAAAATACATCTGTCCACACCTACACTTGAGTTCTAAAATTAATTAAAAAGCTGAAGTAGCACTCTGAACAACACATAGACTTTTTCTCTTAACCTAACCAAGGCCAAAGCACAGCATACTTCAGTTCAGACACCTGGACTGCAATTCTCTCTCCGCAGAGGTGCCCGAGCTCTCGTGCTGTGTTCCCTTCAGCTCTATGGATGGCTGAAGCCATCAGATCCATCCTGGCCGCCCTGCGTTCTCAGAAGGAATAAGCACCACCTTCGTCTTCTTTTTGGCAACGAGGCAAGCACAAGCAGGCATGTTTTTCTGAAGCATCACAAGCCTCCTGGACTTCGCTGCTGTGTAGTCTTTGGGCACCACTACTATCTCCACTCACCTCAATTTGCTTAGTTCCCAGTTCTGCACTGTTGCCACAGCAAGCTCCTAACCATCTCCTGGGTCACCCAAGCTGACCCAAGATGCTACAATCACTTTGATTATTTTTATCCCTGTTTGCATGATTTTACATTTCCCTGTAACAAATGGAATAAGTCACTTACCTGGCTTTATTTTGAGTTTATCCATGTCAGCTCGGTTATATTTACTTCCTCTGCAGCTGCACCACCTGCAAATTTCCTGCCTCTCCCACGTGCTGTCTCTGCAGGATGATTAGCTGTATGCAAACAGAAATGGACCCGAATTTTCTGCTCTACCAGTCCATCCCACTCACCATTCTCCCTGTCCTAAACTGACACTGCTCACCCCTGCCTCGGAGAGCTCTCCCTTGAGGAGCTATGACACTAAAAAGGATGGATTTAGTATTTAATAGCCCACCTCCACCCCAAGCCAGTCCCTTGCACACACAAGTAGCTCAGCCCTACACCGTGTCGGCTCACCTTGCTCAGCAGCTGCCTGCAGTTTATGTCAGGCAGCGTGTTTGAACAGTGACTCCTCCGTGGAGCCAAACTACCTCAAATGTAAACTCGGGCAAAACGAGCTGGTGTGGAGGCAGACAGCAAGACAGGGGTGGGGATCAGGCTGGGCACTAGGGAAACACGAATCCTCTTGGAAGAACGTTTCCTAGTTGAAAAGAAGATACCCTGGATGTCCTTGATACTTTGCCTAGGCTAGTAATTTTTAATTAAAAGCAGGAAAGCCTTTCTATTTTAGATGCAGCAATACCAGCATCAAGCACTTTTATAAGTACAGTTTATTCTGGGTTTATTATGCATTTCACGGAGCTTGGCAGTCAAGCTAAGCCAGCACTCTTCCACTCCCCATCAGATTTACTTTACCACTTCAACCAGTCACCTGCCATCACCGACGGGACGTGTTTGCCCACACACTGAGGGAGGACGGACTCACACGACTTCTCCCTAATCCACCTGAGACACAGACAGCTAGGTAAGCCTTTCACCAGTGACCTTCGGCTTCCACGACAGTCAAGGAGGGGGAAATCTCCAGCAAAACTTGTCTGGAAGCACTCAAAGAGATCCCTTGAACCTCTCACAGTCCTGCATGAAACGTAACCCACTTTCACCTCCTGTTTTTCTGGGACACAGTGATCCAAACCACAGGCACCAGCTCTGCTTCAAGCACTTTGCTAGGGTAACGCAAGAGGAATACGGCTTGCTGCCAGCCCCTCCACAGCCCCGCTTCTGGTGCGGAGAAGCCACGCAGGCAGCATTGCCCCAGCTTCAGGAGGGGAAGAGACAGATCACAAAATGCCAGCCAAGCTGATAAAGAGCAAGGCCCCAGATTAACGTTTCAGATCAGTAGCAACGCAACAGTATCAGTCCCTAATCATTTCGATATCAGCTGCTCTCATGCATGTTTGGAAGTGTGATACCCCAGGGTACCAGTACATCGCTCTCTGCTAGCGGCAATGAACCACTAAGGGATGCTAATGCCTCCATCAGCTGGCACAGCTGTTCGCAAGGTGAGTGCCCATCCAGCTCTGTCTGCCAGCACAGCTCGAATCAGTTCCCTCCACAGAAAAGCTGTTTGTTTGTTTTTCTTGGTTTTGTCGGCGTTTTTGCTGGTAATTGCATCTCTACCTGAACTTCTGCTGACACAGCTATGGTGGAGGGGACAGCAATTTCTTTGCATTCGTGGACAGATAACTAGGTCGGCAAAACTTCTCAAATGTAGACCAAGCCTTTGCTTTGGAAAGCAAAAAATAAGCTACCCTGGTCTAAAACCACCTCTAAACTAATACAGCTACATACACAGCAAGGACTTTTATTAGTACAACTATTTCAACAAGGAAGAATGAAAAATCATCCTCTCCAGCCAGCATAATTAAACTGGGAGAGCTTTTTTTAAAAAGTATAAACCAGGCCTTTGATTCTGCCTTCACTGACAAAATGTTCTTCAGATGCCTTCTTTAGTCACGTTGGCTCAGCCACATTAGCTTAACACAACTGAAGGGCACTTTGAAGGCTTTCTTAAAACTTCAGAAGTCATATTTGCCCATTCTGTTATTATTTAAAGTTTGCCTTGAAAGAAAAGTATGAGTTCCCGAGCAGTCTTTGCTAGCCCATGGCTTGATCAGCATGTGAGAATTCACATTAGGAAAATAAATCATAGAATCCCAGACTGGTTTGGGTTGGAAGAGACCTCACAGCCCACCCAGTACCACCCCTACCACGGGCAGGGACACCCTCCACTAGCCCAGGTTGCCCAAAGCCCCATCCAACCTGGCCTTGAACACTGCCAGGGAGCCAGGGGCAGCCACAGCTTCTCTGGGCAACCTGTGCCAGGGCCTCAGCACCCTCACAGGGAAGAATTTCTTCCTGATATCTAACTTAAATCTACCCTCTACATTAGCATCCATTTGACACAGCGTAAAATTTTGTCATGGGCAGGGCAGTGTACAATTTTAACAAGTTAATAGAGTAACCCTTGTGCCAAAGCCACTAACTGATAAAGTTAAAAACTCTCCTTACTGAAGGGAGAGAGGGAAAAAAACTCCTTTCTTCGTACAAAGATGCAGATAAGTTGTTGAAAACTGTGTTAAGGCTGGTATTCCAGAAGAGATCTAGCACAACAACTGGAAACACACACCTTTTTCCTGTGTTCATGTCAACGTAGTATCAACATACCTCACTGCACTAAGAAGACCGAGGAAAACAGCCATCAAAACCTGCAGGCTTCCAGACAGCTCACAAAGGAGGAAAGATGATGGGGTTTAAAATGCACCAAGTTTTCCTGATGTAGCTTATTGAGACAGACTCCGTATTAAAAGCAACGGCCCTGGGAAAGCAAAGCCCTCTCCTCACTTGCAATACCAGCTGGCAGGAGTAAATGAGAAAGGAGGAAGGGCAGGGCAGGCCTGAAAGGAGCACTGGATTTCACGTCACCTGCAAAACAGAAAGTGGGAAACTGAAGAAATCATCTACGTGCTGACTGCTCAAAGGCACTGCTCATTAGGTCCTGGCTTTTCCTATTATCACTCCTGCACTCGGTGGCCTATTACAGCAACCTCCTTCCAGCCAGGGACCAGTGAATAGGAAGCGCTTTGACATGAGTGAATGTTGCCCCTTAATCCAGTAGGGAGTTCATTGAACAGGCGGAGGGCTGCCTACAGAGCTCCCGGCACCAGCTGGCGGAGGGGATGAGAGCAAGGATCAAAGCCAGGGCAAAGCCTTAGCACCACGAGCCTGATTTGCGAAACTGCTCAGCCTGTTAAGTCCTCGCCTTTAAAACGTGGGGAGCTGCTGGGTGCTGAACTCGTCGGAGATCCGCCTCAGCTGAGGGTGCTGAGCAGTGGGGAAATCTGTCCTCTATGTGGCTTGCACACCGTCTCTTCACTTTAAAGATCAAAGCTGCATCTCCAGAAAAAAAAGATGTTACAGATCAGAACAGATAGGAGGGGAAAAAAAAAAAGGATGAAAAATGCAGTGTGACTTCTGAAGAGAACCACTTCATTCAAAGCCACACACACACCTTACTTCCTGCTTAGCATGCAGGCACCAGCCTTCCTGAGGTTAGCATGAGCCTGAGGAAAAGCATCGTGGCTCAAAACCTCCCTTTTCAAGCTCACACCAAACGATCGTTTTAGGAAACACACAAACACAAGGTCAGCTGATTCTCCTCACTAAACTGATGCAAACTGGAGTAGCAGCATCAAATTCAGTGAACTTGCACTATCACAAAACTAGCTGAGCAAGACAAACTCAATTCCTTAAACTTTAATCTTTAGCACTGCATTCGCACTAGGTCTAAAAATAAGTAAAAGCACCAAACCAGACTGGATGTAAGAAACCTGGTAAAGAAAACCAGCAGCAGAACCAGTCTTCTCTGCAGCGATGTGGTTATTGCACCTGACTGCAGCACGGCTACTTACCTGGCAGCTCAACCATTTCCCAAAGAACAGTTTGCTTGGGGCAGCCTCCAAGTAAGGCAGCCGAAAGAGAATAACCACCGAAGTTCAGAGCTCAGAAGACATGAAGATCTTGGTGCTAAAGATTTTCCCTCACTCACCAACACTAAGATTTGGCAAGGAGCTATTCTATACTGGAAACTTTTGTCTTGAGTGAACTGACTGCCAACAACTTTGTCTGCAGAGGCGGTGTGGACACTCCCTGGAGGCACACAGCACTCTTCCAACTCGCCTGCTCCCACCCAGCTCTTTGCTTACAGCAAATATCTCCTCCCAGGAACACACCTCTGCACCTCTCTTGACCAAGTGAAATAATCCCTCATTTCTGCTCCATCTTGCGCATGGTAGAACACCGCGGTTGTGGGATGTTAGTCCTTGCTCTCCCCCACCAGCCCTGGGGAAGCAAAGAGCATCTCCTCCGGTCTTTAAACTCCAGCCTGATTTATACCAACTTCCTCCCCTCTGGCCTCAGAGGGGTATAAGCAAAAGCAGATCTAGCCTCAGATTTAACTGAGTTTATGGGGGAGGGGAGGAATTAAACTCCAAATGAGTCACCCTTCCCTCCCCATAATCCATGGCAACATCTGTGGATATTAAGCCTAATTCTAAGAGCAATGTTTCTTAATACTTTGCATACAGAGCAGACCCAGCCAGAACTCCTGGGAGATGCTTCCCAAAATAAAAGGTGTGCATCTGTAGCGTTAAGACTAACCTGTGCATTGAAAACTGATGAGTTATGAGCCAACTCCTGCTCCAGTTACAGCCATGCCATCCTCCTGAATCACACCCAGGTAGCTGAAGGCAAAACCAGACCATGGAGTCACAGAAGCACCCGAGGGCTGATTCCTCTATCGCAGGCAGGATTAACACCTGATCCTCTTCAAAAGCACAAGGGAAGGGCAGCAGGATCAGGCCTTGAGATGCAGTGGTGATGGAACAGAAAGCATAAGGAAAACCTTCGACAAAACTCCCACCAAAGATGACGGGAGTCTCACCCGAGTAATAAATTCGAGTTGTCTTCGCAGCACTTCAAAAAGAACTGCTGTTGCCACCTGCGTGGCTGTGCTACAAACTTCATCTCACACAAGGCAGAGGTTCCCTGCCGCAGCACAACCCTCAGAACGTGGTATTTCAGCCGGAAAGCTGGGAACGCTGCAGCGCAGCCTGTCACACTTGAAGGGCGAGGTGTAACCCAGCAGCAGGGAGATGCTGGTCGGTAACTGCACCTGGCTACAGTTACGGAGCATCCACTCATCTCCAGCTCTTACGCAGTTTGTATGTGAACGTACACCTCTCTTACTATCTCGGTGCTCTCTTTGCACACATGAAGGCTCAGCAGCCTGCACACTGCGATCTAGTGTTTACCTGAGGGCAAACACTTATAAAAAGTTTATATACTCTGACAAAACCAGGGAAGAAGTTTCAGCCTGGCATAAAGAAACTCCACCAGCGCAATAGGTATTTCAGTTCCGTGTGCCACTCGCGTAATTTTATGGGGTAGTTGAGCTGTTGTACTCTTTGGGGACATTTACGGATCCGGCTAATTACAGCTAGTTGTTATTACATGCCAAACTTCATTTTCTTTGAGGATTTTGGCTGCGATTCCGTTATTTCCCCAAACCTCGCGCTCACCATCACTACACCAATACCGGGCACAACCCGCCGCGGGTGCCGGCCCCCTCGCAGTCCAGGCCGGCTGCCGAACGCCGAGAAGGAGCCGCTGCATCTCCAGCCGCCTCAGAGCACACCGCAGCCGTCCCCTCGCCCTCCGGCCCCCCTCGGATCGCCAACACGGGCGACTTTTTCTGCTCGGCCGAGGCCCACGGGCGGTTTCTGGGCCTATTTCGGCGCGCTGCACCGAGGGAAAGCCGGAGAGCCAGCCCGGGCTGAGCAAAGGGCAGCCGAGCTGCCGGCCCGGGCCGCTCGGCCCCTGAGGAAACTCGGGAGAGTTTTCTGAGGTAAAGCTCAGGGTTTTCCTCTCCAAAGGCAACTCCCCCTCGCCCCGTCTCGGCCGCCGTTTCCTAGAAAGCCGGAGGCTGCAGCCCACCTCACACACCACACCCCGGGAAGCGGCCGTAGGCACAGCCCACCTCCCGGCGCGCTTCCCGCCCGCCGGGCCGCCGCGCTCTGGGGGCAGCGCTGCGGGGCGCAGGGCTCCGGCCGGGGCCGCCCGCCAGCTCCTCCCGCCGCGCGGGGCCAGGCTGCCGGGGGCGGGCCGGGGGCCGGGCCGGGGCCGCCCCGCCGCCGCGCGGGCCCGGGGCCCTGCATGCCTCATGCCTGCCCCCGCACGGGCGCGTGCCCGCCGCCCGGGACCCTGCATGGCTCATAGCGACGGCCCGGCCGCTACCGCCGCGCCCGGCCGGCCCTGGACTCTGGATGGAGCCGCGCCAGCGCCGCCCGGCGTCCCGCCGCATGGGGGGCCCCGGAACATGGATGGCGAACTCGCCGCTCCCCCCCGCCTCCGCCACACGCACTCGCTCCCATTGGGGGGAACCCCGGAACCTGTATGGCCCATACCACTGACTCACCGTGGAGGGGTGTTACTTATACAGAGTCCCGGGCCCCCCTACACACAATGGCAGCAGCTCCCACATTCTTCCCCTCAGAGGAGTTGGACTGAACCATGGGGCGGCGGGGGCACGGCCCCCCTCCCGGCCTCCGACAGAACCCGCCTGGCCCTGGGCGATACCACTCCACGCTCCCCCATCTTCCTTCCCCCCGCCCGGGTAGATGGACGCCGCCGCTCTCACTCACCTCGGCATCCACTGTGGCCATGGCCGGAGCCCCGGAGCGTAGCCCCGCCCCCTCGGCGGCTCCTCACGCCTTGGCTCCGCCCCTTTCCCCTCATTCTTCTCAATGGAGACGCTCCGCCGGCCACCGCGCATGCGTGCGACAGCATGGCGGCCCCCGCGGGGCCCCTTCGGCCGTACGGCGTCATGGCGGCGCCCGTCCGGAGGGTGCCGTACAGCTGGAGCAGGGCTGGGGGTGGGCTGAGGATGGGGTGAGGCGGGGACAGAGGGGGGATGGGGACAGGGCCCCTCGCTTCCCCCCCCCCCCCGGCGTCACCAGCACCCCCCAAACCACGCACTCTTTACTGTTTGCACCGGGAGCCCCTGGGGCGGCAGCTCCGGCCCCTCGCACCGCGGGTTTCACCCCACCGCCCGCGGCAGGAGCTCGGCGTGGGGGGGGAGGAGCACCGGGCATCGCTCACCGAGCAGACAACGAGTTTCCCAAACTCTCAGCAGTACCCCGGGACAAAGGTGCTCAGCGGCAGCGCTTTTCCCCAAACCTGAACAAAACCCGTGCAGGAAGATCCCGGGGGAGTCCCGCCGTCCTCCCGCCGGAAAAGGACCCTTTGAAAACCATCTCCCGGTGGAACTTCTCCCGCTTTTGTGTTATTTTTATTCGTCCGAGCTACCAGCCGTCTGTCCTAGCTAAAGACCGGGACGGATGCGCCGGCGGGAGGGAGCAGCTCCCCCGGTCCCGCCCCGGGGGGTCGTTTCCAGCCGCTCCTCCCCCTCCCCGACCCCACGGGCCCCCCCAGGGCCCGGGCCTGGCACTCCAGGGTTGCAAACACCGATCAGCTCTTCTGCAGCTCTGGAGTAAAGCGGGAGAGACAGCAAGGGCGGGGGGGGTGGTGGTGGGGGGAAACCAGGCAGACAGACAGACCGACCCCCCCCCCCACCCCCGGGCTCCGGCCCCGCATCCTCCGGGTGCCACCCGGGGAGATCACAGCGGCTCCGGGGGGACGCGGGGACCGGCAGCCGCGGCTCCCCCAGCCCCCCCGAGCGGGAGAGCGCTTGTCCCTGGGAGGGAAACGGGAGCCTTCGAGCGCCATGACGTCAATTTCCACATTTTTTATCAGCTCTCCCGAGGAACAACATTCCCTCCCTCGGCCCACGGCCCGACCCCCCGCTCCCCTCGGCGGGCGGGCACCATCCGCTTCGGCAGGCTTCGTGCGGGGAGCCCCGGGGCTGCTGCCGGGCTCACAGCGGGGCCGGGTGCACCCAGTGACACCCCGGGGTGCCGGAGCACAGCAGGGAGCGGCGGTGCCCGCACAAACCCGGGTGCCCCGGGGCTCGGCCCGAAGCTTTGACCGTAACAAAGTGACCTCGGCGCTGCCAGGCGACCCGCGCGCTGCCGTCACTCATCCATCGTCCCCCCCGAGCCTGAGCCCGGGGCCCCGGGCACTGCCGCCCTCCGGAGAGGGGAACCGGGGAACCGGGCCCTGGGCCCCGCGGCCTCCCGGCGGCCCCGCCCGGCCCCGAGCTCAACCCCGCGGCGGCGGCTGCTGCTGCCCCCGCCCGGCCGCGCCGCGGTCAAAATAAGAGTCCCCGGGCTGGAGGCGGGACCCGCGGCTGGGGGAGGCCCCGCCCCGCTCCATCCCGTCCGAGCAGCCCCTGCCCCGACTCAGCAGCAGTTAATTAATTAACCTCCCGGGAATCAATCCCCCGTGCACCGGCAGGGCCAAGGTAACATCCCCCCACCCCCCGCCATGGTCCCTCCGGTGCCTCCCGCAGCGTGGGGACCCAGAGGGGTCCCGGGGGTCCCTCGGGCAGCAGAGAGGAGCTGAGCCGGCTGAGGAGGGTGGCAGGGCTGGGTGTTCCCCCCCCCCTCTCCGCTCCCCCCCGCCCCCAGCATGGAGTGACTGTCCCCTGCACAAAGAGGAACCACCAGCATCTCAAAACGGCCCATCAGGAAAGCCCGGGCTCCAGCGAGGGCCATGGCCCCAGAACATCACCACCATCCCGCACCGGGGATGCTCAGCTTGGCATGGGAGGGAAGGGAATCACCCGCCTTCATCCCTGCTCCTACAACCACCACATGCCCAGGCCCCAGCACCCGCAGGGGCTCTTGCACCTCCAGGACAGGGGTGAGGGAGGTTGGTAGGGCAGGGCGGCCGATCAGGCCGGTGGGTCTGGTGGCACCTTGCATGTGCTGGGGCTCCATCTTTCCCAGCTGGAGCTGGGGATGCTGCAGCCGCTGGGACAAACCTCCCTGGGCCATCAGGAAGGGAAGAGGCTCTCCAAGAAGCAGAAATAACTGGGAACACACAGAGCCTTCACAGCCCATGGCTGCCTGCCACAGCTCTCCTCCTGCATGGAACCCTGCAGCTCCACCGGTTTAACCTCAAGTGCTAATGAACATGAGTGGGGCGAGGACGAGCTCTGTTTTGCCACAAACGCCCCATTTTCCTTAAGCAGCTCCTGTGAGTCCCAAGAGGAGCTGCAGAGCCTGGGACTGGGGGTGCAGAGCCCGGGGCAGGGGGTGTGGGGCCCGGGACTGGGGGTGCAGAGCCCGGGGCAGGGGGTGCAGAGCCTGGGACTGGGGGTGTGGGGCCCGGGGCAGGGGGTGCAGAGCCTGGGGCAGGGGGTGCAGAACCCAGAAGTGGGGGTGCAGAGCCCAGGGCAGGGGGTGCGGGGCCCGGGACTGGGGGTGTGGGGCCCGGGGCAGGGGGTGCAGAGCCTGGGGCAGGGGGTGCAGAACCCAGAAGTGGGGGTGCAGAGCCCAGGGCAGGGGGTGCGGGGCCCGGGACTGGGGGTGCGGGGCCTGGGACTGGGGGTGCAGAGCCCGGGGCAGGGGGTGCAGAACCCAGAACTGGGGGTGCAGAGCCCGGGGCAGGGGGTGCAGGGCCCATGGCAGGAGGTGCAGAACCCGGGACTGGGGGTGCGGGACCCGGGGCAGGGGCTCAGCCCGGGGCAGGAGGTGCGGAGCCCAGGACAGGGGGTGCGGAGCCCAGGACTGGGGCTCAGCCCCGGAGCACGGAGCCAGCAAACAACTCGGCCGCGGCAGCTCCGGCTCCAGCCGGGCTGACATCGCCCTCTCCCGCACCGAGCGGGGCGAGCAGGGCCGGACCTCCCCACCCCGGGTCCCTGCCAGCAGGAAGAGCAAAACCCGGCCGGGCCAGCGCTTCCTCCGGCCGGGAGCACGGCTCCTTCCTCCAGCCGGGAGCAAGGGACAGCTGAGCTCACCCCGCCGGCGGCTGCCCCAAGGGTTCCCCCGCTATGGTGGAGGAGATGCGGCTTTGCTGCAGCCTTGGCTATAAATCAGCTTTTGAGAGGCGGAGGCCTCCTCTGAAAGCCCGGAGCCGCTTCTCGCCGCGTACGGACAAGCGTTTATCGCACGTTTAACCCCAGCAAAAGCACACGTGGTCTTAAAAAAGGAGATCTTTATTTACATTTTTCAGTTCTTTACATTTGGTGGTTTAAAACCCGGGACAAAAATACTCCCCAGAAGCCGTGGTAAACATGTAAAACAGCTAGTTTACGTTTTAAAACCCAATAATAAATTGACACAGAATTCATAGGTTGTACAGAGCCATCACAAATATTGTTGTATAAAACCCCAAAATCTGTAAAGAGAACCACAGGAATAAAGAATTACAGCCACGAGTATTGGTACAAGAAAGGGCACAAGTCTTCAGGGTTTTACCCCACCAGTCTCTCTTGGGGAGGAGGGATGGGACATTCCTGTTGCAGATAGCTGGAAATATTTTAAAACACAGAATAAAACCCAAATGGACCCCAGAAAACCCTTTATCTCCTCTCTTGTGCTGGCTCCACAGGAAAACTTCCTAGCAGAAAATACTTACTTTTACAAAACTACTTAAAAGTTCAGTGGAAAGGTAAAAAAAATAATCCTTGTCCAACAAAAAGAAGAGCCTTCACCTCCCCTGTCTCCCCTTTCCCCATCTCCTGGCAGTGGGACGACAGGTGCCGAAGCGGAGTTTAGTAGGACACAAACACCACTGAAAAAGCCAAGAATATGGAGGCGGCACATGTGGAGAGCGGGACAAGAAGAAAACCATGAAGGACAAAAAAGCAGCAGCAGCCAAAAAAAAAAAAAAAAAGACAGATGATATTTTTGGTATTTTGCAGTGAATGCCAAGTTTGGAAACAATTAGCTCACAAGCTTCACTTGCACCCCCCCACTTCCCTTCCCATTTCAAACAAAACCAAAAAACAATGGCTTAAAAAAATTGAGCCAGGAATTTGAATGAATTTTTGTGCGCTGAAGTTTTTTTACCTAGAGCTGGATTTGGAAAAAAAAAAACGGACTTTTTTCCTCTTTATTCCAGAGTTCAGAAAGAGGGGATAGGGATGACCCAGGGCCCACAGGAGCTTCCAAGGACTTCAAGAGGTGGGAGCCAGAGGGGCTGCAGAGAAGAGAGACCGCAGCGAGGCAGAGGACAGAGGGATTGTCCCCTCGCCCTCTCCAGAGGGGACATACTCGCACCCAAACATGGGTTTAGCCCCACCGTGCTCACCCACGTATACCCCGAGGACCTTGCTGCCACAGCGCCCTGGGGCCACAGCTGCAGGTAGGTTTAAGAAGAGCTGGACCAACTCCTCCATCCTGCAGTCCTGGACCATTTCAAAGGGGTCCATGAAACGTGAACAAGGCTCTTCGTGTCAGGCTTCGATTCCCTGCCGCAGCGCTGGGGGACAGGCACGGCTGGGCAGGAACGCTGAAAACCCCAGCGCTTTGCCAGTTATTTCTGTCCGCTTGCACAAGAGCGAGGGTGTTCTGAGACAAGCTTGGGGTGATACCCTGCTGCATCCTGGCCACAGCCGCCTCCACGCTCTGAGAGGCCTCTCCCTGCAGGAGCTGTGCGTGCTCAGCCCGAGCATCCAAAAGAACAAGGACCACGAGGTCTAGCTCCAACTCCTCCCTGCTCCCTCCACAGCAGGCAGCGGAGATGGACACTCCTCACCAGCGAAGAAGAGCGTGCCCGCTTGCTCCCTGCTTTGCAAAGGGGACTCCACGTACAGCAAGAGGTGCCGGAGGACCAGTTTGCAGCAAAGAGAATTTGGGAGAGCAAGCTCAGGTGCGCGGGAGTGCTGCAGAGAGGCAGGGCACAACACAGGAGCTGTGTGAGATACAGCTGTCCCTCCCCTCCACAGTCTCCACCATGAATGGTGCATTCCCAGCTCCAAAGGTTAAAGGAGGAGGGCAGACACTGGCTGGGGGTCTAGAAGGGCACCCCAGGGGCTCCGGCCACAGTAACCGAACAGCATTCGAGTCTTCCAGCCAAGGAACATGGGCTGGACACGTCACCGGCAGCTTGGCTTCAGGGCTGGAGAACAAGGAACCAGGAACCCAGACCCAGACCCCGGCTGGTCAGGAACCTGTACCCCAACCCAGCACAGCCAGAAGCACCGACAGCTCACAGGAATTTTTTCAGAGGCGTGGAAGGGATTTGGGTTGAGGGAAAGGAGGGATACATACTGCCAACAGCAGAGGCCACAGGAGCTACAGGCTGAGCTGGGCAAAGCAGGTTCAACTAACAGGGAGGAAGAGGAAGATGAAGAGCACCGGGGAAGAGATGTACCATTAAGAATGAACAAGCACCTGCCTTTGACCCCCTGCGTATCAAGAATGCTTTTCACGGCAGGCACAGGCCACCAGGCAAAGGGGAGAGTCCGGAACAATAAAAGCTGGGCAGAAGCGTAAGTTGAGCTGAGGGTGAAGAAGGATCCTCGTGTCTGAGACACACCTCAGGCTACTTGCAGGGACAACATCTAGGCAACACCTGCATGGTTCAGACATGGCGTCACCGAACTGTGGGTGTGGGGAGGAGCCGTCTTCCCTTTTCAATAAGTTTCTTCCAAACAGCTCCTAACAGAGGGCATGGGCTGGTGGCCTCCAGCCCCTGGCTGTTCCATCTCCACGCTCCTGAAGGGAGAGTCCACTCTCCCCTTCCTCCCCACCAGCCTACCTCCTCCTTCCTGACCTGAAGCTGGACAGCACAGAGCACTGCCTGAGACCAAACCACGGCTTTGGGACACAGGGAAGCAGCGGTGCGGTGGGTGCTCTCTCTGGAACCGAGCCCACGTGGTGCCAAACTCCATCCAGCCACCTGGAACTACAGCCCAGCACCGTGGTCAGGCTGCACCACGCTTGTGTTCCCAGAGCCATCCTGGCAGAAGTCACCTTCACGGTGAGAGCACAAAAACTTGCTTCATTTTGTAAGAAATCAGCAAGGTGCATTCCTGGATTTGGCATGAACAGGCACATGGATAAGCATCAGAAATGGATGAAAAAGCACAGCATTTCTCTTAGAATAATTTATTAAATACAGCATTAAAATTTGTATTTATGAATTCAATCATTAAAAACAAAACTTCATCTCATATATATATATATATATATAGTCAGGGACAGTAACAATCATTCTATCAACATCGGTGCATGTTGTGCCAGCACTGCTCAGAACGGCACCTTCTCTACACTATCCTTAAAGCAGTTCAACACTTAAAAAAAAAATAAAAATAAAATGTATTTGCAAAGAAAGAGTGCAAAGCAGGGCTTGTCCCCAGCTGCCTGCCAGGGGTGTGCAGAGCCAGGCTAAAATGAGGAGGCAGAGGCTGCAGTGCTCCTAACAGGTTTGTTAGATATTGCCCACCCAGCGTGAGGCAGCGTGGAGACCAATTCTCAGAGGTGCCAAAGGTCTGCAGTCCACTATTTCAGCCGTGGCTGGATGCCTGCAGCTCTTAAGTATCTGGTTTGTGGTTTCCTCAGCTTGGGCAGTCAATACTAAAAAAGCTAAACAAGGGGGGGAAAAAAAAAAAAAAGCAGAAAATAAAAACGTTGGTTTTACATCCACCAGTTTCTTCCCTCAACCTGCCAGGTCCGGCGGAGGCTGCACATGAGGCGTAGTGTTCGTGCTCCCACTCACTCATTTTCACAACCTGCCGTGGCTCGGCTCAGGAGACAAGCAGTAAACCAGTACCAGCTCGCAGAGAGAACAGCCCCCAGGCCAAGCGCCATCGCACATCGCACACTGGCTCGGCAGCGTGGACCGCTCCTGCGAGAGACGCCGGGCTGAGCCTCGAGGGAGGGTTGTCCCGGAGGGAAGGGCTTCCACGGACAGGGCCCTTGGGCAGACTCAGAGGTAGCATCGGACAAACTTTTGTAACTTGATTGTCATGTAATTCTGGCCTGCCGAAGGCAGCGGCAGCTGGGATGGAGAGGGGACCCTGCAGGGTGGGAGATGGGACATGGGGGATCGGGTCCCCCTTGCTTGCAGACTGACCAGCGCTGCGGTGGAGCAGCGAGCAAGGCTGGACTCTCCTACAGGGCTGTTCAGAGAAAAGTCACCCTTGCTGAAAAAGGCCAGAAGCTGGCTGGTGGGCTCCCCACGGTAACACCGGGCTCTCCCTCCGCAGCTCACCAGGGTCTCTTGGGTTATGAGCAAGTGCCCCAGCGAGCTCCCCGCTGCCAGAGCCTGCTCTCCTCTCACCACAGGCAGCCAGCGCTGCAGCCTGCTGCGAGAGGACCAAAGGGTGCCGGTCACTCACCCCACAATGCAGGTATAGCGAGGGCTTGTGCTTTTGGCTTTTTAAGAGTCCCTAACCTTCCGAACCTGCTTACTCCAAGAAACCTCCTGTTTCAGCTACCCTTAGGACCTACGAGGACAAGGAGGAAGGGCTGTCAAAACCATTTCTGGAGAACGCACGGCCCACAAAAAAGAAAAGAGAGTCCACACAGCCCAGCCTTCACCTACAGCGGACACATGCCAAGTCAGGAGCATTTCAGATAAGGCATCGCAGGTGCTTTGACAGTAAAGCAGTTAGTTTTTACTACAGTACTTTAAACACAGGCTGCTGCAGAGGGCATCCCTGGGGCAAAACCAGTTCTCCAGCACTTGGTGCAGCAGCAGGAGATGGTTCAGTTTCCCAGACCTCTCCTACGCACACACACACGGGCTGCTCTGGCTGCCCTTTTTGGTTTTTTTTTTTCCCCCCCTCCCTAGAAAGAGACTTCAAAAGCCCAGGCTGGGATGTGCCATTTACCCCACCAAGCAGCCAGAGAGATAAAGAGACGCCTTGCGCTGTACCAGACTTTGCAGTAGGCAGGTGGGTGAACCGTGGCGCCCGGGGGCGGGCAGCGCCAGCGGGACTCGAAGCAGGGGAGGCTAGTTGCCGTTGCTGATGCTGGAGTTGGCACTGCTGCAGCTCTGCTCGTAGGATGGAGGCGCCTCTGTGGAGGAAAGAAAGATTAAGAGCGGTTACGGTGGGTGTTTGGGAAGTTCCCTTCACCCCAGTCGATGTAACTCGGTGCTGAGCAAAGCAAACTGCGAACAGGTACACGTGTCACGCACGCAGGCACTCTCTCTCCAGGACCCTACAACCCGCCCCGCTGAAATATATGCGGTTTGCATGCGCGCACGCAGATTCTGAGCCTGCCAGTCCCATCCCTGTCCTGATGCCTACAGGGGTTAAAATCAGCACCTCAAAGTCCTGTTCTGTTCCTCCCCTTCTTTCACAAGCATCCTCGCACTCCAACACCCCCGGATCACAGGTGACCCGTGCCCCGCGTGCCCCAAGCCAGCGCTGAAGTGACACATCAAGTGTCTCGTTACGCCAGTGCTAACAGATGGCTTTATTTGGGTAGGACTTGTGCTAACAGACACCGCTGGTCCCTGCCACCCTGGCTGCCTGGGACAAGCACGGCTCCAGGATTCCAGCGTGCTGGGATTTCCCCAAGCTTTTCCACCCTGGACAGCCTCTCACTCCCACCCCCACAGCTTGTGTCTTCAGACCAGCTGCAGGCCCACTCCAAGTCAGACAGAAGATTTCAGTTACATCATGTTCCTGGCTCTGCTCCCACCAGCCTCACCACTAGCCAAGAAGTTTTTCTATCAGTGGGAAGCTGAAAGCTCATTTAAGAACAGGGAGATCCTCTCACGAGGAACCCAGGGCAGGCACGGGTGTAGACGTGGGAACGGACAGCCGGCTTTTACAGCTGTAAGAGGGGACTCCTCCGGAGGCTACAGCAGGCAGAGGGATCTCACGATCCCCTCTGACACCAGCCCCCCGGCAGGCTGACATGCCTGCATTCCCACCCAGAGGTAGCAAACTCTTGTAGGAGACACGTAGCCCGTTTAGATCTCGGGAGCAGGCTGCTCACCGTATGGGTAGCCCCACGTGCTGTACTCCGGAGGCAGAATGAGAGAGCTGGCCGTGGGGACGGGCACCACATTCCCCTCGGCGTAGTAAGGGACAGTGGCTCCCGTCGACAGGCAAAGCGTGGGATGGTTTGGGGAGCCCGTCTGCTCCGAGTCCACCCTGATCTCCTGGAAGCTCAGTCCTGGGGCGTAGCTAAATGGCTGCTGCTGGGAATGGCTTTTGGTGGGGATCGAGACATTGTCCATCAGGTGATAACCACTGGCAGCCTCCTCTTCCTCCGGGGGGGCGCTGGGTACCACTACAGATGGTATGTGCTGGATGGACCGAGAGGGGCTCAGAGGGACCCTGTTCACAGCAATGTTCCCAATATAAATGGGGAGAGTGACTGAAACCTCTGGCGACTTGATGGAAACCTGGAAGAGAAGGAAAAACATCCTCTTCAGCATACATTGTGGCATCCTCTTCGGTATACATTGCACTGGGAAGGTTCACCTGATGTGAGGGCCACCCGCACCATGCAGCAACAGAGTTCAGCGACGGAGCTCAACCCAGAAGGGAGGACAGAAGTTGCAGCACAGCCCACCGGAGCTCCCCAGGAGCACCGATGTACTCACTTGGATGTAGTAGTCGATATGTATGAGGCTACAGCCCTGCAGAATGGACTGGGGCAGTGCCGGAACAAGGATCTGCTCCTTCCATTCTGCATGTTTCCAGGCTTTCACTCCTGAGCCTTCCACCTCCGCAATGGTCCTCAGGTCGTAAATCCAGCGCTTGGATTTATAAGCCACTTTCTGTACAGAGAGGAAAAAATACAGCTAGCAGAAAGATTGCAGGTGGTCTTCTGTCTCCCACAAATATTTGTCAAGACATGAAACCACCCAACTGCTCTGTCAAACAAGCACGAGCACAAACCTAACATGCATATTACAGAGCAGAAATATGCATCGTTATAGGACAGACTGAGTTGGTATAAGCAAGACAAGTTCTACCACCTCTTTCCCCAGGAAGGCAGAGAGAAATAGAGTTAGCCAGAGGTCTGGACTCCTCGCTGCCACATTGGTGAGAATTGCCTCAGTTTCACAGAGGCCTCAGGGGGGTGGAGTACCAGCACAAGGCGAAGAATCACCCTTTCAGATGCTTACCTGGAGCAGACTGGCTACCACAGCCCCAGTGTCCCGGCCCGATTTGTTCTCTATGTCCGTGCGGAGCTGGATTGCTTGCCCCACGATGTACCCTTTCAGATCTGAGGTGGCGGTCAAGATAATGTTGCCACTTTTCACAAGCTTGTAGTTGAACTTCTTGGTGATTGACATAGTGTTGGGTTGCTGTAGGACAGCAGAGGGACAGAGATGTTGGCTCAAAAGAGTTAGAGAGCCTCCAGGAAAACACTCAGAGATTCAAAACAAGCAAGCAGGAATACCTGGTCTAAGAGGACGCAAAGAACCAGCAACACAGCACTGCCACAGACAACAGGTCTCACTTCTCCATCCCCCCAGTTTTACTGTCCTATTAGTCACTCTTCCCTCCAAACCAAGTTCCCCAAACCCAGGTCTCTACAAGTACCTGGTGCTATTGGCCAACACCTCTCTCTGTGTACTGAAAATTCCCCTAAATCTTTCAAAGCAACACGTCAAAGAGTCAAAAATCACTTGGAGCAGGGACTGATGGCAAGGCAGGACAGATCAGGAGTCCCTGTCCTGCTCTTGCGCAGTCAGGCCATGCCGTCAGGGAGTTGTCCAACCACACAATTATTCCCCAGACAGCACGCAGGACAAGGACAAGTGCTGAAGCCTTGGCACTTCCCAGCTACGCTCCTCCTTGTTCTTACCTCGATTTCAGGAATGTCATTCAAGTTGAGAGGGCAGAGAACGTAGAAGATCTTGTTGCACTTGTAGTCCTTGGAGAAGCGAGGTGTGTCTATCACGGCTTTCACCTGATGGAGGACCTTGCCAAAAGGGCCTTCAAATGATGTAGGAGCAGAGGCTGGAGTTGAAAGAGAAAGAAAAGGATCGTAAGGCTGAGTCAGGCCAAGTATTCCTGAACTGGAAGAACAGTCCCTTTAAACAGCTTTCCTCTTCACCTGAGGAGTTCTGTAAGTACCTGAGAGACAGAGCACATGGGGATACCCCAAAAATGAGCCGGGGCTGAAGACCTGGGTCACTCAGAGACCTTGCTGCAACCTCCTTCTAGAAGGTATGCTCTGCAACCGGCAACTGCAGATGCAAGAGCATGGATCCTCTCTCTGAGCACACTGTGTGCGGGACGGCTGGCTAGCCACAGGCCAGGACCTTTGCGCACACGCAGAGAGCTCGCAGGGTTACGCTTGGAGAGGCGTCAGCAACAGCTCAGACCTGGCTTTGCACCAATGCAGAAGGTACCCGCTTGTCTAAGCTCCTCTGCTGTCTGTGGCTGACCTTACACTCCCTCTGGCATCTTCTCTAGCTCGCCTCTGCCACGCAGCCCAAGTCCTGCTCAGCACAGCTCGAGAGGCTGCAAAAGCCAAGGCTTACATGGTAGTGCCTTCAGCCATTTCTCTGCACCATACCTGGCAGCAGGAACTGGAAGGGAAAGTTGTGCTCTCCAGCTGTCAGGACTCCTGCGGGAAACAAGAGTAAAAGGTAAGTGGGACAGGCCATTGCCTTGGAACGGTGTGATCTTCTGTAGAGCGTGATCTTCTGGAGAGAGAGGCCACCACCTGGGCAACAACACACAACTTGTTCAGCTGCCTACAGTCCACTGGACAACTCCAGATCCAATGAGCAGCGCCTGAGTCAACAGGAACATCTGCTGCCACCCACCTCTCCTCGGGACAGGTGATGTCTCCATTCCCAATGCCTGGTTCTACATCCACCCTGAAAATAAGGTAGTTTGGGGCAGGGTGTAGTAGGTCCCAGTGCCACATCAAGGGGTTAGCCCCAGACTACTGACACAGGGCATGGAGAAGCGATGCTGTGTGTTTATCTTTCCTCACGCAGGCTACAGCCAGTCAGGGGGAAGGCGAGAAAGCACAGGCACTGTCTGAGGGTGGTAAGGAGGTCTGGTGGGCATCAAGTCACTACAGCCTTAGCCACACACCAAGCCCCACGCAGACTGCACAGCGTTCAGGAGCTGGAACCAGAGATCCATCTCCCAGGCCTAAATCCAGCCCTGGTCTCAAGAAGGGACCTGCAGTACCTCAGCCCAGCTGCTTAGACAACAGGAGCCAAGCAAAAGATTTCCCCAACGTTAAAACCTCAACTCTGGTTTTCTTCAGCCATATCCTGCTCTGCAACGGCGTCCTGGAGGGTGCAGATCAGAGCCAAGACCCAGCGCACAGCTAAAACAACAGCTACAGACTGAGACTCCCTGACCCCATCCACTCTCCGGCATTCCCGTCCAGATTCCGAGTTCCCTCCCATGGCAGTGTGACGGCTGAACTGGACCCACAGTGTGATCCGGTCACATCAGGCAGCTCCCAAAGTTGCTTTCAGTAAGAAAAGCACTAAGGTTTATCCACATTTGTTAAATATGTGCAAACATGAGAGAGGTTTTGCTTTTAAAGTGGGAGTGCTAAGAGGAGACCTGGATGCCCGTTAAACCAAGCTGTGCTTATTCTGCTTTGTAGGATCACTGCTGGAGGTACCAAGACTCTAGCTCTTTTGTGGATGCAAGATGGAGGAGACAGCTTGCCTGTTAGCAATATCGACTCCGCAGAGCTGACAGTAAGAGAGCCCTATCATCAGGGGATTAAGCGGATTACGTGACAGGGGAAGGCGGGGAAGATAGAAGGGTAAATCCCCCCACCTGCCACTGCGATCCAGGTAGGAGGCATGGGAGGTGGCGTTTGACTTGGTGCATCCTTCGCATTATGAAAAGCTGCATCTCTGCCCCTCTGCTCGCTCAGCCACCCCACAGGGGCCTAAGGACACCCTGGTTAGCATGCATCCCGCCTGCAGCGCAAAGGCAGGCAGAATAAATAATACGACAAGCGTCCCATCACCTATCGCTACAAAGGCAAGTCAGGAGAAAACTGAGATGTCAATTTATACGCTTTGTCCTTACAGAGAGGAGCAAGATTTGCTCGTACCCATCACCCCACCCAGAACACTTCCCTGGTGATTTCCCTCCCCGTCCCCCAAATAAAACCGAATTATGTAGGCTAAAATGCAACACCCGGAGCTGTCACCAGGTGGAGGCACAAAGCCAGTCACCGCCTCGCTGCCAGGCCTGATGCAGGGACAGGCACCGCCGTGTGGGCAGCTTCTCCTAGTCCCTTCTTGGGAAGCCTCGCTCCGTAAAGGAAGCGGTTTGAGATGTAGCAGGTGCCTCTTGGTTACCGGGTAAAGCTTGGCTAATACGAATGACTCAACTAACCCAGTGCTTGTTCGCTGCTCCAAGGGTTTCTGCCTTTTATTGGGCATCATTCAAGGTTGGTTTTACGCCCGTTACCCTCACTTTTGGAAAGCAAATCAATAAACTGGAATGCATCAACTCTCCTGTGCAGCTTCTGCATTGGAATAGGGGGATTTGCTCCATCTGAAAGGGGAGGGAGCCAGTCCTGTTACTGCAATGCAGGAGGGAGGGAGATGGGAGTCCCAGAGGATAGTGGCTACTGAGTGTCCACCAAGACCTGGAGACCTTGCTGCTGTCTGACCCGCAGAGCCCCAGCTGAACGTGCAGTGATTTCAAGTCTCCTGCTAGCAGCATGAAACTTCACAGCCTTTCCAGGACCCTTAGGAAGAGCTCACAGACCCCACAAGGTGAAAGTCCCTCTTCTACATTACAGGCGGCATGATCTCACGAGTCATTTTGGTCAAGCTCCTGCCCAGCTCAGGTGCACCAGCAGAAAGCCAGGCTGGAAGTGAACCTGCGTGTTCACAGTTCCCAACACCCTGCAGAAACCCAGGGGCCCTGAAGGCTGCTCCCAACGGCAGCACCAAGCAAGGCCACGTGCTCTCCCAGCAACGCGCGTGGCCAGCATCACTCGCAGAGGATGCAGTTGAGCTCTCGGAGCCACTACGTGACTTGGTGGCACTGACGCAGTTTCCACATGGGTAGCCCAGCCTCCAGGTAAGTCACCAGATGAGAACTGCCCGCAGGTCAGGGTTGACCACTCAGATAGCTCAGCCCGAGCGCCCAGAGATCTGTTGACTCACAGCAGATTCAGACTTGCTGTGACCCCCCACCTGGGGCAGGGACAGCCTGCAAATCCCTCCTGCAGCTCCTGCCTGCAACAAGCTGCCCACGAGGGCTGGAAAAGGCCGTTCCTGCTCTTCACGGCCAGTGATGAGTTCCGATACCAGTTATCCCAGACCGAAGCTGTGCCCCATTGCAGCTCACACAGACTGAGGGCATCGCAGCACTGCTTGGCTCGTGGCCACAAGAGCCCAGACCTCAGCCCTGTGCCGAGCACGGAGCCAGGGAAAGGCAGTGAGCTTTATTCTCCACTCCATTAAGCAGAGAGATGCTGCAGGCAATTAGCAGTAGCTCTTGTTTTCAGACCTGCTCCTTCTAGTCCACGCTCTCCTTCCCCCAAAGAGAGAGAAGCATCTTTGTTCCAGCCCTGAGATGCTCCACGTACAGGGAATTTTCCAGCAGGCTGGACCAAGCATCCAGGTCCTACCCACAGGAACAGACGCCACTGCACGTGGCTTCATTTACTAGCACGGCTAACAAACAGCCGGTTGCTCCCAAAGCCCCAGCTTCCACTTGAACGCCTGCATTTCTTGTCCTAATTGCAAGCACAGGGGCTGTTTGGGCAGGTCACTGGCGGAGGGGCTACAAGGCGCAGCAGCACCCTCAGCCCCCGCTGCAGGAGCCCTTGGCAGCCTGGAGGAGATATTTTGAGGACCCCGCTGGCAAAGAAAGTGGAAGGGGTGTGGAAGTTCAGTGCCAGAGCTATTTCAGAGACAAGAGTTAATAAAAATAGCTGAAGAAAGACAGATGATCCTAACCAAGACGGGAGACTCCTGCGAAAGCACAGGCACGATCCAGAGCGCCTGACTGAGCAACGAGGCAGTGGAGACCACAGGCAAGCGCAGGTCCTGCCTGACTCCGGCTGCGAGCAGGAGGAGAGGCGGATATTTAGCAGTAACCCCACACTGAGCTGCTCTCCAGGCTGCTGCTTGCCTCTCCTGGCAGGAGCTCCTCCTGCACAGACACAGTGGAGGCTCTGTGTCCGACGTGCCTGGGATTACAAAGCCATTTTCGGTCTTTTGCCACGCGTCTGGTGCCTTTGGCAGGTGGAAAGTTGGCGAGTCCTGAGCCGAGTCTCCCCTTACAATGGGAAGAGAGGTGGCAACTCTGCTCCTAAAGGCTGAGCTTCCATTTCCAAATGCTGACTAGTCTTAACATAATGGGGAAAATCTACAATTTCCCTTATCCTAGCCAGCCCGTGAGCGTGGGCAAGACACAGATTGACCTTGCCCCAACACCCAGGTACCTCTCACACGGAAAACAGCAGCAAAAGCCACCTCGGCACCCTGCAAGGGACACTCACAGTGCTCGCTTGTCCCATGCGGCCACCACAACAGCAGGACAGGGCAACACATGCCCTGCTGGGCACACACGTGTGCCTTGGAGAGATCCCCAGACCACGGTAGGGGAGACGTGGCACCGTGCGCAGAACGCAGAGCTGTTCTGCCTGCCCGACCACATCCACTGTACAACCAGCATCCAAGCAACAAGGGGGACACAAAGCCCATGGAAAGCCACTCGCTGCCCCTGTCCCCCCAGCCCTGAGAGCTTCAAGTAAAAATCCAGGACATTTCATGTGCTAATTCCACCTGCAAGTTGACTTTGCAACAGAGACGGCTGTTGGCAGCAGGCAGAGGCGAGAAGGTTTCCTCTGATGGCCACCAACACGCGGATACCCAGGAGGAGCAGCGCTTTCTGAAAGCTCCTTTCTGAGCCGCTCCTGAACCAGAAGCTTTGCCAAAGCTAGCCGCAGACTGTGCACGGGCAAAAGCAGGTCAGCAGGAGTTCAGTGTCGCTCGAAGGGTCTCCGACAGCCCCACGCAGCAGGCTGCAACGCTCCCGAGCAGCCTGCAAATGCACTGCGAGGGGAAGGGCTGTGCGAGCCACTGCAGCCGCGCTGAACCATTACCTCCCCCCATTCCCAGAAGCCTGAACAAAGGCCACAGTGTGCTCAGCCGCAAAAAAGCTTTTCCTGAAGTCTACGTGCAGCTAAAAATACCTTGAGAAAGTCATTAGGCAGCAGAGGCAGCTGGATTAGCAGGGTTCTGCTGTGGGGCCATACCTGCAGCAGCCTTTCCTCCCGATAGGAGCCGAGCCAGCAGAGATCAGCCACCCCCGCGTGGCCTTTGGAAACATCCTCCCTAAAAATTCCTGGAGGGAAAGGAGCTGCTGCCCCAGACAGCCTGGAAAGAAACAAACCCGGACAGCAGAAGCAGCAACAATACACAGTGCGGAAGAGCCGTCTTACAGTGCAAAGCAGAGAGTGACCTTGGAGATTTCCCTGAACGCAGTGGAGATTTGTCTGGAAGCAAACAGACTCTCCCGCTCACGGTTCAGCTGCTCCCCTCCGCTCCGCACCAGGACGGGGAGGGGGGTGTTCACTCGTACCAGCAGACGTGGGGGAGGCCCAGGAGGACTCATCGTGTGCAGAAAGGAAACGCCTTGGTCCAGAGGGCTGACAGCGAGTCCTCTGCCACGTCCCTGGGAGGTAACCTGGTGATGCGGCCAGGCTCAGGTGAGGCTCCCCTGGGCGAGCAGAGCCTGCAAAGCGTTGCCAGCGACAGGGAGCACAGACCCGAGCCCAGCCTGCGTGAGACAACAGACCTCGGTGCGGCAGCACCATCCCACAGCACTCTGAGCATCCGCAGTCACACTGATGTGTGGCAGAGGGACAGAAATTAACGGGTTTTCCGAGGGTTGTACGGGCTTCCCATGCAAAGCTCGAGCTGACCATGCCCCTGAGCCCACCCAGCCGCTGGACGCACCGTTCTCTCCCGGCAGACAGCTCTGCTTTGATCCACGAAGGTTCGGTTTCCCCGTGCTCACCGCAAACTAGCACACGCCACTGCACAACCACATGGGAAAACACGACACTATAGTAACCGCATGTGGGTGAAATGACCACACGTCTGTATTTACGCTGCTAAACAAATGATCCAAGTCGAGCTTACTGTGCCACAGCTCAGGTGCTGAAAGGGTTTGGACTCATTTCTGAGCAGTGCAGCTTCCCTGGCCAGCGCTGCCAGGCCACTGCCCAGGCGGAGCCGGCAGCCAGAGGAAGTCACCAGCCCTTCAAAGCCATCATCCCTCCGAGAGCGAGGGGAAGCTGCCTGCCCACACCCTGCCCTGCCAGCAGCCAGCCCGGGGCTGGGAAAGGTCCTCTGGCAGCCTCTGGCCCGGCACGAGGGCAGGGCAGGGCTGGGGTTCAGGAGGAACCAAGCACACGCGAACGTAGACACTCAGCCCTACCTACTGCGTCCCGCCTGGGCTTCCCGGGGCTGTTCTGCAGCTTTCTTGGTTAGTGGCCCATGCAAACAGGCCAGGCTTACAGTACTGGTGGGGCCAGATCTGCCTGGGCTGCACGTTCAAACAGGGACATCTGCCAAACGCCTCCTCTCAGGTTGGCTCCCCCAGCCCCAGCGTCTCCATCCCTGGGGAGCTGGAAGCCACAGGCGGTCACAGCCGTCTCTCTGCGAGGCTGATGGCCCCCACGACAAAACCAGAACCTCCAGGTTGGTGCCAGCAGGGAAAGGCATTGGAGAGAAGCCAGAAGAGGGTTGGGAGATGCTTTGGTCACTGATGCACCAACACGACAGACTCAGCCGAGCCTTATTACTCACCCCTGTGAAATCTCACGCTCTGGCATGCTGGGAGACACAGCGCAGACGTCTGAGCACACAGCAGGCTGCAGGGCCAGGCAACTGCAGTGCATGGTGCAACACATACCTCTGCCTTGCCAGACTTCATCCACGGCTAGACTAGGGCAAAAACGAATATTCTGCATATCACTCCCTCCATCCCTCAAAGAGGGGGATGCTGTTTGCTCCGCAGCCACAACTAGGAGCCTGGAAGGTGTCCCTGCACCCCAGGCACAGGAGCCAGGGAGTGGCTGAAATGGGGCTCCTCTGCCCCGACCTCCGGCTCTCCCGGCCGGTACCTGCCAAGCAGACGGCAGTGGCTCTGCTCCCTCCTGCTGCACTCACGGATGCTAGAGCAGGAACAGGCTGCGCCTTTGGGCTACACATAGGTTTTGGTTCTTCTAGCAGAGGAACAGCAGGCTGGGCCATATGGCAATGTCTCGCTGGCTACTTAGCGAGTGCTGGCAAAATCAAGTAGTATGGAAAGGTACCTGGTGCCTGCTGGTCCCCCTGCCATCGCTTGTAGCAATATAGTCTTCCTGTTGTCTAAAATCGGCCCTCCTGCTCCCCTGGGGAAGGCAAGGTCCTCCGAAGGTGCTGAGTTAGCCTGATACCAGTGTTGGTGATGCACAGCCTGGGTACTCTCCTCTAGAGGTTCTCCAGGCAGAGAGCAGGAAAGCAGTGGGTTTGTGCTTTCCACCTTCGGGCACAGAAACAGGCAGCGCTGCAGGATAGTGATTGCCCAGCTACGGGAAGAACCGTCACTCTCGCTGCAGCCCTGACAGCCAGCACCCTGCTCACCCCTGCCCTCCTGCCTCTCCTCATCCACCTTCGCAGCTCAAAGTTGAATACTAGATGTAAGCAAAAATGTCAGAGCTCTCCTAACTCACAGGAGGCTGTATCAGAGATGTCAGATGGGAAGTGTTAATTTTGTCTGTGCCAGGGCACTTCAGGCGATGCTGGGCCATCGCAGCTTTAGCATGAGAACTCCAACTCAGCCTCTGATGGATTAAGCTAATACATGGGATTACAAACTGCAACAACTGAGGATAAATGCACACATTTGCTCGTGCCGTGCCTGCAGCAGACACAGGTGCCTCAGGGGGAGCAACCAACAGGCAGAAGAACGACCTGCCAGCAAGCACAGCCAGACGGGCCGGGGAAAGACTCGGTGTTTCGCTCAGCTCAGTTTTGCTCGAACAAGAGCTCTCCTGCTCCCGAGCAGCACTTCAGCAGAGCAGAGCTGCCGTACGGCAGCGAGGGAGCACAGTCCCCAGCAGGCTCCATGCTCTCCTTCACGCCGGATTTGCATGCACGCAAACACACCGGAGGAACAACCTCCCAGTGCTCAGATACGGTTAGTGCTGCCTAGATAAACCTTTCTGTAACACAGGAGGTACAGAGAGAGGAAGAAAGCACACCAGAAAGCCCAGCACTGAGGCTAGGGCTCCACCACTCACAAATCTCTGTGTCACCAGTTTTCAGTGACATTTTCAATGAATGAGCAGGATCTGGTGGTATGGCAATGCTGCAAAAAAACTTCAAGGATTAACAGTGATCTATTGAGGCAAGAAACTGGGAAATGCTGAGGAAGCTGTTGTGACCCAGGGCAAGTGCAGCCCCTTCTACATGGTTTTCTTGGGCTGAACCTGCAATTACTGCTCCTGAACCCAGCAGCACAGCGTGGCCAGGCGCTGGCACCAGCACACCCTTAACGGCTCACCACTGTCCACGGGGACCCTCCTGCTCTCCCCTGGCCAGGGGTTGTCCAGGAGCATCACCCGCTGCTTCGCTATCTCCTGCTCACGGAGCGATTCCTGAGCACAGAACGAGACCTAAGTTTCTCAATGCCTCCTTAGTCAGGTCACTAAGCTTTTTAAATTCAGCAGGAAGACAGGATCTTCGCCCTGTGCCAACCGTTGGCCGTGAAGGTGTTGTGCCAGGCCGGCAGAGAACCACCCCAGGGAAGAGGTGATGCACAGCTGCCCCTTTTTAGCTCTTTGTGCAAGAAATCTGCCAGCAGAGGAAGCGCGTGAAGTAGCCAGGAATTCCCTGCAGCGCTTTCTAGCTAACTAACAAGCTGCCAAAAGTAAGGTCAGCTGGAAATTACAGTCAGTTCCCTGCACGGGTTCAACTCAGGTACAAGCAGGATTTAAAGGGAATGAAAAAAACCCCAGAAGTCTACCTTTGCACGCACAACCCATCCGCAGGGCAAGAGTTGTGTGTGCAGCCAGAGATACAGGGTGTCCAAAGAAATCAGGCCTGTGTGGGTACAGGCACACGATGGACCTGCTCCTCTCCAGCTGAATAAGGCCAGGGGAGGGGGAGAGGAGTAGGAGGCCTCCGCAGAGCTGAATTACTCCATTATATCGGATCAAAAGAAGCATCTCTCTGTCTGAGAGCGGTGGGTACAAGCAGTGCTATTTTGTACTCACTGCAACTGGGGTACTTGATCTCCTGTGCTGCTGACACCTAGAGAAACCCAACACCCCCTGCACTTGCAAGGTTCCTCCCACCCCTATTGCATGTCTCTGCAAAGAGAGGACCCAAGAAAAACCAGCACCAGCGAGCAAGTGTCCAAGTCAAACCCAGGCCAAGGGGAAAAAAGCAAATCCTGCCTTGGCCTCCCCCGAGAGCCACCCGTGGGCTGAGCGACCTCCCCGGCGCTGCACTGCACCCTCCAGCAAACAGAGCGGCAAGGGGCTCCAAGACCAGCTGGTACGCTCAGCACTTTCCAGCAGCTTTTATGTAAAGAGCCCGAGTTCATTAAACCGCTGACCTGCGTGTTATTGCCAAGGCTACAGCACAGCCCTGCGCAACCCCCCGGCAGCTCGTGGGTACCCGCTGCCTCCAGCTTGCTGCTCGGCCCCGGCCAGTCCCAGCGAGAGGCTTTCCCGGACGCTGCACTCTTCAAGCGGGGACAAGCACCACGCCAGCACAGATGCGAGCAGGGTCCTCTGCAGCAAAAACACCAGCCACCAACCTGCGGATGGTCCAGCAGCAAGGCTGAGCCCTCTGCACCCTGGATGCTGCTCCGACGAGGGGCAAAAAGGGAAATTAAGGATGAGGCCAGTGCCTTAAATAAGTGCCTTACGTTGCAAAGCAGGCATCTGGGTTATTTCAGGGCCTGCCTCCTTTCTCATTCAATGTACACCCTTAAAAAAACACCACCATGTAATACAAGCAATAGCTGATGCTACAGAGGACGAGCTGCCCCCTCACTTATTTCAAAGCAAAGAGGTGTGGGTGGAGAAGTGCGGAGTAGCTCTTAAATGCTTAAAGAGCAATCCAAGCTTCGATAGTTTTGCAAACCTCCTCCTCCCTTCCCCCACGTGTCCTCAAAGAGCACAGCTCGCTGTTATTTGAAGTTACTGCTCAGGATGTGGGAAGGCAAGAGAGCGAGGCGGGTTGTTTTTCAGGCTGAGCCTGCCTCCCTGCACCGTCTTCCCAGGTGCCAGCACCGCTGTGGCTCTGCCGCAGCACGAGCTGGGATGGGCAAGACGGATACGCTTTGGCTGTGTGGCCTTGGGGACACCTGGGATTCTCCCTCAACCCGAGCCGACGCTATGGGGCTGCGCTGAGCCCTCTGTAAGAGGGCTGGGGACGGTGCTGGCGCAGGGAGCCTGGCATCACCCTCTCCCCCAGCACTGCCCCAGGGCGCAGCCTGACTGCTGGCCCCCCCAAGTACAGCAGGGACACGCTGCTCCCCCTCACTTTGCTGCAGTCTGTCCCTGTGAAACACTCTTTGCCTGGGTCGCATGAAAAAGGACAGCTCTACTTTGAGCAGAGCAGGCACCAAGGGACGGGTCCGTCTGTCTGAAGCTCCTTTACCCTCTGTTCAGGAAAGGCCGGGGCAGCTGAGAGCTATTCCTGGGGAGCCTAAAAACGCCACGGCTGAGTCAGCGCCGAGGCCCTGCCTGCACGAGGCCACTGCACGACTCCCCTAGCAAACCCCTGCCACTGCCTCGCTGCAGGGCTGTGCCATGCCGTGCCAGGACGCCGCGCTGCCAGCGGCGCCCGCAGAGAAGGCAGCCAGACAGACGGGGACAGGCACGCGGGGAGGGAGAGACACGGAGAAGCAGCTCGGCTTCCCTGCTGCTCCACTGGCCCCAACATGCATCAATGTCACGGCGAGGGCTGCGATGGCAGACAGTTATTTCGCTTCCCCGCAACACAGACTGGAGCAGCGCCAGCCCCCAGGGCTGTTGTTTCCATATCTGCACGGGCCAGCGCAGCAATTGTAAGAGACAGTTTCAAAGCCATCTCTGCTGGAGGAGTTGGGTCCAAAGGCAGCATTGACACTGCCCCCCACCCCATACATCCCATTGCTCGCTCCCCTATATCCTTGCAGGGGCCCAGCTGTCCTGCCTGAAGACGGACATGGGACAAACACGGCAAGTCCAGGACAATAACTCCCGAGCTGGTACCAGTCGCACAAAGAGCAAATGCCCCACGAGTGCTGCCCTTGGCTGCGATCCCGTGCACAGGGGCTGCCCGCCCTCTCCGTTCCCGCTTCTCTGTGGCTGGGAGCTCCCAGCGGTTGTGTCCACTTTGACACAAAAAGCAGAAGAGCCCAGGTCAGTGACCGTAAATACCTGGCACGCTGCTCCACATTGATTGCAAGAAGCTCAGACTGGGCTTTTCCCTGTAATTACACTGTAGCTTTGCAAGACAGGACAGCAATGACGCTGCAACACACCTCAGCTTTCAAGCGCAGGACTCCAGTCCTACGGGACCGATTTTCCCTTCAGTTCATTAGGGCTCTGATAAGTCACGCACTACCATTTCTTGCCTCACTTGCCTGGAGCCGCAGCAGCTCTGCAGGACTTCAACTGGCCCGTTGTGTCCCGATCGCACCCCAGGCAACGCAGCCGGGCAGCTGCCAGCCCCACGGCCGGCTCCAGCGCAGAGCGAGCAGCCCAGCCCTGCCGCCCCAGCCCCAGGCGCCCGCTCAAGCCTCAGGCTGGCAGAGTCTGCAATACCGGCAGCTGATGGAGAGCAGCACCGTGCTGGGCGATACACAAGAGTCTGGGTCCCAGAAAATTAAGAGCCAAAAGACTAGGGCTTTCCATCAACGGTTTAAGAGCTGGGAATACCAGATTTTGGCAATCTTTGGAATTCAGGCCTTCAGAGGGGACACTTCAGAGCCATGAAAGCATGTAGCCATCAGTGCATTTTCCTTCCACCCTTCTGAGTCCACACTGGTCCCAGTTGTCAAGGGGATGGCTTCCAAGGGCAACCTCACAAGAACCGACTGCTGAAGCAGCTATCAAAATCTCCCAGGGGCTCCAAAACCAACAAACCGCACACCCACCTCTTCCCACTCCTCCTGGCTGGCTTTTGCCCCTGCTCTTCTTTACCAGGACAGAACCGATCACAATATCACAGCTCTCCCTTGAATCATTAAATATTAGAAACAGAAGTCGAAAAGTGCATTTTTCAGCGCAGTTGCAGGTTTAAACCTCTCCAGAAGTCCACAAACATTTGCAGCCTCCAGCTCCCAACTCAAAGCTCAATGGCCTGCAGCATCTTATAAAACCTCTGGGATTTTGCTAACCTGACATTCACAGCTGGGCTCTCTGGCTGCACTCAGCGCTGCATCCAAAATCCAGCACGAACATTTCTCGTTGCCCTCCCAGGCAGTTTACCTCCAACTACAGCCCCTGGGCTACGAGCCAAGCCAAGGGGTAAGCCAGCCAACTGTCTCCCTTCTCTGGAACCTGAAAGCAAGCAGCACTCTCTCCAGTTGCTGCAAGGATGAGGTCAGACTCCCCTCAACGCTAAAAGCTCTGCTTTGCTGAGGTAGGAGAAACTGCTACTTCAGTTTTACCCATTTCCTGTTACTAGATAAAAGAGCACCACAGAGCTGAGCTCCTGGGCTTTTGCCACGTTACAGCTACCGCTACAGCCACTGCCTTCAGCAGGTGAACATTGGCACATCTTGATTTCAACAGGAGCCAGGGCACAGCATGAATTATTTGTGGTAAGGCTGACCTATTTAACAGCAGAAAGACAGCATTCATTCCAGCCCAGATTCCCCAGAGGCTGCTGGTGTCACTTTACCAAACAGGTTAATACAACCCCGGCGCTATCTCTGGACATCTCGGCTTGCAGGGGATGTGGTGGTAACTGTCCCAGGCTGTCTGCCATGCTCTTGGAGGAGAAGTGACACCTCCACATCCCTTTTGATATAAACTACTGGCCTGCAACTGGCTTCTGTTGATCAACTTCGATCAGTGTTTTGTGACCACCATAGACAATACGTGTAGGAAGGGGAGCAGGATGATCCCACAGGGCCTTGAAACGGGGAGAACAGCAGAGAAGCAGCAGAGAAGCTGCTGCTGGCTGCCCCGTTTCAGGTAGAGCAGGGCCAGAGGATGCAGGCAGTGTTTGCATCCAAGTTCTGGATGCCAAGTTCTGCAGCTACTCAGGATGCCCTTCTGCACAGCTCCATCTAAGCTCTTGTAGTCTCTAATATCAGCTCCCATCCTCTGTGCACAGGTCAAGGCAGGCTGTGAAGGGGTATTTCACATCGAGAAGATGCTTAAGTCTTGGTGATACATTTCTGTAGACCATCTCAGAATCACAGATCTCCACCACGCCTTTGTGGACCTTACCTTTGTCTGCCAGAGACAGCGTGCTGTTAAAGTACTGCTCCTCCACGGTCCATGCTGTGTCATTGATCTTGTTAGACACCCCACAGGATCCAACGCAGCTCACCTTGATGGCTGTGAAGAGAAAGCACATCTGTAAGCACTGGGAGAAAGCAAAACCTCAGGTTCAGACTTGCTTCAGGCACTGTATGTTGACTTGTGCAGGAGCAGCGCCTCACGGAAACACACACAGGGTGGAAAAATGGAGCAAAGGAATCAGGTCACACTTTCCTTTCAGAAGTACGTTTTCCCCTTACTCTCAGCACTGTTGCACACTCCCTGCTACCCCAGTGCTACTCCCAGCTGTTACCACCATTGAGGACCTCCTGCTGGGCTCCTTGGGCTCTGACAGCTCTTAACAGCAGTGATTTCAGCTCCCCAAGGGGTACCACTCCCTCTAGTTTTCTCCCAAATTAACCAACATCCCCTCCCAAGATGTGCATCAGCTCCTGCACTCAGGCTGACAGCAGAGACCTTTGCAGCAGCGATGCTCTCCCATGCACTGGGGTGTCCCTGTCCGGACAGGGATGAGTGGCAGAAGGCTTTCCCGCCTTCCACCCCACAAGAAGCCAAGCATCCCACCGGCCACCCTGCCAGCCCGGGGAGGAGAGCACTGTTTGGCACAAACCCATTACCCAGCTAAACAAGGTGTACAGCCCTGTTTGCAGCAGTGAGCTGGACCCTTCACTGCAGCATGAACAAGCCCAGCTGCTGCTCGGGTTCACAGCCCACCCACCCTCCTGGACATCCCCGTGTCCCGGGGTCGGTTCCTGCTTCAATGGAGTACAGCAGAAGCACTTTGCCTGTTAACACTTGTCCTGCATCAGGGCTTCTGATTGTATTTGATAAGCACATTGCTTGTCAGCAGCCCACTTTGTCTGGCTTCCTCCTCCTGTTACAGACACAGAGCTCACAGCAAAGCCACGCAGCAACGTCTGGAAGCATTTGAGATGCCATTTGACCTTCCCAAAGCAAGGAGAGGAATTTGAGCCATGTTTGTGCCTTGCCTTGGGAAAGCAGTCACCCCAGAGCTTGCCCTGCATGCACCATGGCTTTCAGAAGGGCCACGTGGCTTTCAGAAGAGCTACCCACAAGACATTTTCAGTTAGTCTGGGCTAACTCACAGCAGGTTGAAATCAAGCTCTGATGTCGACACTGGACCACAGAGACAGAAAAACGCGACAGACTGGCTTGTTGCACAGCAGGAGACGATCTTTGGTGCTACCCCCACACAGACCTATCGCAGCACAAACTAGGTCTTCAGGTTAGTCCCAGCCTGAAAATCTCCTATCCTGATTCTCACCAGGTTTTGCAATAGCTTTAATGGATCCCACAGAACTCCCTCACTGAATTTGCCAGGTGAATAGTTCTGCTGGCAGGAAGGTGGCAGGAGCTACAAGACAGACTTTTCCTGTTTCACCCATCTGCTCCCCTGTATTGAAGCCACATCTCACAGGAAGCATCTCCCTGGGAGGCAGGTGGCCAATTTGCATTGGCTTAAGAGCTCTCCCCCTCCACATGCCTTCTCAGCCATGCTGATCTCTCACCACCTCCACACACCTACCAAAACACTGAGGGCTGCAACTGATGCTGCTTGCAACCACCTCAAACAGCTCTCCAGAGCACCTGCCTGGCCAGCGTGACCACATCCTCCATGCCAACTCAAGACACGGTGAAAAGAAAACCCAAACCCAGCCCTCTCTGCAGGGGGAATGTATTGTTCTTACCCCCAGCCCCCTTACCCCTTTGCGACATGCATTCAGGTAGAATGGGCTCCTCGGGGCTTAAAGTCTCTAATCCCACCACAAAGAACAGCCTCTCCCCATCAGATCTGCTGCAATACCTTCACAGCCTGCTCATGACTTTGAGCAACCAGGCCCATTCAAGTGCTGTTTTATACTCAAGGGCAAGGGATAAGCAGCTTCAGATGCCAACTCTCATTAACCAAACATCGATATAGCAGCAAGGCTGACACATGGGCTCGCTTGTTTGTGTCTGCGATGCGCATCGGCACTTCCGAGGCAGTGATGAACAGGAAAGCATGGCCTGCGATGGGAGCTGCCTGCACCACAGCACACCGGGTCTGAGCTGACACCAGTCTCCTCCCAAAGCAAAGCATGACACTGAACCGCCCTGCACACCCCCCGGGTGACATCCAGTCCTCTCTTTTGCCAGATGACTGAGCCAAAGCCACAGAGGGGTTTCAGCATCAGAAGGAGTAGAGAGCAGTTTTAGCAGGGTGGCATCCTGCATACCCAGGTGTTGGTACCAACTCTCATGCTCCCACCTTGGACATACTGCCACGTCTCTGGGCTCACGACAGTTAGCCCACATAACTCGGATGGCTCAAGTCAAATCAAGCCCAGGCTCAAATGCTCCACTCCCGCATTTTCACACAGGAGATGCGAGCGAGAAAAGCCCAACTAAGAACTAAGCCCAACATATCCTTCAGGAGCAACAGCCCCTGAACAGGCTCCCCCTCAGCCTTCCTTCACCACAGAAGTTTATAGATCACCACCATCTGTTGCAACACCCAGATAGGGGATGATGGTCTTTAATTCAAGCCTGCTTGCTGCATTGCGGTGCTGAGGCACTCCTGTTGCGGGAGGCGGGTGGGTGGGCACGTTCAAGCACATACACGCTATGGCCCATCTCCCTTCCCACAGCAGACAGACTCAGCGACCAAAGGGTTTTGCAGGCTGACACTCAAGAGCCAACCCTTGACTGGTGGTCTTTGCTGCGATGGTGGACCCCCCCCTATAACCCATCATTAGGGCTAAAGTCAGACCGTGCCTTAAAGTCTCACTGCAGCTAGCTAAGGAGTTCTCCATCGCAGGCACAGGAGCTGTCAGCTCCAAGGCTTCTCAATTAGCCACCGACATCCCCAACTGGCCTGGCCACAGCCAGCCCGTGCCTACAGAGGAGGGACGGTTCCCCGAGAGAGAGCTCCGGGGCTCTCAGGTGTCCCAGTCCCACATCCCCACCGAGGGCAGCCCTCTCCAGCCACATTCCTGACGATCACACACCCTGGGGCTGCCATTCCAGGTGTATGAGGGCAGCTGAAGGGGCAGAAAGCAACATTTCAAGCTGAAAAGCTCAAAGGCAATTTCACAGCAACGGAGAAACTCTCCCCTTTCCTCTACGCTCTCCAAAGCTGCATACCATTACCAGGCACACCAAGTCACTAGATGTAAGACAGGTCTCAGAGCAGTTCAGGAGGCAGAGGATTTGTTATGGAGCACCTTTGCAACTTACTCCAGAAACACGAGCTCCCCCTCGCCTCACTGGGGGAGAAATGGGGCGGACAGCAGCTCTAAGCAGATGCGTTGCCCCATGGCTGAGAGCGGGGCTGTGCCTGGATACGGGGATCGCGTGTCCCAGCTCATCCCCCAGGCTCCTGGAGGAGCCAGCAGATCCTCAGGCCCCCACAAGGTGGGCGATGCTGGGGGCAGCAGGTCTAGAGCAGCCAGAGCCCCCCCATTTCACCCCCACAGCCACAGAGCAAACCCCAGCAGGAAAACCTGGCAGCTGCAGGGCTCTTATTCCCCCCAGGTTATCTAGCAGTTTTCAGGGGCGCATGGTTCAACAGCTCAAACCATTTGTTTTATTCCTAACCAGGATTTGGAGCATCTAACCATGAAATCAGCCTCTCCATGAGCATCCCATGGGCAGAGGAAGATACTGGGGACTTGCCCAGCTGTCGTGTACAGGCTCCTGCCCGCAGGCGGGAGGAGGGACAGGGCCCAGCTGACAGGCACAACTCGGGCACGTGGCGCCGGGGGCAGCTGCAAGCTAAAAACAGCGTCGGCGGGACAGGTCTGGCAAACCAGCACCATCGGAGCTGCTTCAACTGGAGCCACCTGAGGTGCAAAGCTTGTCAGCCTGACTGTCAGGAAGCGAAATGCACAGTCTGAGCCTTTCCAAGGAAATCTCTGTGCCATGCTGCAGATACAGCAAGTAAGAAAAGTTTCTACGTTAGAACAGGCCAGTCCCAGTTACAAGAAACCCATCAAAAATGCCTCTGGAATCCAGTGCTACCAGTGTCCCCAGTTACCACACTCCTGCTCCCTGTTTACCCAAGCTGCTTTGAATAAATACAGGAAAAAAAAAAAAAAAAAGTCCAAAAACTGTAAGGGAAGTAGAAGGGGGAGGCAAAGAGCAGCAAACAGAGAAGAAATGAATTATGAAGCCATGCAGAAAACAAGAGCCCTTCACCCCTGCAGTCCCTCAGGGATTCAGGGAAACGGGCAGCTTTGCATCCAGCCACACGCATCTTTAGCAATGCACTACAGCACATGCCAAACGCTGGAAATAAAAGGAGACAGCTCAGCCATATCCATCTCCACACAAAGTAAAAATAGAGATGCCAGGAGCTGGGCACGTCTGCCTTCTTCCAAGGTGATTTAAGGAGAGCAGCCGTAGTCTTCAAATTACTTTTTCTAGTGACCTTCAGGGAAGCTGGCATTGCATCTCGAGCAAGAGGAAAGCAGAGGGCACGCATCCCCCTCCCCTGCCAGTGGCAGGTTGTATATGCACATCCCTACGTCCAAAATCCAGGCACATGCTGAGCAAGCAGATTCTCACCGTCCACCCTGCATTTAGCAGCAGCAGGGCCAGCCCCAGTCCCAAGTGACCCCCTCCGGCTTCAAGTCCCACCTGTGTCACACACAGGTACGGGCAGCAGACAGAGGTGGAGGGAAGTAGATGCCGACAGCTTGGTTGGTTTGGGTTTTCTGGGATAGGGAAGCAGCAAAAACTTCCCTAGTTGGGGGTGGCGGCCATTGGATTTGGCAGCAGCTTACGCAGGACAAATGGACCATCCCGTCATTCCCCTTCCTCTTCAAGGATGGCCGAAGAGCTGGGACCGAGCTCTGAAATGCACTTACCAACAGCCCTGGGTTTTTGCCAGCTGAAGCCTACTCGAGTAGTCAGCACATGGCCTTGGCTGTGTCTGTTGGATCTGGAGGCTCCAGCCATCCCTGCTGCAGGGAAGGGGGTGCCCGGCCTTGTGAGCGTGGGATGAGATGTATGGCAAAGCCACGCTGTGCATCTGCAGCGACCGCACATTCCTGACGGGATCAGCGGGTACCCGAGGACTGAGCTACGCCTTGGAAAACTTGTGCATGCCTGGATCCAGATAACGGGGGAGCAGAGGGGGAGAAACTGCTGTGGGAGACGAGCAAGTCTGCATCTGATAAGTCTTCATTTCATGGAAACCAGCCACGGGAAGCCAGAGCCCCCTTTCCTCATCCCTCTCCATCAGAGCCGCAGCAGGCAGCTATCACCACGTTTTAATTAGATTCCCTCAAGCTGCTGTCTGTACACCCAGAGCTGCAGGGACTGAGAGCATCTCACGAGTTGGGAATCACGGGTGGTGGATCACCCTGAGCCCCGACCACTCCCCCACTGATGGCAGCGGGGACCTGCCCTTGACAGATGGACGGGCCGTCACAACGGCAGCAGGAGATCACCTCTGCAGACAGCACCACAGCTCCACCTTGGAGTGAAACCTCTGGGTTCAACAAAGACCCTAAGTTTTGGTATGCCCTGAGATCTGCTGGCCCTGTGAAGCCCCTGCCCTGGATCTGGATGAAGATGATGGGTTTGGGGTTACCCAGACTGCCAGCAGAGCAGGACCAGGTGGTGCTGGGACAATGGAAAGCCTAGGAAACAGCAGGAACCACAGACAGAACAAGTTTCTCTCAACCAGTTTGTAGAGAATGGGTAATTCCTAGAAAAGGTCCATGAAAAGTGGACACCAAGGAAGCCAAGACCGCAAAGAGGAGCAGGATGAGACCTTTGTACTGATGGCCTTTACACAGAAACACACCAGTACAACTTCAGACACAAAGAGCTTATGTCCTCTAAGTAGGAAGGCTGGAAGCTCACAAGCTGGCTCCCTCAGCGCCCAGCCCTCATGCATGAATATAGTGAGACACTACTAATTAAACCAACAGCTCCTAATTAATTCTCAGCTGTCCCCATCCTTCTGGGTTCATCCTGTCAGTTCTTCAGACACAAATAGTCTTGGGCATTTCACAAGCCAGTGAGGCAAGAGCAGAGCTTACACCGAAAGCTGGAGGCAGCGACGGGTTTGGCACGAGGTTAAGGATTGTCTGGGGAGGTTTTTATCTTCTTCCTTCCCAGGAGCCCAGTGCAGGGGCAGGAAGGGGATTCAGCCTCTAATGTGGAAGGAGAGGAGTTGTTGAGTAGTTCATGCTTTCCATCTCAACTCAAACCCAAGCCCGTAGCTGGGCCCCAGGAGGTGACTTGTCTGGAGCTGACACACGTCGAGCAGCATCTCCCACGCCAGCAGCGGCCTCCAGCACACGAAGGATTCGGCTGCTGCTCCCCATGCCCACGGGGACATACCACCTCCCGCAGCCTGCGAGCCCATCGCACAAGTCACACCCAATGCAGCTCTCTGCTTGGAGGCTGTGGACACGGTCCTAGTGAAATACCGAGTCGCTGCTACAGTTTGACCCATCTTTGTCCCTGTGCTGCTGCCAATGCCATGCTCCTGCCATGCACAAGCCCAGCTGGGGCAAAGGACCACCCTGCAGCCCTCTCTGCAGTGGCACGAGCTTTAGCATCATTTAGCCTCTGGGAGCAAGATCTGCTGCTCGGCCATTCCTCCCCCAGCTTGGCACTTGCCCTCTGCACCCTGTGAGAGGCTGGACCAGCCAAATCACTCACAGCAGTGGAAGGGACAGTCCCTCCTTTCCTGGCCCTGACTTTTTGATAAGCTGATTTCCAGGGCAGCAAAGCCAGCCCTGCAAACCCAAGCTCAGCAAAACCCATCCTAAGGACCAGAAGTGCCTGTTCTCCCCAGCTGTAGCAACAGGGCTGTATTTACCTCCTCTCAAGCTAAGGCAGGAGGACCAGCTGGGTCTCCCACACAACCTGCAAGAAGCCCAGACCCACCCAAGACAGCCCCACGCCACAGGAAGGCCAGACCAGCTCCTCAACGCAGCCTGTAAAAACTCCACCTGTAGCAACAACAGGAGAGTGACAGCTCTGCTACACGGGCAAAGCGACCCAGAGCCATTATTTCGGCTACGTGTGAGTTACTTTAGCCAGAGCCCAGCCCAGCGTGAGGAGGGGTATGTTTACGCAGGTAATATCGACACACGGAGGACATCCTCATTCTAGCAAATGCAGAAGTCTCCAAAGGGAGACTGCGCAGGTGTATACCTGTAGAAAAGCAGAGTAGCAAATCTTCTCCAAGCCCTTTCCCAGGCAGGTCGATCCTCTCCCCTCTGCAAGCACGTTCTTCCATCAAGTTGAGAGCAACAGGGGAACCTACATTTTCAGCTCCTCCCCAAAATCAGGGGTCAACATACATCCCAAGAAGAAGAAAGCAAACTCTTGGGCTCCTGTTTAGAACAAACTCCTGTTCAAACCAAAGGCTTTTCTCCCTTGTAGAGCTGACAGGTTTATTTATAGCATCACAGTGTTTTATCAGCACGCCGGCTGCCCTCGGAGGAAGGGGGTCATCTCGAACATCTGGAATGAAATCCCCGGTTGAGCATGTTTAACAAGCCTATCTTTGCACATGTCAGGCTGTGGGTGGAAAACTCACCAGCGAACAAGGCCACAGGGGCTGCGGGAGGGGGACGACCACATGCCACAAAGCCTGTGCCTTGGATCTGCCAGTCCTGCTGCCAAAGGCAACCGCAGCTCCTTAGCAACAGGCACAAAACGCCGCAGCATCCGTGTGCAGGGTGACTGATGGGCTGCACCCCATCCGGTCCTTAACCCCAATCCCCACCACGCTTCTGCCGCCACAACCACCTCACTGCTCACCAAACATCCTCCAGAAAGGACTCCCCCAGCATCATCTTTCTCCAAAACTGCCTCTTGCAACAACAAAAAAAAACAACAACAAAAAAAGACAAGTTGGGGTCTTTTTTAAGCTTCAGATCGATGTAGGTCCCGGTGCTGTGCAACCCAAACAGCCTGGTGTTTGGGAGGAATGACGTTACTCTGCTCCATAACAGCCAGGCAGTGCAGAGTCCATGCACGCCGTCTGGCAGGGGTGTACAGCCGCACAACTATCGCTGCCCGCACCGTGCCACTGACCCTGGCCTCCCCACTGGAGGCACCGGAGCCAGGCTGCCCACCAACACACCCACGGGCTCCCTGCAGGAACAGCCCAGGCTGGGCCTGGGACAGGCAACAGCCCTCGATGGTGGCTACGGAGGAAGCGGGGAAGGAGAAAGTTGTACCTCGGACCAGTTTTGGGAGCCCAAACTCTTGCCGCATCCCAAACAGGTGAACTGCTCCATGCAATGCTTGCTGCCACACAAGGTGCAGGGGTCGGTGATGCCAGCCCTCAGGTCCTCGTGCAAGGAGCGTGACTGAGCACGACCATAGCATGCTGAGGGACCGGCATCTTCCTCCCAAGCCAGGACGGCAGATGGAAACACTCCTGAGTGCTGGGAACAGCCAGATCAGACAGCAGCACAGGAGGCACTGCAGGAAACTAAGTATTTGGCAGAGAGAGGCAGATCTCACGGCTCACTACAACTATCTGCATGCCAGCCACCCACCTCAGCCGCACTGCCAGCATTCACAGCCTCCTCTCCTAATATCCACCCCTCTGAGTATCAGAGGGGAAATGCAAAGACGTTGCAAAGGAGCAGAAGGCTGGAGGAGATAGCGGCAGCATTTCATGTGGATCTTCAACTGCTCTGGTGTGTGAAGCCAACTCTCAGTCTCAGGAAACTTCTTTCCTTTCTACTTCTCTGACACAAATTCAGAAAGGGATAGACTGATCTGTTTGGAGACTAGTGTGCCTGTCCTCCTTCTCAAGCTATGCTCGAGACTCGCTTCCATTTGCCCCATCCATGAAAATGCAGGCTGAGCTTTTACTAGGATGGGACCGGGCTCCAAGCAGGGCTCGCATCAAGTCTCATGCTGGCTAAGAGCAGCTCTGCTTGTTACCCAGCAGATCCCAAGAAACAACACGACCTCTGTCACCGCCTGTGTTCTCTCTTCCTCGTCCTCCTTTCCGCACAGAGCTTGGTACAGCCCAGCTCCACGTCGCACCCTTGCCCCGAGCAGTTACACTCAGCTCTGCAGAACTGAGGAACCGGCACCTCCAAGCAGCAGATGCTGCCAGCTTGGTACAGAAACACTTCATATTTAAGATCTCGGTGAGGTCCAGGCAAGATTTACTCACGATTCTCTGAACAAGACAGATCCTAATTTACTACCATCCTTCTAAGGGGACCTGGGCAACTTAAACTTGCTTTTGTGAGCCCTGGGCAACCTGAATTTAAGCTAGCTATGCTCTTCAAAGCAAAACAAGGCTGTACATACATAAGCAGTCAGAGCATCCTGATCTTCAGTGTTTGGCCCCTAGAACAGCCCTGTGGGAGGGGAATGCAAGTCCCAGATGCCCAACGTGCAGCCAGACAAGCGGAGCGGAGCCAGCAGCTCGCCCCGGCTCACAGGAATGCTGACGGATGCCAGGACCTGCCAGCATTCAACACTTCAGCCAGCCAGGGACCACAGCCACCCTTCCTCAGGCTGAGCAGCACTGAAACAGAAGAGAGAACCTCTTTTTTAATAGCTTACCCAAACTGAAATAGGTTTCCACCCAGCACTTAGCACTACTTTAGGCTAAAGCAGTTAAGATATTCTGGTACACTTGACTTGGCTGTCTAAAAAAGGAATAACCAGGCAAGAAACCCCACCGCAGTCTACCACAGAGCACTGCAGGTCCCAGGAGGCATTTGCTGGGTGCTTTAAGACCAGTCAGGTCCACAAACTGTAACAAACTGCCTCTTTAAACTCATTAACAAACTCGATTGTCCTTTCCCAGCAAGTGCGAATCCAGGCACCTTCTCCCATCTCACTGGCAGAACAAGCCAGGCATTCACCTGCCACAAGGAGCGGCCAGGGAGAGGCTGAGCATTCTGATGTCCTGGGAACACACCTCTGTTTGCGACCACCGCCAGCTCTTCCCACACCCTGGAGCAGGTTTAACAGCTCTCCCCCCCCCAGACAGGCCCTCTGGCCCCGCCGCAGAAGCATCACCCCTCCGTGTTGGGTGCAAAAGCCACTGCAGGCAGATAAACAGCCGACTGATCAGGTTTCTCTACTTACCACAAAGGGGTTGATTCACCAGAGCCTACTCCCTTTTCAGGCTCTTTCTAAATAAAGGCTTCAAAGAGTTCTGGAAATTCATGCTTAACAGGCTTACTGTAACGCCAGAGCACAAGGGCTCCTGTGGGCCAGACTCTGCTGCGGGACTGCGTCACGCTCATTTTCTTCCAAGACTCTTGGATACACTTGTCTAGGAGTTAAGGCTAGAACAAGTCCTTTTGGCTGATGCTCATTTTGGCAGATCCTCACTGCCACCCAAAACACGGCCTGACACCAGCCGCTCAGTCTTCTCAGCAACGGCCAGCCCTGCAGATGGAATGCAGATGCTCAGGAGAGGAGGTGATCCTCCTCCATCCCCTCCTGGGGCTCCAGGGATGCTCCTGGGCATGAACTCCTCAGCACTTGCTCCCTGTTCTCAGAGAAGAGCACTCGCAAAGTCAGCTCAGCACCTGGTCGGCCAGAAAAAGGCCTGTTTCAGGCTGACACCCCCCAGCACACGCACCTGGGGCTGAAAGGATTCAGCACAGACAGTATTGCCATGACCAGGCATCCTGAGCGAGCCTCTGTCTCCAAGGCACTGAGAAAGACTAGAGCAGCAAGTTTAGGATTGCTCAGCCATCCTGGAAACACCAGTTGTAATGTGTGGGGTTGGAGCTCGCATACCAGGAGGGAAGAGAAGAGAAGAGCACAGGGGACAACCAACCACGCGTAACTGCACTAAGGCTCACCCACCCTGCCGCTCTGCACCAGGTGCTGAACTCACAAGTCAGCAGCTAGAATTTGCTGAGACACCTCCAGGTGATTTAGCACTGCTGCTGCAACCCCCAGGCACAAGCCCAGAGCTAGCTCACCTCCTCCTAGCAGGGGAGGTTTCTAGTGCCTTTTCCTGAAAAGCCTTATTTATAAGCAGCAAAGCAACCCTGCATTTAGTGACTCCTCGTTCCGCCCAGGTACCGGCGCAGGCAGGTTCTCTGGTGGGGAGGCAGGAACGCACAGCGTGGGATGGTGTGATGGGAGATCCCAGCCGCCTCGCCTCACCTGCTCCTCGCTGAAGATTTCACACGCCACAGCGAGCTCTCGAGCATTGCTTTCGCATGTCTCGGTTGTCAAGAAATCCCCCTCCCCCAGCATCTTCAGAGAAAGCAGCCAGAATGCACTTCATTCTGCCTAAGAACTGCTCCTATGATTTTCTTTGATGCCATTCAATGCAAGCAGCTGGATTCTCTATTTATAGCAAGATCATCAGTTTGGAAAAACGACTTATGTTCTTGTTATTATCAGAGCACAAGATACATAACAAATTCCCACTATGCCAAGAGTGCTACAAGTTGGTAAGAGAGTCCTCACAGTCAGGCTGGACACCTGCAGACGTCCACGCAGACAGAAAGCGGAGCATTTAGGACTGAGACCAAAACCCCTGAACCTGACATTCAGTCTCATGCTGACACTCCCTTCAAGAAGGCACCAACTCATACCCACACACTGAGCTTTCCTCCCTGGAGAGGTTGCCTTCTGAGCCAGTTTTATTCAAGTCTTATTGCAGGGAGCATTTGGGATTAAGGCAGGCGCGTTTGGGAGGGATGGACAGCAAGTTGCTGCAGCATTGATACCTCTGGCCTGAGCTGCTGGAGCCAGAACGACCGAGAGCACGGTTCCGTCAGCAAGAACAAAGGGTTGGAAGTTATAAGCATTAGCGCTCCAGAAATGATTCATGCTTCTTGGAAACAGCTTTTTTTGCTACGGATATTTGATAAGCTCCGGTTTTTAATCAAGACTAAGGTGGTCAAAGGTTGGGGTGTTTTTACACTAGGTCTCTGAATAATTCCAGACTGGCACTAGCTTGCCACCCTCACGTTGTTGAGCTGCAGCATCCATCCTTACCTGAGGACACCCTCATATCCTCGCCACCACCGTAACCCAGCACCTCAGGGTCCCGATACACCTGCAGGAGTTTGCTGAAGCCATTCAATTTAACCACCTGGCATTGACCACCCTTCTGAACGCAGTACCCGATGCTGGACAAAGCGGTACCCAGCCACAGCTAAGCACTTTCTGGTGAAAAGCCTCTGTCCACAAGCTTATTCACAGCAAAACACCCAGCTCACACTTGACACTAGCGCCCCTTTGGATAGTTTTAATCGGCCAGAGAGAGTTGGGAGATGTGGAGTTACTGTTTAAAAGCCATCACAAGGAGGCAGAAGCCTGCACATCTTTGTGGTCTGAAGCGATTTCACCTCCCATGTCAGATCCTAAACACGACCCAGGGACTCGGAGCACACTCAGGCACAACTGTGCACAAGATGAAAATCCGCTGACTGGCAGCAGTCTGGTCCTTTGCTCATTTTCTCCTCTCCTAAGCACTTTGCACTTCCACACGAGAGATTTGAAGAGCGGCAGATTTTAAGAGCAGCACAAAGAGGTAATTAACTTTCACAGCAATACCTGTCGCCAGACTTCAGAGGTCACAACAGTAGCCTAAAGGCTGTACATTGGGTATCTCGGCAATCAGCCCTCAAGAGAGGAGGCACCAAACCAAAACCCAGCCCGTGGTGTGCTTGCCAGGCTGTTTCAAGAGCACCTGCCCTGAGCGGGAGGAGCAAAGACTTGCCCCAATGCCTGGCAGAGCACCTTTCTCTCTGCTTGTGCCCAGGTCAGGTCTGCAGCAGCCTCGCAGCACAACCCAACCACCCCAGTGCCCTTCTTCTCTCGGAAGAGTCCGAGCATCCCCTTCTGCAGACAGCAGACGGTGGGCTGCACATCCATCCTACTCTTCCTGGCCCTGCCAGCCTCTAGCAAGACTTCACCAAGTCAAGTGGCAGCTATGCGGCCTCTACAGACGTACTTCTTCCTCAAAGATGACTTTCAGCAAAAGGTATTCCACCACACGCTGAGCGGAGCACGCCCATCCGTGCACCCACACCTCCCTTGGCAGAGGGGCTGGCCTGAACCACCGCCCTCCCCGGCCGCTCCCCCTCGCCCGACCCTGCCCGCGGGGCTGTGCTAGGGATGGGGAGCTGCCTCGGGAGGAGAGGGATGTAAACCCACAGGCTCCTTCCTCCCAGCCAGGGAGCCTCCCTGCTGCCTACCTGACTCCAGCCCCGAAAGACAAGCTACATCTCTGCCAGCTTTGCACTGCTCCAGGGAAGGAATAAGCACTCACACCCCATTTGTCACACTTGGAAGCAAATCAGACAGACAGAACTCCGCTCCACTTGTTCTCCCATTTTGTTAAACAAGCGAGGGGAGGCCGCAGCACGTCTCCTCGCCAAGGAAAGCAGCAGAGTTTTTCAGATGAGCACAAGTGGTGTGCAGACGGGGGGGAGCAGCAGAGAGAGCCACACACTGCAGTGACGAGACACAAAACAATCTCATGATTAGTTATTGACTCCAGAGGAGTTGGAGCTCTAGCAGCAAGCCAGCCAGGAGAGCAAAAATCCCTCTTTTGTTCCACAGCCTCAGACAGACTTGGCCACACAGCTCTCTGCTGTCTCACTCCAGACAATGAGAAAAGAAAGTTAATCCACTTCCCCTATAGCAGGAGCCATCCAGCCTGCCGGAGTGATGCTGCAGAACGATACACGAGCATTCCCGCGCATCAGTGCCAGCCTCGCCTCGGCCTGGCGCCCACCGCCGCTAGCGGATGCCAGACGGCTCGAGGACCTCACCGGGCACTGCCGGTATCGCCAGGGACAGCAACAGCTTTGGATCCGCTCCTGCCTTCCAAAGGCACCAGCCCCTCGCTCAGCTCTGCCCTGCCCTGCAGGCACCACGCTCCCTTGCCACACTGCGCCCCAAAGCAGAAACCAGCCGTGGGGTCTCTCCCACCCCGATGATTTATAAGTGACACGTGCTGCCAAGCACAGAAATTTCAAATCCACCTTTAGAGAAGACAGACTTCCATCTTGGGATAGAGCAAGCTTCAGACTGCTAACTGGGGACAGAATCCATCCTTTTAACATCACTTGCCTGCGCAGCTCACAGCCTTCCTGCAGGAACGACGTTTTCCTCTGTTTCAGAGGTCAAGTGGTGCAGAGGATCGTGGCCAACACAGTCCTTCAGTGTTGCCTCTTTCCCCCAGGAAGGGCACAGGTTACACGTGCATCAGAACCACCTTACACATTAGCCAAACCCAAACTTCTTCCCAATGCCCTCCTAGGGAAACAAAAGTCATCTTTTAGTTTGGACACATGACTCAGGATTCAAATGACCTGCTTTTCAACCCCCTTCTTCACCATCAGCTTTCTCCATTCTCCATATGAGAACTAAGAATATTTACTACATTTAAGATCAGGGAAGGAAATTACGATTCACAGGCTCTCTGCTCCACAGAAATGGGAATTATGTACCTGGGTATGTCTAGAGCATGAACAGACGTAGGTATTGTGTCTGGAGCTTTGTAGTTCAAGGGCGTGATTTTAAAGTCAAGTCATCACTGCATAAACCTGGACAGCTAAATAATAGAGTGGAGAATAGCAAAGTGCTGAAATCTGCTCTGGAAAGCACTTGCAGTTTCTTTACTCGTAGCGACCCGGGAGAGAGGGCTGTTATTTTAACATTACACTTCTGCCCGCGAGAAGCCTCGCTGAATGGCAGGCAGCAGGACCGAAATAATCTGCAAGGCCCCTGGAAGCCGCCGAGTTGAGAGGAAAGTGCTCCAGCATCCCCGAGCAGCACAAGCCTTTGTTCCAGCACGCTCCTGCCAGCGACCGGGACTGCCTGCCCTGCTCTGAGCAAACTTATTTCCCTCCTCACAAATTAACTCCATCTCCAGCTGTCCCAGCGCCAGCTTCCTGTTAAGATTAATTATTCTTTGTACACCCGTGTTTGATGATTTACCCAGCAAGCCAGACACAATGATTAGGAATTCTGCATTCCCATTAGCGCTCTCCCTCGAGGCTCAGAAGTTTTCAGGGAAGGACCTTCACCCTGGCCCAGCCACGAGGAGAAGCGTGCCTCCCCAGAAGGTCTGCGTTGGTCACCAAATGCCAGTCGTCATTTGTGACGCTGCCGCAGGGTCAGCTGAAGAAGATGTGCTGCTGAACAGCCATTACTGCTAGTCAGCAGGGCTGGCACAGAAGACAGCGTAGGTGGGAGCACTTATGATCCCAGAAGGTGTGTCTCCAGTTACACTTTCCTATGACACAAGATTTCTGGCGTGTTTAGCAAGGCAGAGTGAGCTTTGTTTGTTTGTATTGTCCACCTTTCAGAAGGTGCAATTTCCAAGAGCCATAAAACGAGTTATCATCGTGTGAAGTAGTCATTTACACGCTTGTTTGCATTTGTGATCTCCAAAACCACAACACTGAGAGAAGCTGCCGCACCAGATCGGTCCAGCTCAGGAAATAGAAAGCACCAAACCTCAGTGCTGCGGGCCAGGCTGCAGTGAGCGAGGACTTGGGGTCTTCTCCTGGGAGCCACTTATTAGTCTGAAAAGTCATTGCTAGTCACAGGAGGTATAGGTGTGCATACTATATAACACGAGTTGATGCCACCCACCTCTCCTCACGTGCCAGGAGAAAGCCACAGCACGTCAGAGGTTGTATGATCCCTCCGCTGCTGAGTCCATGGAGCTCAACAGGGCTGAATACTCCCTTTAAGGTCTCTTTCCAGCAAGTAGTTGCCTGCTGTCACACCAAGAAGGATGTTTCAGCAGCTACACAAAAGTCTCCTCCTCTGACAGCGAGACATTTCCTTCAGCCAGAAGGTGCCCATCCGAGAGATCCCCAGCCCCAACGTGGAAGGTTTAAACACCGGAGACCGTAAGATACAGAGCAGCAAGGAGGACACACAGCAAAAAGTCACCTTGCGCTCTGCAGACGTTGGTGTCACATCCCAACGTGGCTTACTTGGGCAGGTTCAGGCACCAGGTATGGAAAGTTTCTGCCCCAGCTGGTGAAGCCAATTTGCAGGGACCTCAGCCCAAAACAGCCGCTCAAGTCACCTCTGCGTAGAAGCAGAGGGAACAGCCACACACAGCCCACCTCAGATTTTGGCTTGATGCTTCTGCCAGCTCTCCTAGAGCCCTGCTCTGCTGCCCCAGCTTCTTACCAAAATCCCTGCAGTAGCATAAAACACCAGACCCAAGAGCAAAACCTCTCCTGGCTTCAGGACCAACACTTACACCCGACTCCAAAGTTTCAGAGTCAAAGCAATAAGGAAGCAGAAAGAAGGTCCAAAACAAAGAGACACCTTCCTCCTTCCCCACACCAACCAGCTGCAGCACACCAGGAAGCAAAGGAGATCTGGCGTAGAGGAGAACCTAGCAGTTCTTCTCCAAGATGCGAGTTGAACAGGCAACAGCAAGGTGTAACCGTGGCCAGCCCCAGGCAGCTGGCAGTGCAAGGGGCCAGCACAACCAAGCCCTCTGAGGCCAAACGCTCTCATCTCACCCAAGAGGCGCCTGCAGGAACAGGAGTGGAAGTCAATGGGATGGGCTGAGGATGGAAGTCAGCCACACTTCATTAAGAACATCTTTGCTGGAAGAAGTACAGCTGGGAGTACCCTCCAAACAGATAAACACTGGAGGTGCAACTGGTTTGCTCTAACAGGAGTTAAACAGGCTACAAGTCTGCACTTGTCCTAGATATTTTTTTCCTGAGAAAGCTTCCAAAAAGCTATTGCAGACAACTGAGAGAGGTGCTCGCAAAAGCAAGACATAGGCAAGCACAGGCACCAGCATCCAGGCTGACATCTCTGTTCAACCGACTTTCATTTTACACTCTTTGGACTTTTTTTTCTCCTCAATTTGTTATAAAGAAGCATGCACGTAGGAGAAGCAAGCAAGACAACCTCAAGGAAAACAGCAAATGAGTTTGCATTTCCATGGCACTGAGCACAAAACTAACTTGTAAATGCAAATGACTTCTCTAGAATGGGGGAGCAAGCTCCCAGTTCAGAAGATCTGAACCAAGCAGCTCGCCTCCCCCCCAGTCCATCCCCATCCCTCCATCCTGACCAGCCACCAACGGGGCCAGGGTCTCGCTTGGGGTAACAGCCACCCACGTACCCCATACCTCCTGCACCACGAACACGGCAGAGACACCGCTGCCTGCAGCTGCCAGCCCCGCAGGCAGGCACACTCTCCCCCCCCACCCCCCGGCACACACAGGACCACGTACTCAGCCTGGACATCTCCCAAACTGATACTTCCACAACTCAAAACGTTCAATTTCATTTAAGACGTTACAAAACACTTGCCGCAGACCGTGCTTGCAAACGGGCGGGCACCCCTCCTGCACCGGGACACCGCATCGCCCATCTCCTCCCGGCCTCCTCCCATCGCCCTGCCATTAAAAAATGGGGATTTCGGGGTTCCGTCAGACCCAGGAGCACAAGGGCCCGGTGTTCAGGGGCCACGCCACGGCGATGCCGGCAGCCCAGGGAGGCCGCGGGGCTCCGGGAAAGGCTGGGCGTGGGGGCCCGGCTCCTCCGGCCACCTCCCGGTGCCACCGCCCTGGGCACCCGCCAGCTTCGGCGGCTCCTGTGAAACAAGCCCGTACCGGCTGGAGGGGGGGAAGTTTGGTTGGGTTTTTTTGTGTGATGGGAGGAAAAAGTAGAGGAAGCAGAGGAGGAAATAATTCAGCAGGCTGCTCCTACCAGCCCCGCCGCTGCTCTCCCCGGACCGCCTCATCGAGGAAGGGGGAGAAGCGAGGTGCAAACCCCGAAGTACCCGGTCCCCAGCGCCGGGGAAGGGGGGGGGACACACACGACACCCGGCTCCTCCCCACCGTCCCCCGCCCCGGCACCAGCCCCCCGGGCCAGGGGACCCCGCACACCCCACGGGGCACCCCCACCGCCCTTGGGCCCCGCGGGCAGCGGTGACCCGGCTCGGCCCACCCCAGCCCCGCAGCCCGGGGAAGACGGGCGGGGAGCACCCACCAACCCGGGAGGCGGCGGGCAGGCCGCGGGCTCACCTCGGTACTGCAGCGAGCCCGAGAGGCGCACGGTGACGGTGCCGGCCAGCGGCTCTCCGGGGCTGTAGACGACGCGGCTCTCACCCAGACGGATCTCGAACAGCTGCACCTTCCCCATGGCCGCGCCGAACGGACCGGCCCAGCCCAGCCCGGCCCGCTCCGCCAGCAGCGCTACCTGCCGCCCCGCGCCGCGCCGTCCCTGCCCCGGCGGGCCGGCTCCGCTCCGCCCCGCTCCGCCCCCTCTCGCCCCGGCCCGGCCCCGCTGTGAGGCCGGGGCGGGCCCTGAGGCAACGGCCGAGCGCTGGAGCCGGTTGTGGGGCTGGGCAGTGGAGGAGAGGCAGCTTGGTGTGTCCGGGCTGTGCTGTGAGGGGAGCAGCCGGTTGTGGAGCAGGCTGTGAGGGAAGGGGCAGCTGGTGGGAACCGGGCTGTGAGGGAAGGAGCCGGTTGTGGGGCAGGCTGGGAGGGAAGGAGCTGGCTGCCCCAGCATGGGGCCATCTTGCCTCCTGGTGCTCCCTGCTCCAGATCTAATCTGATCTCCTCCCTGTCATTCTCCCGGCCCAGCTGTCACCTCTCCCCCCTCCTATTTTTATAACCCCAATTGCTTTAAGTGTCCAGCAAGAGGCAAACACAGGGTCCTGACCGCTGCCTGGGACGGGGGCTGAGGGGTGAACGACAGCCCTGCACTCCCCATGGGTCGGCAGGGTGAAGGTGTCTGACCTGGCTGGGACGTCCCGGGGAGCTGGGGGGCCAGCAGCAGGTTCCCTCCACCACACTTGCTGTGTCCCCCCTCAGAACTGTGTGTTTGAATAAAACCCATTGTAAAACCCACAGCGTGCGCAGCGCTGGGGAAAGGCACCTCGTGGCCAGGCCTCCCGGCCACTGACAAGCTGGCTGCGTACACAGGCAGAATGAATAAGTATAAACCAAGCTGTTTATCTGCAGAACGCACCCAGCCCAGACCCAGTTGGACAGACAGACATCCTTCCACAGACCTGCAGTGACACCAGCCCAGGCAGACAGGGCTGCGGGACCCTCCATGCCGCAATGTAAAGCCCCTCATAAAGCACCAAAGGAGTTTGTGTATTCCCAGCGCACAGAGCTCCTGCTGTGAAGCTCTTCCAGGCTCTTCCTCCTCTGGTGTTTAAAAGCTATCTCTTATTTTTCCAGCCTGCGTGTAGTCACAGGCAACATACAGCCCTACAGTCTTGTGCCAAGGCTTTCGGCAGCTCATCTCCTCCCATGGGGCATACCCTGGGATGCATCCATACTCTGCTCTCCTTGTGCTGCCCTTAGTTTTTGTTTCGCCAGGCTGTGCACCCCAATTTTCTCCAGCCTCTTTCACCTGACTCTGCAGCTTCTTTTCAGCTCTGCCAGCAAAAACAAACAAATGGGGGGGGGGGGGGGGGGGGAAGGTCAAAAACACCCTGCGCTACAGCAGATTTTACTGAACCCCCTTCCCTCATGGAAAGTGGCCAAAGGCTCAGGGCTTTGTGCACTGTTGGGGCCACCCCATTGCTGGGGCCACACCAGCACCCTCGGCCCAGAGGGACACTCGGAGTGAAAAAACCCCTTCACCAAAACTAAGCTCTTCATGCTTCACCACAGCTCTCCTGACGCAAAGAGATTTACACGCCTTGTTTGCAGAAAAGTTAATTTTAAGCACGGCAAAGCTGCTTGCCCAAGGTCACGACATGAATAAAAAGGATTCCTGCGCCAGGAGCTGAACAAAGGCGCCCAGGCTCTGGCCACGGCTCTGCTCGCTGTGGCACAACTACAGTACTGCAAGACAGGCGCTGTGTGCTTCGGCACAAATACTTTTTGTGACATGGCCGGCAGAGATGCCACAGCATTAATCCATCCCCCGGCCCACAGCTACGCTGTGCTGTGCAGTTTCTAAGACGTCACTAGATGGGTATAATTCAATACATTTGATGCCTGCGGTGGCAGGGTACCTGCTGATCCCCGTACGTGGCCTGGTGGTGCTCAGTTCAGGAGGGTTTTACTCATTGGAGTCAAACATGTATTTGCACTCCTGCCTCCCTGCTCACCTGCACGTGCCCTGGAATCACCCCTGTTATCTAATTGCATGCAGAGTCACTGGCCCTGAAATTCAGAGCAGGTTAAAAAAAAGCTGAGGATGTTTGGTAAACTGCGAAAGACTCACTTTCCTGCTATTTTGGACTATTGCTTTGCTTTAAAAAAAATTGTTTTGAAGGGTTTGTGGTGGTGGTAAATCTCACTTCCTCTGGGTTCTGTCTGCTCTCCCTTCCTCCTTTTTCCCATATTAAAAGGGAAATTCAAAAAGAAAAAAGGAAAAACAAACGTCCACCCCATTTTAGAAAAAAACAATTTCCTTTCAGATGTTATCACATTCCCCTAACTTCAAGGAACATGAAATATCTTGACAAAGAACAAAGTATTAAGAAACCCCCCATGTATTAATAAAACACCCCCAGGGCACCTGAGCCACGCTCTGCCCGCAGCACAGACGAGCTTTGGCCCCGGGCGAGCGGCCGCGAGCGTTCTCACACCTGTGCAAACTATGCCCACGAAGGGGGCAGCTGCAGGTCTCGTACTACCTATACATGTATTGTTTTATATATATATATATATATGCAAGAGACTTCACGATTAAGTTGGAGGCATGGTCTTGTGACTTAAATCTGTTCCTCTCAACCTTCCAGGTGTTGTTCTGCAGCTGTGCCCAGTGACATGGACAAGGCACAGCCCCACCTGACCGTGCCTCAGTTTCCCTCATGCTGGACACAATCATCTCACCTGGCAGGGACAGAGCTGAGCGAGAGAATACCTGAGCCATGACTGATACAGGGTTTAATGACGTCAACACTTCTGGTGAGGCAGCAGCACATTACTCCTGGGGCAATTTGTACTTCACAAGGTCATTTCCACCCGCTCTGTCGCTTCCGGATATGTGGGTGCTGGGCAGACGGGCCAGCCTCGCAGGGGTGCTGCTGGCCTCTCCTGCTCTCTGGCCCCTCTGTTACAAGGAGATGAGGCATCTTCCTCTCAACCCAAGAGTCTTCTTGCTTTTGCTCTCCCAACCTCTGCCCCATCCTGCTGGGGGGGAGCAAGCGAGCGACTGGGAGGGGGCTTCGCTGCTGTCTGGGTCAGCCGCTGCACCCCGTAAGGGCACCGGGGCAGCTGTGACCAGGGGAGAGAGAAAGCAGCAGAGCAGCACAGCCAAGGAAGCTGGCTGTTAGGCTTCTTAAGCTTACCTTGGGGACACACATGTGGACAGTTATACAGTCTACACCACCAGACACTCTTCTATATACCTCTGTGTGTGTGTATATAAAATCCATAGTACCGATATATTTGTATTACACTTGTGTTTATTACCTTCTCAAATCACTTCCCTGCTTCACTCAGTACCTCACCACTTCTCAGCTGATCCGTCAGCCACATCATCCGATACTAACAGCAACAACAATTACTCATTTGTTTCGGGCTGACACCTTTCACCAGTTCGCACGTAGGTAGGACTGTTCAGCCACACCTTCCTGCACACACATCCACCCTCTCCTCGCCAGGAGGCCACAGCCAAGGTCCCCGTCTCTGTTCAGTTGGTTCGCAGGCTTGACCAAAGACCGGCAAAGCAGCTCACAAACAGAGCACACGGTGACATTGGAGCTAAGTGTCCCACTAGTGGTGTATGAAGTTCTGGGATCTTGATGTCCTGGGGCTCTGCAGCAGCTCCCGGCTGCTTCTGGAACTACATCTCCCTAATAGACTCCATAGCTGCACCAAGTCTCCCAGACACGAGTGCCACCAGCCCCACCACGGCCCCGTTCCTGGGGTCAACGAGAAGAGAGCAGTAAGCGACCGGGGTGCTGTGAGGGGGCCGGGCAGCAGCTCAGGCTCCATCTCATGGGTGCTTCCTGACCCTGTATCCTGAGTCGGTGTCCCAGGCCTCATTCAAGGAGCAAAGGGAAAAGAAAAAAATTAAGGGGCTATGATAGCATAATAAATATCATCCGCTTACCCTCATATAGTGCCTGATTGAAGAATGTATTGGCTGAGGCATCACTACCAGAGAGACAGGACTGCCCTTCACCAAGGGACAGAAAAACCCTGCCATGCCGTTTGCTTCCACTGCTCATCCCTTTTGCTGCTAACGCCTGATTTTTAGTCTGACTTTGGCAGGCTTCAGCCACTGGTTCTTGTTCTGTCTTTCTCTGACAGTAAAGAGTCCTTTAGTGGCAAGTAATTTCTCCTTCTGATGGTACTTACACACCGAAAATCAAGGCACCTCTCAATCTCCTTGATAAAGAGCTCAAATTGCTCAGTTTAAGTCTCTCCCTGTAAACCATTTCTCCAGCCTTTGTGTTATTGTGCCGATTTGTGTCTACGCAAGCCCACGTACTGGCATTTGTGTGCCGATGGAAATCTGCGTGCAGGAGCAGCCTCCCATGTACAGACACGTGCACATCCAGGAATTGATGCATTAGAGTATTTATCCCCAAATGCACACAGAGGTACACGCCAGCCCTCTAGCTCACATCACTGGCGGCCAGCCGAGCAGCCCCCCGTAACACGTAGGTGCTCCTGGCCTGTTTTTCCTTCCCCACAGATTAACCCTGGGAGACGAGGACTGATTCAGGGCCATCCCTCCTAAGCCAGCTCCTCCCTTTTAATCTTCCCCCCAAGCCATGGAGGAAGATGAGGGCAGGGAGAGCAAGCCCCCAGCTGAGCCGCTGCGATCCCATGACCCAGCTGGCACCCACCCCCTTCACATGGGTGCTATTGCTTTAAGTAGTTAATGCCCAGCCAGCGCCTGGCAAGCCTCACTAGAAAATCCTTAGAGAGAAGCAAGGCATTAATTACTATTATTATAATTCTAACTGCGCTGCCTGGATTTCTGATCTCCTCCTCTGCTGGAAGAGCCTCTGTTGCTCAGCATGGGACCGGGGAGGAGGATCGGATGGTGGGACGCCTGTCCTCCCTTCCCAACAGGGTTCAGCATCCGTGCACAGGCAGAACAGGGACGATGGTTTGTTTGCACTCGCCTACAGGTTCTGGGAACAGGAGGATCCACTCACTCACCCTCCTAATCCCAGCAGGACCTGAGAAAAGGGCCAAATTGAAACCAAGGGCTGGACTCTCCTACCCCTGGCACCTTCACTGCTCAGTTCTTGCACATCCCTTTTCTGCTGTGACAGCTTCATCTAATGACATCACAGTGTGAACAACCTGCCACAACCCCAGCCAATAGCTCTTCCCACAGTCCTGACCTTTGGTACCTTCCCTCTGGTAGACATCACTGCCTCACCACAGACTCACCGTCAGGGATGTGACATCTCCTCAGCCACTCCCATGCAAAGTCCACCATCTCACCTCCTGCAGCGCTTTCACCTAAATCCATTGAATTTCCCCCAAGAAATGGCTGAGGAGCACTCCCACATTGCCAGCTGTGGTTAGATAACCTCCAGCAGAGAGGCAATGACAAACAGCAGGACAGAAGGCAGCAATGGTGATATCTGAGACCACCACAGCTGCCAACCAGAGGAGTGGACCTCTGTGTGCTCAGCAGCCCCCTGCTAGGATTAATTTGCTCAACGAGCCCAGATGTCCCACTTCTAGCTGTAAAAAGCTGTGGGATGGACCCTGCCCTAGATGCCAGGGACAAAAGTCACCAGGAAGTCCCTCAATCCTCCATGCAGCTCCGGGGGAGGCATCGGGGAGAGGGGATAGTGCACCAAGGGTCATGTCAGCAACCCAGCTTGAGATCCCTGGGGTGGGGGCACCCCATGACACCCATGCTCCTCTCCCACACCTGGCTGCCTTTGCAAATTCATGGAGAATCCTACTCCCTCTCTCAGCACACATCTCCCTCTCTCACTTCATTGTCCTGCTCGTCATCAGTCACTCCATGTGTCCAGAGCAAAAAATATCAATCCCCAGCATGGGGAAACATGTCCCAGCAGCTGCTCCCGCAGGAACGCAGAGAGCAACCCTCTTGGCACCTGCTGAGTGGGATGTCTGAGCCAAACCGTGGCTTGGTGCAGAGGCAGACGCATCCAGAAGACCAAAGCTCACCGTGACGCTGACCCTCCTCACCTGCTGCTGCAAGTGGCTCTAGTGGAGTGAGCAGCCCAACACCTGGTGACACTGCTCAGAGTCCCCTTCTGAACAAAACCACACCTCCATAGCATAAGGCTACTCCATAGCATAAGACTACCTGACACACAGAGCCCCTTCCCCATCACCCAGGGCCTGGGTAAGGGCCAGGACAGCACCCAGCAGTGCTGGCCCCAAGGACACCCCATGGGGTGGGCCAGAAGGACACCCAGGCACGCAGGGGAAGGAGTTAATCTCCCAGCTCAAGCTGCTGCTAGAGCAGCTCTCTGCCTGAGGGCACCATCAGCTGCTGAACATTTTTCTTCGTGAAGTAATGCTTTCCAAAAGAGTTTGCTGGCTGGCTGCATCGTGGGTGGATGCTGGGTGGAAAAGCAGGGAGGCATGGGTGCCCCCCACAACAGCACCTTGCGGTTCCTACCCCTGCTCATCCCAGCTCTTACCTCCTGCCCACAGTCCCCTTTCCCCAGTCACTGTTGATTTGGGTTGCCGTGAGCTAATACACAAGACTCAAAGGTCGCTGGTCTGAGGCCAGCCAGCCTTGTTACGCAGCAGGTGAGTCACATCTGACAAACCTGCCTTGGCCAGAGCAGGAGGCATCATTAAAGAGTCCTCCACTGCCGTGACACGAGCGCCGTCTACCCCAGCCACACGTCAGGACAGTGCTGCTCACAGGAGGAGCTGATGGAGGCTCTGCCCATGCTAGAGCTGTGTGCTGGATGTCTACCAGCCCATGTCACTGCCAGCTGAGCTGGTGGCAAGTAAAGCAGCTGAAGGTGGGTCTGCAACTCATTTTCACCAAGTGACCAGGCAGCAATGATGCTTGTGCAGCCAGTTGCTTTGTGGCCCTGGTATTGGGCCAGTTGGCCAAATCAAACCCACTGTCCCCAGGGGGACACAAGCAGAGGACAGAGCAGCTCATGACAGGTTCTAGGAGCAGCTCCTGGGACACTGCTCCTGCCAGCAGCCCCAGCTCTCTGCACAGAGGATAACTGCCCAGCCCACCCACACAAGTCCATTAAGGGTGCAGGATGGTGGCAAAAAAAATACACGTGATTTTGGCATGGCCCATGGCTGGACCCGGGTGCAGAACTGCCCTGGGGAAGCAGCCAGCACCTGCCACCATGGGGTATCTGAGGGCAAAAACCTCCTTGCTGCTCTGCCTGCCTCCACACCTCCCACACTGGTGGGAGCTGAGCATGATGAGCTCCAGCAGATCCATGTCCACTCCTGCCACACTGCCTCTGCGGGGAAAACCTGCCAAGCTACAGTCACCTAATTTACCCACTGGGACAGTGTGAGCTGAAGCCCCTGTGCCACCCCTGGGACCTGTCCTGGCACGGGGTCCCAAAGGGGCTGAGGCAAGCAGCACATCAGAGGCAGTGGCAAGAGCCTGCAGCACCCAGGGGAGGTACAAGGGTGCAGCCTGGCAGGAAAGGGGCAGAGAAACAGCCAGTGGGTGCAGCCAGGAGGGCAGAGCACACGCCTTGGAGAGCCACACACGGAGATCTAAGAGCTTTACCCATTAAACTGAAAGCCAAGAGCAGGTCAGTGTGTTACAACAGCACGAGCAGTCAGAAAGCCCAGAAAGGCAGCTCAGGGCAGACCAGTAGTGAGCTATGTACAACACCCGATAGCCTTTCCCTTCCACAGAAGGCTGGAGGGATGGGAGAAGGACATGATAGGAACTGAAGAGCTGGTGTAACAAGCCATGGGACCCTTGTCTGAGGACAAGGGGGGAGAAGACATGGTATGCCTGATTTAATACAGCCAGCATGACTGTTAACAGCGTGCTTCAATTCCCTGTGAATACGTGGGTGAGGTGGAAACATCCCAGGCACAGTGTGGGTTCACGTCCGGATAAGACAGAGTCATCTTAGCTAAATCTCCCCAGCCTGATCTTATTTCACAGTTCTCCTTGGGGCTGGAGTTTGCCTTACAGATCAGGTGCTGCCAGATCTGTCAAAACTTCTCTTACTTCCCACAGTTGTATTTCTCCATCTTCCCTGTATCCTGTGAGCTTGAGATGGTTTAAGATGAAGCCAGTTCTTTCACCAGCAGCTGTTTCCCAACAGCATCTACCACTTTGCACACTCCTCCCATGGGCAAATATTCCAAGCCCAACCCTATCTACAGCTATTTTTACAGAGTCCTCCTAAAACCTGCCTTGCATCGACATTTCAGCCATGATGTGAAAAAACAAATGCATTTGATTTGTGTTATCACAGTCATCCAGCTAGAGCAGCACCAGAAGAAATCACTTCATTTGGGTTTGAACCATCTCTCCACCAGACACCTGCCTGACTACAGCACAGCTACAGCTCGACCTGTCCCTCCTCCTCTTAGCAAGCTCTGACTTTATCATTGCACTGCTTGCCTTCCTTGCTGCAACCCGAGCACCTGCAGGAGCTGCAAAGAGCTTAAATGAAATAGGGTTGAAAAAGAGAAAGACATTACAGCAGTTGCATTTCATCATCCTCTGTAGATATGTTCCTGCTCATGGCATCCCATCACTGGCATCACTTCTCAGCAGCTGCAGGAAGTAAGGATTGAAGAAGCAATTAAACTCCCCAGACCCAGTCTGCCACTGCCTGTCCCCATGCACAGTCAGGGGGCTTCTTTGGTGTGAACACTCTGTGGGTCCCAGTTTCTGGTTTCCCAGCTCCTCACACGGGTGCCTGTGCACAAAGTATCACCATGGGGAGCTGACCCCGCACTGGAAACGTGGCCATCTCCATGTCACAACACAGCCCTGCAAGGACTGTCATTGTGGCAGTGCAGGGCACACATCCTCATCTTCCCACCCCAAGGGCAGCCAGAGGAAGTTTAGGGCTGCCGTCCCTCTCTTAAGCCTCACAAGTACCACATCCTAGAAGCCTTCAACCAAAAAAAATGCACAGTGATGTTTCAAAAGGCAGCAGAGACAGATATCAGCAAGGAACCTGGTCCTGCACCCCCAAGTGCAAAGTCTGCACCCCCCTCCACCAGCAGCACCTGAGAAGTCAGCTGCAGCTCCACAGCTCAACTATTCCTGCACACCTTAATACATCACCTCCCTCCTCCACACCAGGCACCCACGTGTGGGTACCGCCAGCCTCCAAGGACCTTGCACTGAAGAAGTATTGGCAAGCGCTCAAGGGGCACCACAGAGGAGACTGTCCTATCCCATCCCAGCAGAGACTGCCCTGTAACACCTGTACCCCACAGCCCCCCTCTCCCAACACTGTATTTTTTCCTGTAGCCCTCTGTACAACCCCCCACACACACACACACACCTCCCCATCAGGGCACAGCAAAGGCCAGGGGCTCCCAAAGGTCCAGGAAGCCAGAAGAGACACCACAGCTATAGGGCAGAGTCTCACCAGCAAGGGTCCACATCCATCTGCTCCCAAGCATAGCAGATCCAGAGATGGTGGAAGTGTTCAGCCAGAACTCTAGAGCATCATGAAAATTCCCCTATAACAAGACAGGTCTAAAATCAAGCCAGAAAGCTAACCTGCAGTTCAGGCTCAGTGAGGGCAATCAGGCTGAGACACATCCTGGTGAACTTCTGGCAGGTCTACAGCAATAAGACAGGTCAAGCTGAGAAATCAGTCCATGGGTTAAGGTCTGGGAGACCAACATTCCTCAACACAATGCAGGCAGGGACTGATACCCCCAGCAGAGCTTAAATGGACCCCGAGGACCCATGGGCTGGGGCTCCAGGTGAGGCTGGTCAGGACCACTGAAGCCTGTTAGTGCCCTGACACCCTGTGTAGCTCCTGCCCTCCACACAGCTCCCATACAGCCCCCAGCCTGGAGCTGGTAGGGTGCTTTTGATAGCTTATCTGGCCCTGCTCACCCATCACTAGGACGGGGTGCTGAGGAGGGGTGCTGGGGTCAGCAGAGGTGGCTGCTGCAGGTCATTAAGGACTCGTTTGTGGAGACTGCTCTAGGGACACCTGGGGGAGCTGGATTCTTTGCAGACCTTCTCAAGCCAACCATGAAACCACTGCCGTGGGCTTCACAGCACTGCTCTGCAAAACAGTCTTGTCCGTGCAAAGCAGGAGCCCTGGCTGCAGCGGGGAGCACCAAGGCAGACCCTGCCCCGTCCTTGCCAGGGGACCGGGAACTCTGCCTGTCCCAGCATGGCTGAGACGAGCAGGGATGGCCCAGCCCTGTGGAGGCTGATGGGGACATGGGGCTGATCTGCTCTGCAGTTACAGCCTCTGCTGCTTTCTCTCCCAGGAGGAGGAGGGCAGACCTGTTGGCTTCTCTTACACCCAGGTGCAAGTCCCAGTTTTCCCCCCAACTGCTTCGCCATGAAGTCATCCATCCCCAGTGCCCCTGCAAACAACCCCCCAAACTTTGGGTGCCGCCACAGGGCAGCGGGTTGCTCCTGATTGCGTTGCATTGCATCATCCAGATGCAAAGCAGGCGGGAGGTACAATTCCAACTGCTGGGCCCATCTAACCCCCCAGACTAAATCCCCCTTGTTTCGTGGATGAGGGAAATGACCGTCTACTCCCAGTGCCCTGCCGTGGTAACGAGCTTTCCAGGAAAGTCTAATTGCTCTATCTTCCCAGCAGTGAGCGAGCAGCAGGTCGCCGGCAGCCTGCGTGACCCCTTCCCTGCACAGCACCCATGACCGAGCCCCACGCTCGGATGCGGAGAGGGTTTTTAGCAGTGGCGATATCACACAGGTTGGTCACATACATGAGAAAACCCATCGTGCGTCACTCTCTCAGCAAAACACTACTGTCACCCACGGCATCCCCGAGGACTCCCAGAACAGCCCACCTGGAGCTAAGGTTGGGCTGCTGGGGCTCTTTCGTCCCCTATTTTTAGGGATCAAACTGAGCCGCGAACCCAGGACAGCCTGGTGGAGGTTGACCACTTACTGCCAGCCAGGCTCCCTGGGAGCAAGGCTCGGTCCAGGAGAGCCACACAGGGCTAGCGGGGGCCAGGACCAAGCACCCGCCGGCCAAACCTCTCCCTAATTCTTCTCCTGGCACGTTGGGCGCCGCTGCGTGATGCCTGTCCCCCTCCAGTTGCGGCTGCATTTCTAATAGCAGCGAATTGCTGGTAATGAGCTGTGTCTCTCTATGAGCTGAGAGCCTTCGAGATCAAAGATGCTCTTATACAAAACCAAAATATTATCACTGGCCTTTAAAGGCCAGACTAAGCTTCTGAGGGAAAAAATTCAATTTTCTGTAGATCTAATTTGAAACCATTTTAATGCTCATTAAGATAGAGAGACCTGAGCAGATTGTGCAGGCTGGAAGACAGGGAGGGGAAAAAAGAAGTTATTATTGACATTTTAGTTTAGGTCTTTAGTCTACCCAGAGCTCCCCGTTTCTGGCCAGCGGCTTTGAGTAATGCTATTGTTAGCATCAGAATTGTAATTCTAATGTCCTTTTTATAACTGGCTTGGAAAAAAAATAATCTTAGGCCTTGACTGAATTTCAAGTAATGGAATTCATAGCGATGAAAAGAGATCTGAAGATGGAGAAATCTGCAAGCCCCCGCGCTGTCCCTCCCTATCACAGGGTGGTCACGATGCTCGCCCGCCCTGGGTGTCCCTCTGCAGTGCCTTCCCAGGGCGCTCAGGGTGGGAGGTGACGGAAGAGACCACGGTGGCCTCCTGGTCCTCGTGAGTCCCGGCTTGGCAGCCCACCGCAGCCATCCACCGGAGCCACTGGTCCGTCCGCCGGGTCACAGCCCCGGGGAGAACCGTCCCATGGGGTAACGCACCCCTCGGCAGCACCCAGTGCCATGCCTCCAGCCCAGGGGTGGGAAGGGGGCAGGAAGGACCCCCAAGGGGTATTTATTTGCCGCTCTCTGAGCGCTCGTGGGGAAACGCAAGGTTGGGTGAAGGCGGGTGCGTTTGTCCAGCGGGCGAGGATGAAGGGTGGTCCTGGGGGAGGTGGGCACGGCCAGAGCAGGAATGAGGAGCTTCCATTGAAGAGCTTCCCGGCCTCGCCCACCCGCCCACCGGGGCAGAGCCGGGGGCTGCAGAGCCGGCCCGAGCCCCCCCCCCCCCCCCCGCTGCCGGGCTGGCGGCGAGCGCTGCTCCGTGTTATTTGTGTCTGCGCCTGCGGAGGGCAGCAAACGCCCAAGAAGCGCTTCAGACCCCAGGTAACCCTCCTGCTCCCCAGCATCTGCCACCCCCGCAGGCTGCGCAGGATGCGGCCCGGCCCCGGCCCGGAGCCCAGCGAGGGGGCTCGGTGGATCCTCCGCCCCCCCCCCCCGGGCACAGTCTCCTTGGGGTGCTCCGTCGGGAAAACCCTGGAAAACCCAAAGTGCAGCAGCCCGCACCCCCAGCAGCCCGGGTCTGCGGTGGATTCCACCCGGGGTCCTGGCACCGCTTCCACCCATCATGGTCACCGGGTAATGCTGGGTGCATCTCCTCCCGGCACTGTCCAACCCTTGGATGGGGACAGGGATGCTGTCATCATATCCTGCCCCCCCCCCACCTCCCCATGGCCTCAAGCCCCCGCCCGAGGGCTGTCTCCATCCCCAGCGCCTGCTCAGCTGGCTGAACCCAACAACCCCCTTCGACAGAAGCCAGCACACCAGAATTCCAAGAAAAGCTCTTGCAGGAACTTGCCAGTGTCCCTGTTTCCCCTGTGCTGTGTGGGAATCACTCCTGCTTCAGGGAAAAAAACCCTGACATATGGTTTCTGGCCCATTTTGACCTCAAAAAGTACAAGCAAGAAGATCCATGTTTTGGCAAAGGATAGCATGAAAGTGTCCAAGCACGCAGCAGCTCCAGCCACGCTGGGAACATCAGGCAGCGTCCCCAGCGAACGGCGGCCAGGGCTGATCCTGGCTCAGGGAAAAGCCCCGACTGTGGCTTTACTGTCCTCCGCCGGAGAGGATGGTCCTGTCAGAGGGGAATCGCAGGGTGAGACCCAGGAACAGGTACAAAGTGTTTGGCTGTACCACAGGGCTGTGTCCGGCCAAAGATATTTGCATGTTAGCAATGCAGAGTCATACGATTCCCCAAATTTAGCAAGGGCTGCACAGCACAGCACGATGAAAGCTGAAGTACTTCAAGCCACTGGTACAGTTAGGGAAACAAATATGAGTCTTCGTGCTCCAGATTTAGTTCTTTATTGATTTTCCAGCTGCATCCAGGAGTCGCTTGTCCCAGTGCTCAAATTACCCATTAAAGACATCGTAGGAATGAGACAGTGTTGTGGTTTTGGTGAAAAACATTAAGCATCCCAAACAGCAATTTCTGGAAGGAAAATTTCTCATTCTTAGGGTGGGGACCAGGCTACATTTATTCTTGAACAGCTCAGAGACACCGAGCGCTCCGGTCCAGGGCACGGCCCCCTCCCCGGCTGCCACTGCCCTCGCTCCCCGCTCTGCTGGCAGCACCATGACCTGCAGGAGGGACTCGGGGTTCTCCATTCCGCCTTGTCACCTGTGTTGGATTCAAAGAGAAAGGTAAAACCAGTTTCAAAATCCCCGTGAGTGCACTGGAGTGGACATGATGTCCCCTGTCCGTGCTACTGGTACCACTCACCTCCAGGTAACCCTCTCCTTGGTGACTGCAGCTGGGTCACATCCTGCGGGTCCATCCCAGGGACCTGCCTGCTCACAGTGTCCCCGGGACCAGAGAGCTGTCCCCTCTGCCTGCACCTGACTCCTCCCCACAGCTGCAGCATGGAGGGACCCCACGGGTCCGGCCCTTAGAGATGCTGTTGACACCCCATCTACATGGAAATGCCCTGCCTGGGGGTTTTGCTCCACGAATACCACCCACAGCCCCCCTCTTTACAGAGACTCCAACACAAGGAGCCGCACCGTGTCCCCGCGGTTCAGCAGGGTGCTGCCCTGGGCTGCAACAGGGGGATGTCCCCAGGCTCCCCTCCCTCACCCAAAGGCGTCCCCGGAGGAGACAGCTGCCTCTCGCTGTGCCCATCGCCGGGCCGGCTTCGCTGACTCAGCGGCGCACACCCTATGTAAACGCCTGCCAGCTGCTGCCCCGGCCGCTGTTTGCTCGGGCTGCGTCGCTCTGTTTGCCTTTCAGGGGATCACGATGGAGGGAGATGGCCTTTTGGCCACTGGCAAATGGGGCAAGGCAGCTCCAAGCACCTGCCCCAAGGATCTTCCAGCATCTCTGTTCCTCCAGCCCCTGCCTGGGGCCAGTGCAGGCTGCTCAGTGGCTGCATCCCTTCAGCAAGACCCAGATTAAATCCTCCACAGAGCTCTAGGAGCTACAGAAAAATGCACCCGCCGCAGCATAACCCAGCTGCCACGCAGCCGGGAAAATTATTTATTATCATTTCCTTGCAACAGAGATACGGAAAAAAAGCACCCGCCCTCCCCAGGTGCAAACAGCAGCAGCTGCAGCTTCCACGTAGGGATCTATGTACATCACGGTGTAAAGTCCATCGGAAAAAAATTCAATCCAAGTTTTAAAAAAAACTCCCCGCGTACAACCTAAAACCAGGAACCAGAAAAAAAAGTGGTTGAGAAAATAAGTTGGGCCCCTCCCTGTTACTATAAAATATATATATTTCTAAGGCGACGTTTCACAAAACCAGAAGCGAGGTTCCTAAAGAGTCTGAGCTTGCAGCCGAGGACACCACACAGGCACAAATCCCACGTGAGAAGCTAGTGTAGAAACGAAAACCTCCACCCACCCCACAGCCTCAGTGGTCAGTATAGTCCTTGGTCTCCACCCCGGTCTCGTTGAGCACCGTTGTCCTCATGATGGCCTCGGTGACCGCGTAGGGGTCGCAGTTGGCTGCCGGCCGCCGATCCTCGAAGTAGCCGTAGCCGTCTTGGCCGACCTGGCGCGGGATGCGGATGCTGGCGCCTCGGTTGGCCACGCCGGCAGAGAACTCAAAGATGTTGGATGTCTCGTGGTGGCCCGTGAGCCGCCGGGAGTTGTCCCTGCCGCCCCGCGGGTCGTAGACACAGATGTGGTAGTCGTGCCGCTTGCTCAGCTTCTCGATGGCGGCTTCGATGTGTCTGTGGGAGAGGAGAGCAGGGTTGGGGTTGTCAGTAGGTCCATTTGGGGGGGTGCTCCCATGGCCAGGAAGGCTGTCACCCCCTCCTGTGCAGGGATGAGGACAGCCCCGGAGACACTCTCAGATGACCCGCTGCTTTTAAAATAAAGTGAGCTGGGACGGCCCCAGCCCTGCCCGGTGCAGCCACCCAGGTACGGAGACACGCGCACTATGGGGAGCTGCCACACGGCCAAGGACACCCCAAACCTCCCGGGTACATCCCAGGGAGCCCCCCAAGACTCACTTAAGACCCCCTTCTCTCCGCATCTCCTCGGTGCTGTAGTTGGTGTGACACCCGGCGCCATTCCAGTTGCCGGTCATCGGTTTGGGGTCCAGAGTAGCCACAACCCCAAAGTCCTCGCAGACGCGGTGGAGGATGAACCGAGCCATCCAGAGGTGATCACCCATCTCGATGCCTTCGCATGGGCCCACCTGGAATTCCCACTGGAAGGGGCGAGTGGATGCACCGGTGAGGACAAGCAGGTTTGTGCAATCACATCCCTGCCACCCCCCCGCCGAGGGCTGCCAGCCTGGGGTACAGCTGAGCTTTACCTCTCGAGAAACAGCAATGGGGAGGAGGAGCATTGAGTTAAGCAACAGGACAGCTTTGGCATGCAAAAAGAAGGGAATAAATCGCTGATAACTAATTAGAGCAAATTGGGGGGGGTGTTAATTAAAATGGAGGTAAATAAGCACCACATTGCCTTTGAGGCTGGCGCTGGAGCTGCTGGCGTGCTGGATCCCCCAACTCACACTGCTAACAAGGCACGGGCCTCACGAGGAGCCTGTTAGTCCTTCCCAGGGCTGATCCCTCCCCGGCTGGAGTCGGGGTTGCGCCACCCACGGTGACTAAGCAGGGGGTGACGCATTTACGGCTGCTGGCATGGCCTGGCTGAGACGGAGCCCAGGATGCAGAAAGCAGCCAAGAAGGACCCTGAAGAAGTCAGGGCAAACAGCGGGGTCATTAAAAGTCCTGCCTCAGCGACACCGCAGATAAGCCCCCTGCTTATCGCCGCCACATCAGCGGCAGGAGAGTCAGCGATTCGCAGCTGCAGGGCCAAATCGCCGTCGGTCAGTCTGGCCACCCGCCTAATGCAATCAGGGACTCCCTCCGGCTAACAACCTAAATCAATCCAAATCCCCCCAGCTGCTTCCCAAGGCCACATCCCATCCGAGCTTCCCAGCTCCCAGGGTAGGGGAGCAGGACGCAGAGCCCCAACGCTCCACGTGCTGTTCCTGCAGCCTGCCCCGGCTCACGCCATCCCCTGCATCCCTGCTCCGTGGGGGAAGGAAAGCACACGGGAGCACCCGGCTCCGCACAGGCTGCCAGAGCTCAGGCTGAGCTGTTCAAGGAGCTCACCTGCCATTTGGCCCAGCTGCGATTTCACTTGCCCGCCCCAAAAAGCAGGGATTTGCACGCCAGAGTGAGTTAGGAGAAAATCAAACACGCACGTTTTCATCCTAGCTGTGCGAGTACTCCCATCTAGACAAAACCAGTGCAGAGAGTCACTGGATTCAGCAACCCGGAGGAGCGGGGAGTTGCTGGGTTAGTCCGGCCTCACACTAACTTGTATCCATCCCTGGAAAAGGGGGCTGCGCGGGGCCGTCCACACGTACCTGGGAGGGCATCACCTCTGCGTTGGTGCCACAGATCTTTACCCCCGCGTAGAGGCATGCCTTGTAGTGGGACTCCACGATATCACGCCCGTACACCTTATCTGCTCCAACCCCGCAGTAATAGGGGCCTGGAAAGGAAAGAGGAGTCACCGCCCAAGTAAAGCTTTTGGGAGCAACAACAACACTGCAGTGTAATCCCACCACTCCCAGGTACCAGCCATCATCTGGCAGAGCATTTATGGGAATTAAATGGTGCTGTCCTCCACGGGGGGCACCGAGCCACCCACCCCTACTCCAGCAGCGTGAGCAATTCATCTGTGCAACCTCAGCCTTATCTAGGCAGTTAAACAGGACTTGTAATGCATCAGCTGGGAGGTGGCCAGGAGATAAGGAAAGCTTGGCTTGGTCTGCCTTGAGGCACCTCGCTGACGCTGACCCTTGGAGCACGTCAAGCATCCGAGATTGTTCTGACAACAGCCGACATTGTTCATGGCTAGAAAGTTAAACTCGCAGGGGCTTTATATGGCTCTTCCTCATTCAAGCAGGTCAGACGAAGATCTTCTTCCCGCCTGGGGGAAGGGAGATGTTGAAAGCGGCTGGTCCCCACAAAAGGCTGATTAAGTCAGGTTGGGAAACCCCTGGCCCTCTCCCAGGAGCGAGCACTGGGGCTCACTCGCACTGCAGGAGGGCACGATGTGCCGGACCTTTCCCGAACAGCCACGGGGAGGAGGTTTTTCCAGCCCTTGCCAAACAAGTCGTGCAGCTGAGCTGTTTGTGCAACCAGGGTCTGGCGGGAGCGGCACTGCCGGCCGGCTCACGTGAGCCACCGGGCACCCGGCGCTCTCGGCAAACAGCTCCTGCCCGGTGTCAGCTGCGATGTGCCCAAGGCTGGGGATGGGATGCCTGCTGCCGGGCAGCGGCAGGGTGGGGGCCGAGGGGAGCACTTGGGTTGTGGAAGGGAGGGAGCACTTACCCTGCGGGCCAGGGAAGCCGTTGTCGGGCCAGCCGTAGGGGTGGCCGTTGATGCCCAGCAGCGTGTACTCCTGCTCCATCCCGAACCAGGGATGGCTGTCCTTAACCAAGTCCATGACTTTCTTGCACGTGTGTCTCAGGTTGGTCTCTGGGAGCAGAGAGGTCCAGGTTAGACGCGTGCCGTGGGAAGGCACCCCCCACGCTCTGCTCCATCCCACTCAGAGGTCGAGACTCCACCGCTGCCAAGCGCTTCCCACAGAAGCCTTAAGGAAACGGGTGAGAGGATCCCCCCTTCCTGCAACACGCTTTGCTCACCAGTTTCCTCCCCGCAGAGCTGCTCCATTGCCACAGCAGCAGGCCACAGGCCAAAGGGTTTAATTAGCCTAAAACCACCGCCGATGGCCCACGAACATCCTCCTCTTATACACCGAGACACCAGGAGCCATACCCCAGCCCTGTCCTGAGGGCACCCGGCAGATCTTGGGAACAGGGACTATACATCTCCCATCACTACTTCACTCCCATCCTCTTTCTACCCGCCTCAGTTTAATTATCCTTATCTTTCTCCTGCTCCGTGGTTTTGGTTAGCATCCAGGCTGGCTGGCCCTGGCTTGGCCCTTCGTGGTGGCAGGGGTGCTCAGAGCAACCGGGGCTTTGCCAGGAAGATACAGAAATCAAAGAACCATCCTGACATGGGACAACATGCCAGGCAAAGGGAGTGAGAGTTTGGACTGCAACAGCAGGGCTAAAAAACTGTGGTCACAGGCAGGCAGCAAATTCTACCCTTAAGTAGCAACAAAGGACCCCAGAGCAGCTACGACAAAGCTCAGGGCGTGGGGCTGGACAGGAGCAGTGACATCTCCCTTGCACTGCTGGGAGAAGGGGGGGGGAGGCAGTTTGCCCCCCCCCAGAGCCCACACAGCCCTGACCATCCACACAGACCCACCCCGGGAAGAGCCGGAGGGTGCACCCCCTCATCTGCGGGGTGCCGCAGGGCTCTGGGCCGAGCTCTGGGCCCCGGCTCCAGCCCCAGGAGCTCCAGGGCCAGGGACTCTCCTTAGAAATTGCTCCGGCGGAGGAGCTGCTGGGCAGGAATCTCAACCAAGACACTTCCCCCGCGGCTGAAAGGCATGACGCTGTTTGAAGAGGAACCAGCCCCGTCTTTCACCATCGCTGCCCGCAGCCTCTCCTCTCCCAGGCAGATGTGTGCATCACCCCGCAGATGCCGCCTCCCTCCCCCCACGCACCCAGCGGGGACGTGGCCCTGCTTTACTGGCAAATAACCGGCTATTTGCTGGCAAATAACCCCTCCGGGAGCCCCTCGGCGTGTCCCTGCAATCCAGCTCCCCCTGTTCTGTCTGGGCCTTTATCAGACGGACAGGACAGACACCGGGACTGCAGACTCCTGCCCGCAGCGATAAGACTGAGAGCCGGCGCGCTCTGGGGCTGCTTACAAAAGGTCACCCCAAGCCAGCCCGCGCTGCCCCAGACCCACGTCCCTCCTGTACTGCAGCCATCCGTCAACGAGGAGAGCGGCCACGAACCCGGCGCGTTAAAACCCGTGCCGCTTCCAGCTCCCCAGCTGTAACCCCGCAGCCCCGGGGGCTGGGTGCGTTCGGGCTCAAAAACCGGGTGACGCCTTCGGCACGCTCGAGTTGGCGAGCGCCACAAGCTCCACATCTCACTGCTTTACTCCTCACCCTGTGCAACTAAAACAGGTTCCTGTAAACAACCGCCTCCACCAGCGCTTGAATTTCGGAGCCTCGGGCCAAGTGCTCGGTGCTGAGCTGCTCCCTGGGACCAGCGGTCCAGAGCGAGCGGCCCCTGGGAGGAACAGCACCCTAAATAATAAGGGGTGACCTTCGGGAGCTGAGGGGTGTATGCCGGAGATGCTCACCTGCGGGTTTCCTGTTGTACTTCAGCACTTCGCAGAGCACCAGCTTGTTGGGGTCCAAGCAAAAAGGGTCCCTGAACATGCGGACGGGTACCAGGAACATGTCGCTGTTGGAGCCCTCCGCCTGCGCCGTGCTGGAGCCATCGAAATTCCACTCGGGGACATCTGTGAGGCAGGAGGGGGACAGAGCGGGGAATGGGGTTGAGGAAAGGTCTCTCTCATACGGATCGTGCCAAGTGCTGGAGGCTTAGGCCCAGGACGGAGCGCCCAGAGGGCTCTGAGTGCCGCAGGACGACGGCCACAAAGGTTTTCTTGCACATTCCCGGAGCCCGGCGGTGCTCCCTGAGCATCAGTGTGTTCACTCTCCCCAGCACCAGCAGGGCACAGGCAGGATCAGCCCCAGCCACTTCACCTCCCTCCGCCAAACCCCATCCGGATGCCAACGCGTCTCCATGCCTGTTTGCCCGGTGGAAAGGGGCGAGGACCTCATCCTCCCCTTCCCACCCAGCGCTAACAACAGAGATTACGGATTAAGCAAACCGCAGCGACACAGGCCGGATATTTACTCTGCCGCTTGATATAACCCCGTGAGACAACTGCAGCAGCAGGTACCACCAGCAGCATGCAACCAGGGGGAGCAAGCGCCAACTCCCACCACCCAAAGCACCCCAAAACTTTTCCCCGGCGATGCTCAGGGCCCTCCACCACACCAACCACCATCCGGAGCGGCGTTACCTTCAATACTCTTCGGCTCCTTGTCGAGGGTCCTGCTCTTGCAGCGCACGCCCTCGCCACTACCGTCGATCCAGACGTAGGTGACCTGCACCAACCCATCCTGGGGCAGCCTCACGTACTGCTCCCGCACCAGCTTGTTCAGCCTGGAGCTGTGCGACACCGACATGGCGACGGCCCTGCGAGAGCGTGCAGGTGAGGGTGGCATCACCCCCTGCCCATTTCCCTCCCTTTATTTTAAAAACAACCCTCCGCCCCCCCTAAAATAAACCACCCCCGAGCCCCCTCCCTCCCGCCCGGCGCTGCACGGGCAGCTCGTCCCCACCGCGAAGCGGAACGTCCCCCCGCGGGACTCGAACCCGCGGACCCGCCGCTCACCGGCCCCAGCACTGCCCGCGGCCGCGCCCGCCGCCCTTTATAAGCGCCCGCGGCCGGCTCGCGCGGGGAGGCGGGGCGAGGGTGGCCCCGCCCCGGGGCGGTGACGGCAGCGCGGCGGGCTCCGCCCCCCCGGTCACTGAGGAGAGAGGTTTGGTGCGATTAAAACCAGTAACTCTCATATTGTTAAAATATCGCCCTAGTGATAAACAACGCCGCATTCGCTAAATCACTTGTCGTTCGTGAAAGACCAACAGTGAAAACACGATTGGCCACCCCCCGCCCGCCGCCGCGCGTGCTGCCCGCGCTTTGTTTGTGTAGGGTCGCCCTGCCACGTGCGAGCAGGTGCTCTGTCCCCCAGCCCCGCTCCGGGGTGCGGAGCCGGTGAGGCCGGCGTGGTGTGTTCCCCCACTCCGGGACACCCCAAAAACCTCACCGGGACCGTGCCCTGCGGAGCTGCTGGGCCTGGAACGGCCGGAGGGCCTGGCTGGCCCTGGGGACACGGGCAGCCCATCACTGGGGGGACAGGGGCAGCCCATCGCTGGGGGGACAGGGGCAGCCCATCGCTGGGGGGACGGGGCAGCCAGACCCCTGGGGACACGGGCAGCCCATCGCTGGGGGGACAGGGGCAGCCAGACCCCTGGGGACACGGGCAGCCCATCGCTGGGGGGACAGGGGCAGCCAGACCCCTGGGGACAGAGGCAATCAGATCCCTGGGGGGGACAGGGGCAGCCAGACCCCTGGGGACAGGGGCAGCCCGATGCCTGACAGCCCTACCGCCACCGCCGTCCCCCCACCCTGCCCTGGACACCCCAGGGACGGCTCCTGCCCACCCGGCTTCAGCCCCTGGCAGCTGCGGTTGCCTCTGGGGTGTCTGTGCCTTGAAGGAACGAAAGGGTGAGGGCTGCAGGGAGAGCTGCCAGGAAAACACTGGAATCACCCTCTTCAGCCCCTCACATCTACAAACTGTTGAGCTAAAGTACAATTTTTTACATTTTTAAGCACCGGAGCATAGTTAAGTACCTTTAAAACCCAAAACTATCCACGCGCAGCAATGGCTCTGGTCCAATTTACAGTCAGCTAAAAAACCGAAGCCAACAGGTGTGAACTTGAGTGGGTTATTTCAATATAGCAGCAATTTCCAGCTATCGAGCCGAACCCAAATCTCAATTAGATTAATTAAATGGGCTGCTGCCTTTTCTGTTTTCCATAGATACGGCGTTACAGGGTTCACGTTTGTTAGAGCAGACAGATGCAAAACGTGCCAGCGCACAATCGGGTGCGAACGCAGACGCAGCACAAGCAGCTCGTGCCGGTGCCTCCCGGGTGTTACCTCAAATACTCCGGTATTTTTTTTCTGGGAGGATTTCAAATAAACCCCCAGCAAACCCAGCCAGGTGAGCACACCGTGACTCTCCAGCCTCAGTTTTTAAGCAGTTTTTCAATATTACAAGAGGAGAAAAGCCTTTGAAGCATGACCGGGCTCCGAAGCAGTTTGGGGGTTTATTATTTCCCCCGGTCTTTAAGGCAGACTCATGCTTGCGGCTGCCTGACTCACCCCCAGGAATGTTTTTCTGCAAAACAGTAAAACATCTGCACTGGTGCAGCTAAAAAACCACCTTCATGGTTGATGCACGCCCCCCCCAGGACACTTCCTCGCCAGGCATGGACCCACAAACTGCTCCCCCCCCCCAGCACCCCTACCCCCCCAGCACTGACCCCAGACCCCCAGCTCTGTTTTTCTTCTGAAGGTGTTTTGGTCCCACAGGCAGATAAACAACTGGGAAGAAACCCGAAAGCATCTGCAGTTGCATAAGAACCAGGAAATGAGATTGGCAGAGAGAGAAACAAAACTTAATTGGCAATTTTGGTCCCCGAGTGGTGACATCAGTGGCAGTGGGCTGCGGGCAGGTCAAACGTCACCCGCCCCACCGCCCGCAGGCACTGCCCCGAGCAGAGCCCGTGCAAAGCGGGTTGGCATCCAGGGGTGTGCCCGAAGGTCCCCAAGCAGCGGTGGCAGAGCCGCACTGGTCTCCTCTGTGTCACCTGCATCCTTGAAGCCGCCCGGGTGACGTGCAGGGTCTCCTGTAGCTGAAACTGGGGTGCAGCTCCAAAGCAGCCACCTCCCTCTCTGGGGTATTTTAGGGACACATCCACGAATGTGGTTGCAAAGCTCAGCATTTCCTCATTCCTGTTTGGAAATCATCCCGCGCGGGGCAGCAGCGCAGGAGGAAACGTACCCCTGGGTGTGCAACCCAGTGGCAGCGTTTCCTGGAGGCGTTGCAACACGCGGCCGAGCCAGCGCGAGTGATGGTTGTGGCGGCGGCTCTGCCGGATCCCTTGGCTCTGTGCACCCATCGCCATCCTGCTCGGGGAGCTGGAGCCCACAGGACTGGCCTGGGGCTGGCAAAGCAGGGGCTGATGCTGAGCTTTCAGGAAAAGCAGGGAGGACAGAGATGGACCTGCATCCCTTGGGAAGCATCGCAAACCCAACCCGGGGAGAGGCGAACCACCTCTCCGGAGCCTGACGGGTTGCATCCTTTACGGCAGACAGCAGGACCAGCAACAGCGTTCTCATGTGAGATGCAACGGTCTGGCCAAGAGCCTGCACCTCCCCAAGTCAGCTGGGTACGAGAGCGCCTCATTTTATTCCCAATGAAAGCCCTGGCTTCCCCCTGGACGTGCCCAGTTGTGCAGAAACACCTCAAAGCACGAGTGGGCTCAAAACCATGGAGAAACAAAACCAAATTCAGGCTGTGTTAATGCCCCCTAGGAATCTGGTTTGGGGAGCAGAGCTCCTCTTTGAACGGCTGGAACCACTGAGCACCATGAAATCCCCAAACGGGGCAGACAGGATAAACACCGATAACCCCTCATCTGGTCAAAGCCCACCCGGCCCCAGGAGCGCAAACACCGTGTTTACGGCTGTCGGGGGGCAGAGGGGACGACACCAGCCTGCGGGCACGTGGCCAGGGTCCCATCCCTGCCCAAACACCGCAAATGAGGCAGCTCCCCAAATATATGATGGATGCCAAATTATTCCGCGTCAAAAGAGATTTTAGTAAGCAGGAAATTTATTCCTGCCATACAGGGCACCTGCTTATTTGTTTTTTTTCTTGGGATCAGATCTTACCTCACCACAGTCTAATTCTGGCCATTTCCATAACATCAGCTCTATGTTACACTAATAACACCGAACACAAGTCGCACCTGGATCCTCCAACTTCTTGAATAATATTTTATCCCCCAAGGAAGCCCACACTCTTTGCAATCAGCAGGTTCCCACCCGCTCCCCTCCGCACCAGGTACAGTAAATATTAACCACCACGAGGCACCCGACTCCGGGAATCAGTGACTGCCCAAGGTCAGGCGACTGGAGCAGCTGAAGGCAGGAAGGGAGCAGGGATGTCCTTGTAGCAGTAAAAGGTCACAGATTAAATCCCTGGAGGACTTTGCTGAAGACCCTTTTGAGCTGCAGCACAGCACCGAGGGGCTTCTTGAGATACAGGACTGCAGGAAGAGAAGCCGATTCCTGATTTATTGCTACAGTGCAGACCAACCATCGCCTCTGTCGCAGCGGTTGAGGTGCCATCCCGGTACCCACAGGGATCGCTGGCAGCTGCACGCAATGTTGCAGGATGCGGTGGGGCTGTTCCTTTTCCCAGCACCTTTTTTTTTGGGGGGACAGCCACCAAGCTGCAGCCAGTGATGCCCGGAGAGCTCTCCTAGGGAGACCTGACCAAGGCCTAAATACTTTCAGTTTTTATCTCTCTGACTTTGAGGCTTTATCAGCCTGAGCACTTTCCAGCCTTGCCAAGATACACCAAAGCCTTTGATTTAATAATAATAAAAGCCTTAGCAAATTTTCCAGGCTGAAAAACTTCAGTAACATGACATGCTTTACCAAGAAGGGGTTAAACATGGACTAACTTACCTCCTGGGGTGACTTTTAACACCTTCACCCCAGCTCCAAGTTGGTGCTACAGCAGGGCAGGGGCTCGGGCTGGGGACCCTGCAGCCTTGGCTGTCACATCCCTCCCCACACCTGCCTGGGAGGGATGGCCCCTGGGCACAGGGAAAAGCAGAGGCATTGGGATGGGGAGTTTGGGTTTTAGTCTGTATTATTCTCTAGGGCTCAGGACGCTGCTCAGAACCGAGGGGGTTTCACCCTGGTTGTCCCTCTCCTCATGTGCCGCAGGTTAAATCCCATAAAGCATCTCCCGGAGCCCTGGACCACGGAACCCCAGGCAAGAGCGTTTCCTCTCCCCATGGTGGTTTGTCTCCTGCCCAAACTGTTTGATGGGGAGATTAGAGGGAAGGCAAAGAGCAGGGTCGGTGCGAGGGAGCCCGGCACAAACACCATAAAGGGATTAGAGGGGCTGGGGGGGGGGGGAGCGGGTGGGAATTTTCCTGTGTGCACTGCAGGGAAGAGGCGGTTTTCTCTAGCCGAGGAAACGCGAGGGGACGCCGGGAGGAAAGGCCGGCAGGCGGGTGTGCGTGGCCCAGCAGGTCTGCAATAACGGGCTGGGGATGCTGCTGGGATGTGGCAGGAGGTGGCCAAGGTGGGTCAGATCAGTGCTGAAGGGTTTGGCAGAACCCACCCAGCACCGTGCTCAGGGGGGGCTGTGCTGGCATTTCCCTGTCCCCAATACACGCTTGCTTTTACACTTTTCCTACTAAACAGCTGAACTGACAGTTTCTCTTTACAGTTAAAACACATTTAAGCAACAGCAAATCTCCTTATGTCTAGATGTTTGCACCCAAACCACTTCTCCTCATTCAAGTAGTCCTGCTATACCTTTTTCTGTACACGTACACACATATAGATATATATATGCATATACATAATTCTTTATGTCTGTCATATCAGAACATGCCTGAGCAACCCACAGTCCCAACTCAAACAGTACTTTGGTGGCCACCGAAGTGCCCGGCCCCAGCCCACGCCCCTCCTGTAAAGCTGGAATCCCCCAGCTCAGACTCATCCCACCCATTGCCCCGCACGCTGGCAGCAGAGCCCAGCCAGCACACCGCTCCCTCCTGCCCTGAGGGGAACCCGGGAGACCCCAAACCGTGATTTTCCTCCTCCAACCCCTTGGGAGGGCTTCAACCCACCAGTGGCTCCAGATCCACCGGAGCCAGCCCAGTCAGGGGAAGCCCATGGCAGGGGCTGTCCCTGGGCACGGTGGAGACTCTAAACCCTACTCAAACCCGGTGAGGAGGGACTTCAAGCAGGTCCCTGCTGTCCTTCAGCCTTCACATGCATGCAAGGGGATATTTGGCCCAGGGTGAGTGTAGCTGCCTCTCCACCTTCACAGCCAGAGATAAAGCACTCATCCTGGAGTAGCTCGATGCCCAGGTGGCAAAGCTTTGCCCCTTCCTCCATGTGCTGCCCTGGCTGGTTTTGGCAGCTCCTTGCTCAGCTGGTTTGGGAAGGACACCCTCCCACCTCTCCCAAGCAGCTCCTGCAGGAGGTGAGGTCTCCTCTCTACAAGAGGGAGATAACACCTTGCAAGAGCTACTGACTTTGAGGAGCAAGGAGCTTGCTCAAGGTTGTAGAGAAACCCCATTGCGAAGCCAGCGATTCCCCTCCAGCCTCGCAGGTCTGGTGTGAGCTGCAATAAAAGCCCAAGCGCCCTCACAGCGCAGACGATGCATTAAGATCTGTTTGCAGGAAGCTCTTATAAATTATTTTGGAGGTTATTTTCAGCTTCAGGGATGTGTGTGCATTTGTTAGGGTAAGGGTGCTCTCAACAGGCAGCAGAACGGGCTCACGGAGCAGGGGCACAGGGCATGGGCTGCCCTGAGCATCCCCCTTCCTCCAGCCCACAGACAGAATACAACCCAGGTATAAACCCCAAGCAGTTTCCCTCTGCAAAGGTTTTTGTTTGAATTTACTTTTTAATCCTCTGGCTGTCACTTCAGTCTGTAGGAAAAGAAATTGGGGGAAAATAAGGGGGCATGCAGGACATGCACAACCTTGGGAAGCCAAAGCAAAAGGGGCTGATCTCTGGCCAAGCAGCTACCATTTGCAGATTGCCGGTGCAGGAAAAGCAGCACAGGATGGCTTGGCACGAGTAGGAACACAAAACCCCTTAGATAGGTGAACAGCTGCGCTAAATTCCCCCTGAGCCTTCCCCTGGGCACCCGCAGCCCCGAGCTGGGGAGGAAAGGCAGGAGCTGCAAACCAGGGCTGCCCCAGCTCGCTGGGGAACAGGCATGGGGCCAGGGTGCCCAAGGGTTCCTTGGCCGTTGAGGAGGACCAATTTGGCTGTGATCTCTGCTGAGACAGACCCAAAAGCTGTGACTCACAGGAAGAAGTTCCTGCTCATCACTTTAAAGAAAGAAATCACGAGTCAGAGCTCCCCACACTGCAGCCGGGAGCCCCATCTTGCCAACATCTTGCCCAGCTCCCAGCTTTTTTCTGCAGCTCTTTGCTTCAGGGACAGGCCTGAGGATCCCATTGCCACCCTGTGAAATCCCTCCCCGGGCTCCAGCCAGCCCTGTAGGATGCAAAGCCAGAGGATTTTTGACCGACAGCATATATTTTAGCTAAACTAAATCTCAAAGCTCATAAAAACTCCTGTAGCAGCAATGTGCTCTGAGCAGAGTCTCTAAATAAGCAGTGAACCACCAAAAAGATTAACTACCATTTATTGTAAATAGAATTATAAGCACCAGCAAAACGATGCACCCGAGCAAGACGGCCAGCTCGCTGCAACCTCCTCACCCAGCTAGTTTCCCAGCCTATATCCTGTTTGGCAACCTGATTTTGCAGTCTTACACAAATGCAAAGCTTTTTCACTTCCCTCACTGCTCACATCAAGCCCTTGCTGATACCAGCCTGGGCGTTCAAACCAGCGTGACTTCGTTTGCTGGAGTCATGAGGGGTTTTTTCCCCCCAAAAGAAAATAGGAGGAGGCTCTTTGGTGGTGGTTTTTGTTTTCTCGGTGCTTACCCAAACGCAGTGCTTTTCTCTGTAGAAACAATGTCATCTCCTTGCAATCACGTGCTTTCAGGAGCTGGAACTTTAAAGAGGAAAGAAAAATTAAGCGCTTTTAAGGCAATTCTTACAGCTTGAAGGATTTGGCCTTAGATACACAGAATAAAGCTGCCTTGAAGAGGTGGCTTGAATGGTCTGAGGCCATTAGTGCAGCTGGGTAGGCATTTTAGGGGCAAAAGCTTTGGGTTTTTTTTTTTTTAATAAAGAAAAACACCTTCTTGCCAGCTTATTGCAGCCTTTTGTACAAAAGGCAAATTCTGGCAAAAGCTGACTTTGAGTTAACCCAGAGCAAAGGAGCTGCGTGCGCTCGAACACTTTGGGTATCATGGTTTGAACTTGCCAGATCTGTAACTCATTTCTTACCCTTCAAAGCTAAAACCACAAGTCCCACTCAGGAGGGCTTTAATGTGAATTTAAAACAAACTTGCCAGCCCTAGAAACTCCCTAGAAACGGGTTCTGGGGAAAAATGCCCACTAAGCACTTCACTTTGGTCTCATTTAACCCATTTTGCAAGTAGATTGATTTAAAAGGAATTACTTTTGTTCCCTAGCAGAGCATCCCCATCCACGCTGGCTTTCCTCCTCCTGGCGGGGATGAAGCTGATCCAAGTTTGCTCTTCTGCGGTAGCAGCAGCCATCCTAGAGTTATTGCCTCCTTCGGGTGCTCATCACGTGCCCCCAACACAAGCCCCCTCCGAACGCTCCCAAGACAGAAACGCAGCTTCTTTCATCGCCTAAATCTTGGGAACCTCTCCCAGCACTGCCCTGGGGTGAGCTGGTGATACAACCCCCCATCGTCACCTGCCCCTTGGGGCTTTTGCTGCCCAACACGACCAGGGACATTATTGTGCCCATGGATTTACCCTGCCTTAGCCGATGAGCAGCCAAAACCGAAAAGCCAAACCGATGGCACGACGCAGAGAGCCCCGAGGCCGGACTGGGCGCAACCACACGCATGGCAGCTCCCAGGCGTGCGTGGGCAGGGGGGCTGCACCCCCAGGTCTGAGCTTTCAGCCCAGCCAGGTGGGCTCCAGCACCCCAACATGGCTGGAGACACCCTGACACGTCCAAAGCCAGTCCCTGGGAACCTCCCTGTGCTGGCTGGAGCAGGCGGCACAGCCAGCCCCAAAACCCCCTAAGCCATCACCCTGGGCCACCCCTGCCCCCCTCTGCAGCCCCATCCCCTTCCCCTGTTTTACTCCCTGGGATGGGGCAAAACATCGCTCCAGCACCTTTCTCTTCAGCTACCCTGAAACTGGGCAAAATCCCCGTGCAAGGAACTGATTTGTCTCTGCTGTCCCCTTCATCTGACATCTCCAATGCTGGTGGCCACTGCACTGCTTCCCGCGTGGTCAGAGCCAGGCTGTTACGCCTTAAATCAACCCCCTCCTTCCACCCTCCCACCTCCTGAGGCTGCAAAGTCACTAATTACTCCTGCAGTGCTCCCTAACGGGCTGCTCATCCCCCAGTGTGGCGGCAGGGATGGTTTAATTACAGGTGTAATTTCCCACCGTGCCCATCCCCAGCCGCTGCTGAAGCCAGGGCCTCTGCTGCTCTCTCTTGGCTAAAGGCTTACGTGGCCACCGGACAAATCAGAGAAGAAAGTCACTGAGGAAAGTCAAATTTGGCATCCTGCAGGACAGAGAGCCTGCCTCAGCCCCGGACAAACCCTCTGGGTGCTTTTCTGCCCCTTTTAGTCAGACCCCGACCTGCACACACATCTCTCCGCTCAGCCTCTCCAGCTGCTCCATCGCCTGCTTTGGCTGACAGCACATGAGGGACTTCAGGGGACACCAGCCCCCAGGGAGGGTGACAGCAATGCTACTCCAGGAACAGCTCTGTACGAGCACGGAAGGGCCCTGTCTCCTTCCCACAGCACCCAGCCCAGCCTCCTTCCCCCAAACCTGGGGACATCCTGATTGTCCTTGAGGACTCCTTCAGTCTCCTTCTGCCTGGGAATCCCTCCATCCCATTGCACCTTTAGAGAAACAATCCCTGGTTTTCCATGCTGGGAAGGTGAGGAGAATTAATGGAGATAATAAAGCAGCCCCTAACACAAGGCATTTTACTGCCCATGGGAGAAGCCTGCTGCCATGAGAGCGGGGACAGGCAGCTCCCCAGCTCAAGCAAAAGGCTTTGCTCTGCACCAATTTTCTTTCCGGCACTTGCTGGATGAGCAACAGAAGGTCCTGCCCAGGGCCAAACAATGGCTGAGGAGCTGCAGGAGACTGGGCTGCGGTGATGCACAGCAGTGACCAGAGGGAAAGGAGAGAAACAGCACAGCCAAGTAAAGCACCGCTTCTGCATCAACAGGATTTTCTCTGTGCTTGGCCAGGGTAAGACAGCAAGAGCCCATCCATGCAGTGCACAGGTCCTGGCATCATTGGGCAGGCTTGGGAACCAGAGAGCAAGTTTTCTTGGCAAAAACAGCATCACAGATGCACAGGATTCCCATCCAGCCCCATTTTATTCACAGGACACTTTGGTGATGCCCAGAGAGCCACCCCAACAGGGCTTTGCGGGAAAAGGGCTTCAGAGCTGGCGCACAAGCCCCGGCATCACCAGCGCCACATGGGAATGACTCGGTGCAGCACCCGCAGCCCAAAGGGCCTTTGCTGAGTGTGATGGACCCAGGAGGCAAAAATAAACAGGGGAAGTTTTTGACATCTTCCCCCCAATTTCAAAGCCTCATTTGCGGAGGTGAGCTTCAGCTACTTCTGTTTCCACTAGTAACACACGCAGAGCAGGGCTAACAAGTGAGAGCAGGAGAGGGGCCCTGTGGCACTGCGGCCGGTGGACACCCCCCTGCACAAGGCAGCTTTTGCATGGAGGGGGAAATCGAGGCACAGTGCTGAGCAAGCTGGGCAGCAAGCACAATCAGCAGCAGCCAGCTGGCCCAAGCTGCCCCGAGAACCACAGTGGTTTGTTATCTGTCACTATTTTTACATAGCTCCGGCTGCCTGGGGACTGCCAGCATCTGGGGAGCAGGATGGTGCCAATGCAGGATCCGGCCCAAAGATGGATGGGGATGGGGAAGGCACCCCGAGGCCCAGCCTTCCCCTCTCCCCCCGAGACTGAACGCACGGAGCAGGAAAACCATAGCCCCATCCCGGCGTGCCGCTGAGCGGAACAGGTGTAATTATACCATCGGGGTAAACGGGAGCTCCCCGCCAGCCCTGTCCTCCCCAGGCAGCGGCTCTGCAGGGATCAGCCCTGTCCCCAAGCAACCCCAGCCAGCAGAGCTGTGTCCCACTTGGCGTGGGGACAGGGGCTCACCCAGAGCTGTGGTGTCTCCAGCATCCCCTACCTCCGGTCTTACCTTGCGGCAGGGTGAGAAGGACACAGCTCCTCATTTAATCACGCTGAAGTAAATACATGCTCGGGTTGCCCTGGCCGGAGTGACCAGGCTGGGTGGTGGCAGCCCTTGGGGGTGCAGAGGGTCCCCTGTGTGCAGATCCAGACCTGCTTCAGCATCCCAGGGGCCAGGCAGGAGGAAGAAGAAAGTGGCCCAGAGGGATGGATGCAGGAGCCAGGGCATTTGAGGAAGAGCAACACCCCCATCCCACAGTGGCAGTGTCATCTTTACCCCCAGGGGTCCACACCCCCCCGCCCCCCCCCCCCCCCCCCCCCCAAACACTAGAACACAATGAGCCCAGCCCAGAGCAGGGCCCACAGCCCTGTGCCTGCCCATGGGGATCCCCTGGGGGTCCCCACCCAAAGCCAGTGGAGCTCATACCACCACCCACAGTGGTGCTTGCACCATCTGTCCCAACCGGGCAGGGTAGAAACCTGTTCCCAGCAGTGCCCCGGGCAGGTGCGTGTGGCTGCCTGTTCCTTGCAGCCGGCTGGACATGTTCGCTCACACCTGACCCAGCTTTGGGCAGGAGGGAGCAGGGATGGAGGGAAGGAGAGAGCAAAGCAACCCCTGCCCCAGCAGGGCCAGTGCAGCCCAGTCTCCCACCGGGAAAGCCCAGGAAAGCACACCATAACACAGGGGAACTTGCAGGCTGTAGCATCACCACCAGTGGGATCTCCACTCAGAAATGTCATCCCCACATTGACCATAGTGATACCACTCATGGCATCCTACTGAGGAAGGGACACTCTGCAGCCATCAATACATGCCACCAAGCCTGGAGCCACCAGGTTTAGAGGGGACCTTTGCAAGGGTGCTCCAAATTGCATGAGACCAACAGGGTGAGCCCTGGATGGGGACCTACCTCTTGGTCCCTTGCCCATCCACTTTCCATCTCCAATGGCCTCACCAGCCTCCACCTGGGAGCCTAGAAAAACAAGGGAGGCTGGAGGCCAGGAACCAGCACCTCACTGCAGGCTGTGCTGGGTGGCCCCACAGAGCTCAGCCACCACCTGGAGCCAGTGCTGGGACACCCACACCAGTCCCCTGGGGTACTGCTGGCTGAGCCACAGCTGTCCCACAAGCACCCCCTGTGACCCCCCCCCCCCACATCACCCTCCTCTGCAGAAAGCCAAAATAGCACCATGTTTGACCCTTACCAGGCAGGTCCTGGTGCTCACAGCAAGGATCCCCCAGCCCTGCCCAGCTCCAGGCAGCATCCTGGGCTAGCCAGGGCTGGGCCCTCCTTTATTGCCCTCGGGCAGCACCTCCTGCCTCCAGCTGCAGGGGATGATCACCCTCCATCCCACACTCATACCTTCCCCAGCAGCTGGGGAGGGGGGTGGTTTGATACAGCCCTGGGGAGTGGGGAATGCCCTGGGATGGGATCAGGACCCCCAGCCCTGAAGCTTTCCTAAGAAGAGGGAGAAATCCCTCCCCCAGCTCTTTATCCTCAGGGTGGGTGACAATTTTCAGCAGATGAGGGCAGGGTGGAAAACAGGCATGGCAGGATGAGGCCTTGCAGCTGGCTGGGGGAGGTGCTGTGGCCACAGTGGTGTTTCATGCCTCTCCTCCTCTCTGAGCTGGATTCCCCCCGGCCGGGGCGAGCTCTCCCAGGCAGCCAGCACTAAACAGAGCCCCAGGAGCTGCAAGACCCCTGCTTGGCCTTTGCTCCCCTCCAGCTCCTTGGTGTGGTTACAAAAATACATTTCTTCATCATTTCCTTCTTAGGGAGACAACTAACTCCCTCCAGGTACAAACACGGCTGCTGTTGGTCCTCTGTTTTCCCTTTCCACAGGCGCAGCCTGCTTTCTCCAGCCGTGCAGGTGCCCGAGCAGAGATCACGTTGCCGCACTAGGCTTGGGCAAAGGGATGCCCTCAGCTGCTCCTGGGTGCAGGCAAGAGGCAGCACGTCTCTGCCCCTTGACTAGATGGTGCCCCAGGGCTTCCCCGTGCTGCTGCTCAGGAGGGACGTCCCCCGGGGGACCTGCATACTAATCTCACGATGGTGGCTGGCGCTGATTTTTTTGGCTAATCCTTCTTAGCTGGGCTGGGCTTGGAAAGGTCGGTACCTGCCTCGCGGCAGTGAGGTGCTGGGGGGGCCATCAGTGTGGACCAGCCATCGCGTGCTCTGTGCATGTCGGGGCGATGCTGTTCCCCGCAGGACCACGCTGATGTGCAGCACACACCGGCCCCAACCTGGACCCAAGCGGGTGCACAGGGTGCAGCTGCATCTGATAACAGGGAGCAAATAAATGTTGTCTTCTAGAAAAAAACTGAGGTGCAAGGCAACCAGTGATTGCTCCTTTCTCAGCAGCAGTGGATTTGGGTCAGTTTTGTGCTAGTTTTGCTGGAACTGACCCCCACGAGCCAACCCAGCATGCAGCTGAACAGAGGCTGGTGGGGCAGGTTTCAGTGAATGTTTGTTGTTTTTTTTTTTTAAATGAAGAATGCTGCCTGGAACATTCAAAGGCACCTTTTCACACAAATCCCTCTTGCAAATGTTTATTCTACATGAGCATCCATCAGCAAGCAGCCCCGGAGGTGCTGGCATACTCAAGAGTCCTCTCACCAGGACTGGAGCTTTTAAAGCCACTTTTGTTTGTGTTCAAAGCAGGAAAAAACTACTACAAAGCTCCTGGTTTGCAGGTCTCAAGGGACATGCCATTTCAGTTTCCAGCCTCTGGCTCTCTGCAAGTCGCCCTCGATGACCGACCTGCAGCTTTTCCTAAGTCCATTTTCCAGCTGTTTTGGGTGCAGAGACAAAGTTGAAAATGCAGCTGATTCCCTCCATCATTTTAAAACTGATTTAGTGATTTGGAGGCCTAGCTCTTTGGTTTTGAGCTATTGGATGAGCTGTTGGGGCTGAATCAGTAGAGGCAGAGGTGGATTGAAAACTGACTGAATGGTTGGGCCCATAGGGTGGTGATCAGTGGTACGAAGTCTCATTGGAGGCCAGTGACTAGTTGGGTACCTCAGGGGTTCATCCTGGTAACTCTGGGTCCAGGCCTGTTTAAGATCTCCATTAATGAGCTGGATGATGGGGCAGAGTGTACTCTCAGCAATTATTGCTGATGATACCAAACTGGGAGAAGCAGCTGATATGCCAGGGGGTCATGCTGCCATCCTTACGGACCTGGACAGGCAGGAGACATGGGCAGATGGGAACCTCCTGAACTTCAAGGAGAAGTGCAAAATCTTGCTCCTGGGGAAGAAAAAACCCCAAGCCCAAATATATACTGGGAGCCACCCAGATGGAAAGCAGAAAAGGACCTGGTGGACCTGGGGGTCCCCAAGTTGAATATGAGCCACCAATATGCCCTTGCAGGAAAGGGGGTTAAGTGCAACCCAGGCTGCATTAAAAAAAGTATTGCCAGTACGTCAAAGGAGGTGATATGCAAAGTGATTCAGCAGTGGTGAGGGAACACCTGGACTGCTGTGTGCTGGGCTCCTTGTTCTTGTGCTGGGCTGCCCAGGACGAGCGAGACGTGGACATACCGGAGAGAGGGCAAAGGCGGGCCATGAAGGCGGTAAAGGGACTGCAGCATGTGATGTTTGAGGAGAGGCTGGGGGAGCTGGGACTGTTCAGCCTGGAGGAGAGAAGGCGGATGGGCATCTCATCGGTGTCTAGAAACACCTAGAGGAGGGTGCCGAGAGGCCGGAGGCAGGATCAGAGAGGAAGGTGCCAGGCTCTTTTCAGCGGTGCCCAGTGGCAGGACAAGAGGCAAGGGGCACAAGAGGCCGTAAGACTTGGTCCTGCAGCCCCAAAGGTCGGCACCAGATGTGACTGAATCAACCCTCTTGCTGTGTGTGCCTGGAGACGTGTGCCACCTCAGGCCAGAGCAAAGCGACGGGGCCCTGCAAAGACACAGCCAAGGCCTCGGTGGCTGGCTTGAAGCACCGATGCCGAGCACACGAGAGAAGACGTGGGGGACGGAGCGGGCAGTGGCATTGCGCGAAGCCCCGAGGCGTGTGCCAGGGCCGCAGGGCTGCTGGGGCGAGCGCTGCAGGTGAGGATGGCCCATGGTGAACATCCCCCAGCAATGGACCATGATGACATCCCCCAGCGATGGACCGTGGTGGCATCCCTTAGCAATGGACCATGGTGAACATCCCCCAGCGATGACTGTGACAGCCCCTGGCCATGCACTGTGACATCCCCCAGCCATGCATTGTGACATCGCGGTCCTCGCTGCTTATATTCGGGCGCCCAGCCTCTGCCCACCAGTTCGTGCCTTCGCTCCAGCTGAGCGTTTTGGCGAGGCTTGGAGTGCGGAGCAAGCCTTTGGCTCGGTGCTGGGCTTGTGCCCTGGGAACTGGCGGCTACAGCTCTCAGTTCCCACCCCCAGAGCCACTGCAGGTTTTTCCCTGGCCCTGCCTGGTTCAGGCAGCCGGGGCACCCAGGAGGCGCGCTCGCCGCAGCAGAGGTGAGCTGTGCGGGGAAACTTCACCCTGGGGAGCGGGGCGGGTTTCCTTTGGGAGGGACCCGGGCTTCTCTTGCACCCTTCCCCGGGCCAGCCAGTGACCGTGGCCTCTCTTCCTCTTGTAGCGGGACACCCGCCGCTGCAGCGTCGGAGAGGAGGAGCCGTCTGTCCCCAGCAGCTCTCCCCAGCCCGGCCCAGCGTGTGCTGAGCATGGCCGCGGCCTCGGAGGACCGCTGCCCGATATGCCTCGACGCCTATGACAACGTGGCCTGTATCGTGCCCTGCCTCCACCGCTTCTGTTTCAACTGTATCCGGCGGTGGACAGCGAGCAAGCCCGAGTGCCCCCTCTGCAAGAGGAGGGTGACTTCCATCCGGCACTCGCTGCGCGGGGACGAATTTGAAGAATGGTCACCTGCGGCATCGTCAGGCAGCGCCCAAGCCGAGGGACCTTCCGGCCTGCCAGCACCAACAGCACCCAGGGCGCACCCACCACGGAATCGGAGCCCGGAGTGGGTGGGCGGCCTTTACCCCACAGCCTGGGCGGAACTTTTCTGGAGGCACCCACATCTCCTCCAGCGCCTGCGGCCCTGGCTGTGCCAGGAGCTGGGGCGCATCTTTGGGGAAGACCGTTCCCAGGCTCTCATGCTGGAGCACATGATCCTGGGCATGCTGCCTGTCATAGGGCTGAACGAAGAGGAGCTGGTCGAGGAGCTGCAGGCCGACCTCCAACACCGCACAAGAGCGTTCGTGCACGGACTCATTGAGTTCACCGTGCAACGGTGCGGGAGGGAAGCCCTCTACCTCCTGCTCCGGGTGGACTCCCGTGCTGGCAGCGGGTCGGAGGACAGCTCTGGGGTCGTGCTCTACTCCGCTGGCTTCAGGAGGTGGCGGGAGCGCAGCCCTGTGGGCCGCACAGGCTGGGCTGCCTACCAGGAGAGGCGGCAGGGCAACCTGGTGGCCAGAACCAGCTCCACTGGCTTCCAGGAGAGAGGCGAGGGCTGCCGTGTGACCAGCACCAGCTGGGTTGGCTTCCAAGAGAGACGGGAGCGTAGCCCCGTGGCCAGCACCAGCTGGGCAGCCTTCGAGGGGGGACGGGAGCTCAGCCCCATGGCCAGCACCAGCCGTGGTGCCTCCCAAGGGGGACGGGAGCTCAGCCCCGTGGCCAGCACCAGCCGTGGTGGTGCCTCCCAAGGGGGACGGGAGCTCAGCCCCGTGGCCAGCACCAGCCGTGCTGGTGCCTCCCAGGGGGAACGGGAGACCAGCCCTGAGGCCAGCACCAGCCACGCTGCCTCCCCAGGGGAGTCTCCCGCGCCCGGACCGGCCCTCTCCAGCAGCGCTGCCACAGAGGACGCAGACCAGCTCCCGGGCACCTCCAGCGCTGCTCTTCAGGCGGGTCCCAGCTGCCCCCCCTCCGTCCCCACTCCCATCCCAGGGGAGCAAGAAGAGGACGCGGAGCTGGAGGAGGCTGCGGCAGGCGCCTCTGCCCCCAGCCAGGGCCGGAGCTGCTCATGTCAGGGGCCCCGGTGCCCTCTGAAGAGGAAGGCTAGCAGCTCCGAGGACTCTGCCACACCTGCCAAGAAGCCACCCCGCGAGTGATGCTGGAAGGCGGCCGCGGCAGCTGGCAAAAGGAGGGCTGGGACAGCAGCAGGGCCGCACAACGAGCCCCATGGGGACCAGACGGCTCTGCTCAACACCAGAAAACCTACCTCTCCCAGAAAATAAAGACTTGAAAAGAACAGAAAGAGTCTAAGTGTTATTACTAATGCGGCTTGCATCGTTATCCCCACCCATGCTGCTCTCTCCCCCTTTTCCTGGTGCTCGCAGCACCTTTTCCTCCCAGCTCTGCTGGGCCCTAAGGCCTATGGAGTCCAGCTGGTGGGAGAGGGTCTCCGGCGATGGACGCGATTGATAACTTTTTGACGCAGGCAGTGGAGGAGCCCACGAGGAGAGGGGTGCTGCTGGGCCTTGTACTGACAAACAAAGAAGGATTGGTTGTGGATATGAAGGTTGGGGGCAGCCTTGGCTGCAGTGACCATGAGATGGTGGAGTTCAGGATCCTGTGTGGAAGGAGCAGGGCAATAAGAGGGATTACAACCCCGGACTTCGGGAGAGCTAACTTTGGCCTCTTCGAAGACCTGCTTGGGAGAATCCTATGGGTTAGGGCTCTAGGAGGTAAGGGAGGTAAGAGAGCTGTCAATACTCTAGGAGGTAAGAGAGCTGGTCAATGTTCCAGCCCCCCTTCCTCCTTGCTCAAGATCGGTGCATCCCAAAGAGTAGGACATCAAGCAAAGGAGGCAGGAGGCCTGCGTGGCTAAGCAAGCAGCTCCTGGAAAAACTCAAAGGGAAGAAGGAAGTTCTATCCTGTAGGCTGTGGAAAAAGGGACTGGCCACGTGGGAGGAATATAAGGATGTAGTCAGAGAATGCAACAAGGAAGGCTAAGGCCCACTTGGAATTAAATCTGGCAAGGGATGTCAAGGACACCAAGAAGGGCTTTTCCAAATACAGCAGCAGCACAAGGAAGCCTAGGGAAAACGTGGGTCTGCTGCTGAATGAGGTGGGTGCCTTGGTGACGGAGGATACAGAGAAGGCGGAGATACTGAATGGCGTCTTTGCTTCAGTCTTCGCTGCTAAGGCCGGGCCTCAGGAATCCCAGACCCTGGAGGTAGGAGAGGAAGTCTTAAGAAAGGAAGACTTTCCCTCAGTTGAGGAGGATTGGGTCAGAGAGCATCTAGGCAAACTCAACATCCCCAAATCCATGGGCCCTGATGGGATGCACCCACGAGTGCTCAGGAAGCTGGCAGATGTTATTGCTAGGCCGCTCTCAGTCGTCTCTGAAAGGGCATGGAAACAGGAGAGGTGCCTGGGGACTGGAGGAAAGCCAGTGTCACTCCAGTCTTCAAAAAGGGCAAGAAGGACGACCCAGGAAACTGCAGGCCAGTCAGCCTCACCAAACTGCAATCAAAGCCCAGCAAAGTTCAGGAGCCACCACGCAGCGGTTTGAGCTTTTGCGGCGTGTACGCGTCTGAGCCGCAGTGCTGCAAAAGCTGCCGGAGTGGGACAAGAGAGCCGAGGAGCACAGGGGCAGTGGGGCCGATGTCCAGGCCTCTGCAGACCCCCAGCCGAGCGGGACAGCAACCGGGCGTGGCAGCCTGAAGTTTGCTTTGGAAGAGGTCCAGCACAGCAGAGTATAGCAAGGACGGGGAGCTGCTGCCACAAGGATGAGCTCGGAGGCGAGGCCAGAGCCGGGCGAGCCGCGCTGCAGCTTCTGGAGCCGGTGCCGCTTACCCAGGCACGTGTTCCCCCAAGGCGCACGATGAGCCTTCACCCGATCGAAGGCAGGCCCGAACCCGCCGAGGGGCTTTTACCACGATCTGACTTTTATTTGGGGCTTCCTCCCCACCTATTTGGTCTCCTAAAGTGCACCTCTCCTCCGCTGTTGTGCACTTTGATGCGCTCCTTGCCCCTGCCTGAGGAGCTTTTGGGCAAGAAACTGGAGGGATCTTTTGCTCAGATCCTACGCAGGCAGTATAGAAAGTGTTCCGTCTCTCAGTCGGTGCAGAAAGGTTTCCGTCTCTCAAGAGTGGCAGAGGGAGAAAATGGTGATTCAGCTCTTGCTTTATCCGCGGGCAGAGACTGCGTCCCCTCTGGCTCTGGGCAAAGCGTAACTTCAGGCTGCTCGGGAAAGGAGCAGAGACTAACCATGATGTGGTGGGTTGGCCCTGGCTGGGGGCCAGGTGCCCACCAGAGCCGCTCTGTCACTCCCCTCATGCACCAGACAGGGGAGAAAAAGTGTAACAAAAAGCTTATGGGTCGAGATAAGGACAGGGAGAGATCACTCCCCAATTATCCTCACGAGCAAAACAGACTAAACTGAGAGAGGAAATTCATCTAATTTATCACTAAGCAAAACAGAGTAGAGGAATGAGAAATAAAACCAAATCTGAAAACACCTCCCCCCACCCCTCCCATCTTCCCAGGCTCAACCTCACTCCCGGCTTCAACCTCCGCCCCCCCTCAGCGGCACAGGGGGACGGGGAATGGGGGTTGCGGTCAGTGCAGCGCACGTTGTTTCTGCCTCTTCTTCATCCTCGGGGGGAGGACTCCTCTCATCCTTCCCCTGCTCCAGCATGGAGTCCCTCTCACGGGAGACAGTCCTTCACCAACTTCTCCAACGTGAGTCTCTCCCACGGGGTGCAGACCTTCAGGAGCAGACTGCTCCAGCGTGGGTCCCCCACGGGGTCACAAGTCCTGCCAGCAAACCTGCTCCGGCGTGGGCTCCTCTCTCCACGGGGCCACAGGTCCTGCCAGGAGCTTGCTCCAGCGTGGGCTTCCCATGGGCCACAGCCTCCTTCAGGTGCCTCCACCTGCTCCGGCGTGGGGTCCTCCACGGGCTGCAGGTGGAATCGCTACACCCCCTCATCCTTCCGCCATGGGCTGCCGGGGGACAGCCTGCCTCACCGTGGTCTTCACCACGGGCTGCAGGGGGATCTCTGCTCCGGCACCTGGAGCACCTCCTGCCCCTCCTTCTGCACTGACCCTGGTGTCTGCAGAGTTTCTTACATCTTCTCACTCCTCTCTCCGGCTGCAAAAGCTCTCCCTAACTATTTTTTTCCTTCTTAAATATGTTATCACAGAGGCGCTGACTGGCTTGGCCTTGGCCAGCGGCGGGTCCCTCTTGGAGCCGGCTGGCATTGGCTCTATCAGACACAGGGGAAGCTTCTAGCAGCTTCTCACAGAAGCCACCCCTATAGCTCGCCCCCCCCCCGCCCCCCCCGCTACCAAAACCTTGCCACCCAAACCCAACACAAATGAGAAGGGAGGGCTTTATAGACCGACGTTGTGAAGAGAGTAATGCACTAGTGTTTAATCCAAGGAGATGATGGGGGGGATGCACTTAAGCAGGCCCGAGACAAAGATGCCGGCGGCAGACCCTGTATCAGACAGCAACAGCGAGGGCAGTAACAGTAGGGAAGGCTAGTATCGCTGGTTCTGACTTCTCCCAGGCAAGAAGCAGGATGCACTGGAGTTACACGAGCGCGATGAGGGACTGCTCCCGTCATCAGCGGCAACTCCTGAAGCATCTGTGGGATCCATAGGTAAAAGAAGCTGGGTGCAGATAAGGGCTGCCGAAAGCACCGTCTGGGCTGCTTGGCGGGGTCTTGCCCTGCAGCCGGATGGTGTCCACAGCATCCCGAGGCTGCTCAAGCCACCTGGAGCGGCGTGTGCTGGGCTCCTTGTTCTTGTGCTGGGCTGCCCAGGACGAGCGAGACGTGGACATACCGGAGAGAGGGCAAAGGCGGGCCATGAAGGCGGTAAAGGGACTGCAGCATGTGATGTTTGAGGAGAGGCTGGGGGAGCTGGGACTGTTCAGCCTGGAGGAGAGAAGGCGGATGGGCATCTCATCAATGTCTAGAAATATTTGGTGGAGGCTTCAGAGAGGCCAGATCTAGGATCTTTTCAGTGGTGCCCAGTGATTGAACAAGAGCCCATTCAGCAGCGTGCCCACTGCTGAATGGGATTCTCCCAAGCAGGACTTTGAAGAGGCCAAAGTTAGGTCTCCTGAAGTTCAGGATTGTTATCCTGCTTATTGCCCTGCTCCTTCCATGGAGGATCCTGAATTCCACCATCTCATGGTCACTGCAGCCAAGGCTGCCCCCAACTTTCATATCCACAACCAATCCTTCTTTGCTTACAGTGAATGTGACAGAGGACTGGCATAGGTTGCCCAGGGAGGTTGTGGAGTCACCATCCTTTCAGATGCTCAAAAGCCACCCAGACGTGTTCCATCTCAGGGTGACCCTGCTTGAGCAGGGGGGTTTGAGCAGATGACCTCCAGAGGTCCCTTCCCACCTTCACCATTGCATGCAAGAAGAATGCTTTCACAATAGCACAGAGTCAAGGCAGCATCCAATAAATGCCATCAGAGGGGAGTGATCTAAGCTTTGGCACGGCATGTTCATCCAGGCTATGGTTAGGTTTTATCATCTCATAAACAGGAAGCACATTTGCCAGTCACCAGCTAAAAATGTGGGTCAGTGGCCACCGTTCCTGCCAGGCAACCAGGCTCTGTCAGCGTGGGCTGCCCAGCAGGATCCTAATGCAATGCATGCACTGCCAGGATCCTAATGCAATGGATGAAATAGATCCTCAGCCCTGCGTAGTGGGGTAAAGCTGAGGGCTTTCCCCAACCCTACGTCAGCAGCCAGCTGGCCTCAGGGATTCCTTCCTCCCACAGAAATTTCTTCCTCCCACTGGAAATGCTCAGAAGGGCTCTGACATCATGAGAAAACCTCTCAATAGCTCATCGTCCAGCATCTTGTTTAATATGCAAATAAGCTGATATTTCCCTGGGGGAGGAAGGGTTGTGGGAAAACCAGGGAATCTGCAGAATGAAGTGTTTGCACCCAAAGTGATAGCTTTCTGCTGAAACATTGAAGTTGGGCTCTCCAGCCTCTGGTGTAGGACCTGTTTATAACACCCCTGCTCCCACATGTGCCCTGAACTGCAGTACCATACAACACAAACCTCAATGCAATGCACCATACAGTGCAAAACTATACAGTGCAAACCTCAGCAGAGTGCTGTTGCACTTCAGAAAACCTGACACATGGTTTGGGTTTGATGTTATCTGGGAACAAACCACTAGCTTAATCCAAAGGTTGAACGAAGCTGCACCATGGAAAGGCACTATCTGCCTGCGCTCCAAGACATTTCCATGGTTTACAGTCTCTTAACAAGCTTCTCTCCCACAGCACCACCTTCACTGTGCTGCTCAGTCAACTTAAATACCAAAATCTGCAATAGAAGTTGGTGGATCAACATGGGACCAGGACCTCCGGGTTGCCAGATCACACAGGGGGACTTGATACCATGATGGTTTTCTGGGTCTGGGTTCACCAGGGCTTTTCCAGAAGAACATCATGCTGTACAGAAAACCAGCTGCAACTATCAAGTCAAATTTTGTGTATTTGCCTGTGTCTCACTTGTGAGTGCAAGGACTCATGTCACTGAAATGACACCACATGTGCTCCCACAGCCGTGCTGCAGTGGGCTCCCAGCCTGAGCCCAGTTGAGGTCCATCACAGCACCACCAACAGCCATTCTCTAAACCGTCAAGAGGATTTAGGAGACCAGTAATAGGATTATAAATCCTGTTCCCTTTGTCACCACCATTCACGAGAGCTGAGCCAGTAACTGAGCCCTTTACAGTCTGTCCCATTAAAGCTCTGCCATGTGCATGGTGAGTGAGGACCTGGTGGCTCTTCCCTGCCTCACAAAAAAAAAATATCTCTAGGGAATATTATTGGAAATCACAAGTTACTTCTGTTCATTTTTAACAGAAGGGTTCTCACATCGTGGCCCTATGAAAGGGTCAGCAACCTCCATGGCGCTCACACATGCTGGTCTGTGCAGAACGGGGGATGGTAATCCACCTCCTTGGGTGGGTGAAGGATCGGTCAGCCCGGGACAGTGACTTCCACATGTGAACCAACCTGGAGATCATCACTGGCTGTAGCCTGTAATGTTCCTGCTGGGCTTGGGCTTCCCTCTCCCTTCTGCCCAGCTATGGAGACTTAGTTGATCATTTTCCAATCTCAGCCCTTGGCTGCGTTTCAGGCATGAACCAGGGCTTGGGGCTGGGGGGTTAACCAACATCAGTTTAAACCAGGTCGGAAAAGATGATGTCAATCTCTGGAACCCTGAAAGTGGCAGAGGTCAGTCATCCGAAGCCATCATATCTTCATCTGCGCTCGAAGCTAGAAACCAACTGTGTTTGCCTTGTGAACCAGACCTTTGGCACCCTGGGCAAGTGATCTGTCTTGTTCCTTCAGGGCGAGGGGCCAGATCCAGTAGAGATGCAGCTATTGAGCAGTGATAATCTGGATTTAACCAAGTAATGGTATGGTCATGCTCCTTATAAGCGCATGGGTTCATCTCAGAAAGGCATAAGAAAAAAAATCACCTTAAAATATTAAAAGCTTAAAACCATTTTCCTCATAGCAAATGAATAGGGACCATATTCCCAAAAGTTTCTTCAAATCAAACATGTCTGGACTGGGATGACTTTACTAGAGTTACTAAATAGTAACTGCCAAGAAAAGACAATAGGATTTGTGGTGGTGCTTAGGGTAGATTTTGGGTTTTAAATGTAGGATGAGATATAGTTGCTTGCAGGACTGCAGCTACGTTTTAGTTCCTGAACATTTGCCGTATCTGTACTTGCCTGAACAACTATGGGTTTTAAAGCCAGTTGTCCTGAATGAATTACTAACTGGCAGTTAGTTAAGAATGGAAGGGTGTTTGTTGACCTGGAGAAGTGTTTAGATCAAAATCATTAGAGTTATGCTCCCTGGTGGAGTAAAAAGGGATTGTCCTGGTTCGGTTCCTCCCCATCACTTCCTCACGTAGGTTTTAAAATATGAGGTTTCATCTTTTCGCTGGGCACTTTTGCAAATGCTGTGATGGGGACAGGGACAGCCACCTTTTCCATAGGCATATACAAATGGTCCCTTATTTATGCATCAAATCAATAACACAAAAGTATTTCCTCCTCTAAGTAAGAGCCCGAAACCAAGCTGCTGTTTGTGCCACCCACGTGCATATGTGAGGCAGGGCTCTGGAGCCTGCCTGGGTTTTGCAACAGGATTTATTCAACAAGAGTGTTACTAAACGCAGGGAACAATACCTTTCCTCTGAGCTTGCAAGGTGCATTATAGACACTAAGTCAATTAAGCTTCACAGCCAACCCCCAATGAGGGAGACAGGCAGGGATTAGTGAAAGAATTAATTAGCAGAGAGAAGCCAAGTTAGAAAACGAGTCTCTCAGTCACTTCTACCCTGCCCTTGATACCGATTTCTAGGATAAACACATTAGTTGTTGGGTTACGTTAGAGCAGAACCCTGCAAACCGCCTTTCTGCACCTACCACTGCACCAGAAACCTCCCGTATAGTCGCTCTCCCTCGCCCTGCTTTGGTGCCATCAGCACGATGGGTGCTGGGAAAGGGCACTGCACCCCTCCTCGCAGGGGGCACGAACATGGCACCCACCACACCTGCCTGAAGGAACCTTGCTGGCACAGGCTGCATTTGCAGAGGTGGCCATGGAGGCAGATCCAACAGCCAAGATACCCAAATCCAAACTGAAGTGGAGCACTAGGAAGCAAAACCTTGACAAAAATCCCAGCTACAGCCCAGCTCCTCTTAGGAGATGAGGACTTTCTCCCTATCATCCTAATAGCAGCACTTACTACAGTGTTCTCCAGAAAACCCAGACAAAACCAAGATCTCTGTGTCTGGCTCTGCTGATACATAAAGCAAATTACAGCTACTACCTGTAACTGTAGGTTTTCCTGTTGAAAGAGGCAAAACAGAAAAGGGAAGGACAATTTAGACCAATTTGAAAGATGGAGAACAAACATACGGATCCTGTGTCATGCTCATGGGGCAAGTTCACAGCAAAGCCTAAAAAATAAACTCCAAACTTCCAAGCTGTTGCCTTAACTAGAAGAGCATCTCCTCTCTCTGGCCCGTGGCTCTAGTACTTGCTCCGTTGCCTTCTTTCCCACAGTTTACAACCCAGTAACAGTATGAAAACTTGCTCAAAGGTGCAACTGCATTTATCCAGCACAACTCTGCTTGGCCGGGTCTCTTTTACACAGAGATGACTCGAGGCAGGAGAAGGGCTGGAGCACACAGCACCAAAGGGAATGACGTTACAGCTCTGCAATGTCATTTTTGCAGCTCATATTCCACTATGAAACTCCACTTTGAAGCTTATGCAACCACTGCCCCCAGCACTGCCCTCCTGCATCCTCCTGTGTGAAACACAGAGTTACAAGAGCCCCTCTCCCCTCCACAAAACTATAATATTTTTTTAAAGTTATACTGTATTTCTGATCTGTAGAAACCCTGGCCAGCCCAAGAAATGCTGCCTCCCGCAACTCCTCCTCCTCCTCAATCTCAGTCAACCCAGCTCCCAGCTCACCAGTTTTGTCCCCATAAGCTCAGTCTCTTCCACTCTCTCTGATCCTGCCGGGCTCCCTCCCCTCTCCCCTCCCCAAGCAGCAGAGAGTTGCCACTTCCCACCACCTGGAAGGAGAAGCTGCTTGTCCCGGGGCTGTTGGGCTCAGGCACCCATCTCCATAGGGCAGTGGAGGAAGGAGAAGACCATGAGGCTGGTTCCTTGCCATAAGGTGAAGGCACCATTGAATGGGAGCAGGCAGCCGGCAGGGGCCTGGCCCTACTTACCTTCAACTTCATGAGAGCCAGACAACATACCAAAACAAAATGGGCACGGGCTTTGCATTTAATCTCCAGGTTTCTGCGTCCTTCACCCATAGTCTTGTAAGATGCCTGGTTCTTTCCTGGGTGCCACCCAAGCTGGAATGGAGGTAGCTCCTTGCAGGCTTTCAGACTGATGTTTCTGGGGATAAGGCTAGACTCCTGATTCTCAGGACTTCCCAACAGACTAAATTCAGTTTTCCTACAAGGCTGATAAAGCACCTTTCCCCATCCGGGCATCTCCCTCCTGTACTGCTCGTCCATGGCCCAACATTTGCCACCTTTTACTTTCGTCTGGAAAGAGCTGACTGATGGGTAAGAGTATGCCTGGTCCCATCACAACGGCACTCAGGTTGGGATTGCCTCCAGGGCTGGGGAGCTGCAGACTTCTTGGTGGCCAAGGGACAACCAGGTGTGTGGACGTGGGTTATTTTCCACTGTATCAGGGTGCTGGACTCAGACCTGCACACTCCTCGGCTCAGCACTCACACAGACCCTGCTCCTGGTGGAAAAGAAAAAACACAAAATATTCATGGGCAGGAAATTCACAGCAGTTTTCACTGGGTTTTTTTCATGATTTATGACTTGAGGTGTAAATTCTGCCCCTACTTGTGCCCAGCGGGGTTTGGCCACTTCAGCAGTGGCAGTGTTTGGGAGATCCAGCCATCAGGGTATTGGCAGGAGCAGCACCTAGTTGGAGCTTCCTTACGGACCAGGGAGTCCCTGCCTGCAGGAGCAACCCCTTGATAACACTGAAGGAACACAAAGAAACCCTGAAACTCCTGCAGCACTGCTACCAGTAGCTCTGGGAACTTGGGACAGAACAGGAGGAGGAGGAAGCTCGGGGTCTGGACCTTCAGCAGCTGCCCCACGGGATCCTCTGGGAAGTTCTGGGGTGGCTCCCGGACCTTTCACACTCACTTGCTGCCCCAGCGTTTGCAAAAGGAGTCAGCAAAGCTCCTCTTAAACTTGTCATTAGCAAACACATAAATCAAGGGATCCAGACAGGTGTTTGCCATGGCGAACACCCAGCTGACGTAGTAGGCAACTTCTGTTGGTGCAAGAGCTTTTAAGACATGCCATAGTAGTTGACAATGATGCCAATGGTCCTGCAGATGTGCAGCAGGCCAAAGCAGACAGCAAAAATCACCAGAGACACTTTTATCATCTGCAGAGACCTGGTCTTCATCTTCTTGCCTCTGCAGCTTTTCTCTGCCACTTTAGCAATGGCAGCTCCTAACAGAGCTCCACAAACTGAGGAAATGGCAAAGGGCAGGAGGAAAGAGCACAACCAAAACCATGTTGTAGAAGAAGTAAACAGAGGACAGCTCTGGTGAATATTTAGACATTTGCTGAGCCATCTATAACTGAAGTCTTGAGGAGGAAGAAGAAAGGCAGCCCTTGGACAAAGAAGATGAGCCAAACAAACAAGCACAGCTATCTCAAGAAGCTCCTCTTCTTCCAGAGGGACTTGCTCTTGTACCGTACAACAAAATGAATCTGGTGAATGCAGATGAGCATCAGGAAATATATGCTGCTGTACACATAGGCACTGTGCAGGAAGACTTCAAACCGGCAGAGAAACTGCCCAAACGGCCACTGGTTGCCAAGGCTGAGGTAGAAAATCCTGAGTGGAGCAAGAGGGATGATCAAGACATCTCCCAGGACTGGGCTGAACTGCAGGATCATGCCTGAACCCCACTGCTTGATGCGAAAGCAGAGCACCCAGAAGCTCATGCCATTCAGCAGGATGCAGCCCAGCAGGAGAAGGGTCCCCAGGGCAGGGCTGGTGGGGTACAGCCCTTGGGGCACGCAGTCCACCCTGGTATTCTAGAAGGTGAGGGAGGCCAGCAGCTCCAAGGACTTAGGAGAATCCTCTGTGCTGACCTGCAAGGGGTGAGGTGGAGAAAGAGAAAGCAGGGAAACCACTCGCGCTCATCATCTTAAGGCTGAGCTGGATCAGAGGCAACAGTGGCTGAAGCAGCAGAGGCAAGTTTTCAAATGATCCCTGATCCTGAAGATCTGTGGCCAAAAGCTGACCACTATTTACCCTCCTCCGCAGGAGGAGACCTGGCAGGTGCAAGGGGCCAAGTCTTGCTTTTCACACACAAATATACAACCTCATGGGAATCAGACTCGAACCTGCCACGCTCAGCTTGACTTTCTCTGATTGTGCTCAAAGGAAAGAGAACTGGCTACAAAGGGACAGCAGGAGCAGCTTAAATGTTCACCGCTACTAACTGCTGATGGGGGAAGATGAAATAGATGATGCTGTTACTGCTTGGCTCCAAAAGCCTCTGCATTTACAATCACTAGTGAAATCCCAGCATCACCCACACTACAGTTATTTCAGCTGGTTTCGTTGCAGCGCAGTTGGCAAATGGCTCACCGATCTACTCCCTCTCCCGCTGCCAGACGTCCCAGCCCTGCAGACAGAGCAGCCCCTGTGCATCCTCCATCTGCCTTGCTCAGCTGCCGTACCTGAACTTCTCCCACTGCGGACACTCCATTGGGGATGAGGTGCTGCTGTTTATTCACAGCCTGGAGAAGGGAGAATCTCCGCTGTGTGAGCTGGGTCCGTCTCCTGGAGGGAGAACCACCAGGCAGGTGGCTGATGCTGCTCCCTCCACCCACACCAGCTCATGCCCTTTAGGTATCTCTTCATCACCAGTGGCACCAACAGCTGGGAGGCTGGTTGGGGGCACAGCATCCTCCAAAACTGCTCTTTCCATCAAGCACAATTGTAGCCATGGGATGACCCAAAATTGTGCCAGGCTCCTGTTGGCAGGAGCAACGGCGGGGCGAAGAGTGAGACCATCATGGCAGCACCGAGCTCTGCCTGGCAGGCACCGAGCCTGTCCCTTTTTGGGATGCAACTTTTAAACCCATTGGTGTCTCACCAGCTGTAAAACATTTCCCTGGCCGTTTGGGAGCCTCACATCCATACGTGGATGATTCTGAAACCAGACACTTTTGATTACATTTAAGCACTTGGATTTACACCCTGGCTCTTGCACCGGTCATCGCTCACTCTGCCTTTGGGATATGACTATGCCCCATCCCAGCATCTCCCCAAAATGCTCAGGGCCACTTTGGGATAAAGGGTCTGAGTAATGAGCCATTTCCAGGAAGATGCTCTCAGCCTGCCCTGCCACAGTCACCGCTTGCAGCTCTGCACCACATCCCAAGGGAAGCGGGACAGGTCCTGGGGAGAAAATGGGCTTGAAGGCATTTTTAGGGCTGATGTGTTTTTGGACAGAGGCTCCTTTGATCTCTCTTGGCTTTGGTCAGCCAGAGAAACTTGCAATTAAATTGCCCCTTCCTTGTGTACTCCAGGGTGGCTGAATGTGGCAGCTGATGAAGGAGTGTGGCTTGAACAGCTCAGGAGGGGTCAATCCTCACCAGGGCTTCCCCGCTGAAACAGAGTGTCATTTCCTAAATCTTTAACTCCCATTTTGGTAAAACTGGGAGTCTAACCCAGGGGGTTGGGGAATGCTGATTATTATTTGATAAGCCATCAGGTAAAGACAGTGGCTTCTAATACAGAGAGGTCTACGGCCATTGCAGCCATTAACCCTTTGCTTTCCTCTGTCTTTCACTATTTTTGCCAAAAAGTGAACCTTTCCAAATCAAGGACTTTTAAAAAACTTTTTTTTGCTGTCTTTTGGCATCATCATCCACAAAGCTCCAGAAATCCCGTCCCGTTGCAGAGAGCAGCCACGCCAGCAGCAAGTGGGATCCTTTCTTTTCTACCCAAAGCAGAACTGCGGTGGGGGCAACAATCAGCTCAGCTCTAAGGGTAACAAAAATCCACAAAGTCATGGGCTTCATTTTCCCCACATTAGCTGTGACCTGGGTTTGACAGCCACTCTGTAGAAAGCAAGTTTAAATATATGCAATAATTTCCTAATGAAAGAGCCAGAGAATCTGTACTCTGAGAGGAGAAATTTTGATTGCTAAGAAGAAAACACCTAAGAATTACACAAAAATTTGAAATCTGCTTTAACTTAACAAGGCAAAGCAGGAAAAAGAAGTTAATTTTCACTTAACTTGAAGGTGAATCACACAAGCCATTAGCCACACACTTAACTGGAAAACAGCACTAGAATTAGAGGTAATCTGGATGTGAAGGGGAGGAATCAGGAGCAGCATCCAGCCCTGGTCTCTGAGCACTACAGGGATTTTTTTCGCTCTTCATGTAAAAACCACTCCCCTATTTCAGCCCTTATGAAACCTCAACAGCATTGCATGGGATTACCTCAGCTGCAACATTTAAATCCAACAGTTTTGGGGTGCTGTTTATTCTTTTGGCTCAGTAAAAGCTACAGATTTGGTGGGATCATGAGATCTGGATGGGGGGTGTGCCCCTGAGTCACACCAAATACCCCAAACAAGCATCCTCTGTAGGTCAGAAAACATGAATTTCTGAAACTGTCTCCCTGCTTCTTTCTCAAGCAAAAGAAAACCCCCAAAGGGCTTTGCTGAGATATTCAGAAGATGATGTCTGATCTGTTGACTCAAGCAGTCTTCTGGTCCAAGCCCAACTTGTGAAACTGCCACCAGCTCTATCTTGTACAAACCCTTTGGTTCCTAAGGCAGGACAACATCCACAGCTGAGATGATTAAAAACCCAGAGAGTGAAATCCTGATGCTCCATCCCAGAGAACTCTTTGGGATCAGACAGAATCTGTGCCTGCAGGAAGGTTACTCCATGGATGGTCAAAACTTGATACTTTAAATCCTCCCTGAACGCTCCTGCTAGCAGCCAGCACCAAGCTCTGCACCATTTCAAGCCAAAAGGGAAGTTTCTAAGAAAAGCGTGGTTTTACCTATAGCCTGCAGCCCACAGAGTCTATTTAGAGCAGAGCCAACAGCCCCTGCAGCCTCCTGCCCCGGGACATCATCTAACACGGTCTGAAGCCACACGAGGTGATGTCCTTCCATTGCACTGCGCAGCACTCAGGAGAAGCGCTGCGTGTCATGGCCTGGGGCGAGGGGCTGCGGTGGGGCTTGCACGAAGTGCTGATTTCTTTTTTTTTTTTTTGGGGGGGTGGGGGGGGATTGTTCCTTTATTTTATAAGAAAGAGCATGGCTCAGTGCAGAGCTCTGAGCTCTGGGCTCATTTTGTGTCAGAGACGTTGCTGTCTACAGTGCATGGAGTGTCTTCTTGGGAGTTCCTGTTTGGAGTCATTTCCTGTGTACCGTGACATCACGGCCTTTCTTCGCTGACTCGTCACCCACCTTCCCTGCACAGGGGTAAATGTGTGTCCAAGGGGGCTATGGGGGAACAGCAGGGTGAGAGTGCAGAATCAGACCTAAACCCCACAGGGGACTTAAATTACCTCAGCAGACAGATGCGAGCTGGCCGCCCTTGACTGCATCCTTCTTTGCCTGGACCTTTGGTCAACCCAGTTAATTGTGTAAATACCGAGGTGAAGGAGAGCCCCCGCGGGGGTCTGGGCTCAGGCCGTCGGGTTGCATCGCTCCCTCAGGTCTCTGGAGATACACACCACTGAAGACTGGTGGATCCCGAGCTCTCCACCATCATTGGCACCCACCATGAGACGCGTTTCTTGGGCAGGACTTTCTGCAACAGAGCTGTAGAGCAACTTGAGTATTTGGAAAAAAAAAACAAACAAAAACCCCCACCAAAAATCAAAGTAAAGCCTACAACCATGCGAAACAAGACTAGTTTGCAGTCACGTGTTCCTCTGCATAAAGGACGAGAGAACAAACATTTGCGCTCTAAGTTCAGCATCAAAGATGCTTTTAGCCATGCTGGATCACCCCTCACACCACCAGCTGTCCCTCTGGGGTGGCTTCTAGCCACCGCCTTTGCTGGCTCCCAGGCTGGGAAAGCCAAAACCAGTAGAGAGGGATGCAAAGCCTGAATGAGAACGGAGACAATCTAAATACCACATATGTAAAAGAGTTTATTGGAAGTAAACACAATGATATTTACAGGCATAAATCCAGCATGTGATCAGCAGAGCAAGGCATTCCTGCCCCATCCCCGTTCCTTAGGGGTGCAGCAGTCAGGACATCTGCCGTCCCCGTTCAGGTCCGTCTGTCCCGTTGGGGCTGGGAGCCCAGCCCATGCAGTGAGGCCAATCCTATCCTGCACCACTTCAGTAATTAATTTAAATGCTTTTTGCACAGCAATTGTTCCCAGCAAATTGTTCCCTGCAGAAAAGCAGGGAGAACATCCAGCTGCACGTCCCTCCTAAGACCAGGGCAGACTCAACTCTAGGGAAGCAAAGTTCCCCACCACCCAGAAACACTTTCTGAATATTCTTCCTCCTGACACCTTCGCCATTTGTTGCTCTGTTACTCGTGGACATACCTACGTGTATTGGGATAGGCAGTGGGCGCCTTGGGAAATAGCCACAGTGTCACAGAGCTGAGGCACAGCTTTGCAGAGAGTTTATGCTTTGAAATGTGCAGAAAGTGTTAATTCCTACTTCTATCTCCTTTTTCAAAAATATCCAAACACGAGGCATGAACTTCATCTCCCAAAGCAAAAACTTAATCTCCTCTAACAGTAGAGTTCTACATCTGAGTTACTTATCCAGCCTGCCTGGGAGAGAGGATTGGGCACTTCAAGAGCACCGTTCAGCCAGTTTTCTTTTGATGTTTAATTTTGGAGGAGACAAATCACAGCCCCTCATGTGCAGCGCAGGGGTCTGGATGCCTAGCTCAGGTGCAGAGCTCTACCTTGGGCCGGGTGATCCTGCTGTGGGTGACTGAACAAACACAGCGTCAACCGACAGGAACAATTTGCAAACAACTGAGCAGCAGACAAATGTGCAAATGTATCTGGTGGCTACTTCTGGATAATGAATGCATAATCTATTCCGACTCCCTTCCCTATCTACTTCTGGATAATGCGCCTGTGAGCCTGAGTCAGGTTTATAAATGGTTGGCAACGAGAAAAACAGGCTGCGTTTGAGCCAAACATTATGTTCAGCAAATAAGGCAGGCAGTTTGGCCATAGACATTTGCTGTTAGGAGCTCAGTGTCAGAATCCCTCCAGCGCTCAGCGATTCCCAGTCCTGCGTATGACTGCAGGATGCGACAACTGACTTTTGCCTCTGAAAATCTAATTTTACGCCTAAATCGCAGACTCTCATAAAAGAGCAATATTGTTTTCCTTTCCCATCTATCTGCTCATTAAAAAGTTGCTCTTACATTTGGCTCGACTGCTAGGAATGCTTCAAAGAAATCTAATTACAAGGTCATTGCAGTAAATTGCGTTTGGTGGCATAACTCTGAGTCACTGGTTCAGGGCACTTTCCCCTTCCACCCTGGAGTAACTCAATTAATAAGGGTTAAGAAAAGCAGAAAAAAAACCCCATACAGACTCCCAGTGAATGAGACTTAATGGGGAGCCAGCATTTCCAAAATGTCGTGACTTCTGGGTGCCCCAGTGGAGGCAAGTTCCAATGGGAACGGTGACAAACTGGACACCAAAGACTTTCCAGTCACTTTGGGAAATGCTGCTTACTGGCCATGCAGTCCTTGGGTGGAAGGAGAGGACACTGAAATCATTTGGATACTTCCCAGGGTTGCCTATGCAGGAGCAAATTTCATTCTTCCCCCAAGAAATCTACTCTCCATCTACTCGACCCTTTGGGAAGAAGAAAGAAAAGTCACTTTGCTGTGTTGGGTGGCAAAAGCCTCGTCCCACCTCCAGTGATCCCGCTGCTGGCTGAGGTGTCTCCACCCCAGCTCCTCACCACGCAGGAACGGGTTCCCAGGAGGAAGGGGCTCGTTCCTTCTCGGTCGCATCAGGCTCAGTGCAAAGGAGAAAGCTGCAGGTTGCAGATCATAGTGCCCGGAGGATGGTCTCATGCCGGCTGCTGCTGAGAGGTGGTAAGTTGGTGCAGACCTCATAAGGGATGGTTGCCTCTGGCTCAGTAATCTCTCCCCATGCTCCCCAACAGATGCATCCTCACGCTTTCCGGATGATCCGCCCTGGTTTCCTCCAGTCCCGGTATCTCTCCCTGCGTACTGAGTGGACCAGAGGCCTGGAGAAGCTGGAGTGGTTTGATCTGGTGGCGTTGCTAGTGAGGAACAAAGCGAGACATCGTTACTGGTGTGGGTCAGAGTAGGGACACATCTCCTGCTTCCAGTGGAGGCTCCTAAAAGGACAGGGAATTTTAGTCATCAAAATGGGGTTCACCACCGCTGCTGCCAAGAGCAGGGCCAGTGCTGGATCCTGCTGCCGTCCCTGACGCTCAACGTGCCTGGACTGCAGAGACCCAGGGGTGAGCCTCTCCTGTGCACCTGAAGTGGCGATGGGGACCCTCCCTGTCCCAGCTACTGGAGGTCTTGGAAACAGCTGCTGAACTACAAGTACACAACTGTGAGCTCAGGACCCCATAAACAGCCTGTCAGAGCCCCCAGGACCATCCCCTCTGGCCAGATGGGTCACTGAAACCAAGCCCCTTGGCCCTTCAGAACTTCCACTGCCAATACCTTTGAGCAGTTTTTCTTAAAACCACTAAACACAGCGTCATGCACACCTAGCAGTTCTTTGGGCTTCTGTCACCCTTGTTACGGTCCGCGTTCCCTCGGGGGGTTATGCAGGGTGTGGACCAGCCACGCCACGAGTGGAGACACCCCGGACAGTCCCGCAGAGGTGGCTCAGCTGCAGGAGCAGTGGGGCTGTGATCACCTAGAGCTCTTCTGGGATGACTTAATGCTCAGGCCCACTTGCCCTGGGCAGTTCTACTCTCCCTGGGCGCTGCGTCCCAGGCTCTCCTCTCCTTCTGGCTAGCACCTTCACTACCCCTTCTAATATCTAGCTTTTGCAAAGATTGGAAAAGACTGTAACAGTGAATGGGCGTGTTCTGTCAGCGCAGAGAGTGATGTGGGGCACGACAGTGTCTGCAGGAATTCGCAGTGAAATTCATACGGCGTGAAGCACGTCCCCTCCCCATCTCTGCAAAAACAGCGGTGCAGTGGTGATCTCAGGGTCTGGCGATTAGAGATCTCTCCTCTTTCTAGACCCTGCTCAGTCGTTCCTCCTGTGATCCCCAGTGGCTCTGTCAATAAACATCACCCCGATATCACTTCCCCCCATGCCCATAAGCGGTGGAGGGAAGGCTAGTGGAGAGCAGAACTGATATGGGATGCCAGAAGCGGCTGATGAATGGAGGCAGGGAGTGGGGGAGCCGCCAGCCACTCCAGGAGCGGAGGAAGGGAGAGCTGGGGAAAAGCTGTGAATGTGAGAAAAAGCTGATTTAGAACAGAGCTTGTTACTATTCAACATCCATAAAAGGAGGAGGAGCCCTGAAATCCCTGCCTGTGCTGAGGGTACAGTCAAGAGACAGTTCTCTCATGTCCTAATTAGCTTGCTGCTTTATAACTTCATTTCCTAATTGGTTTTCAAGTTAATTACTTTTAACAAACAGGCTGGGGAGGTGGCAGCTCAGGCCCTGTGGCAGGAGATGAAGCTTCACCTCTACGGCACTGGCCCCATTCCAGGCTGTGCTGGGAAGCGAGGTGGCCTTACATCCATCTCTTCCAGGGAGATCCGCCTTGCTGTTATCTCAGGTTTAAGCTCTTACAGGAAGGTTTCGGGTGACTTCCTCGGCAATGTCTGCAAATCCTTCCTAAAAGTCAATGCTCCTGGGATCTGAGATTGCACCAGCCCCTCACTCCCATTCCTCCCAGCCAGAGATGGTACCCGGCAGCGCTGCCTGCACTGTGGGAGTAGCCATCACGCTCCACCGCTGCTCACACCAGGGCCGAGCACGGCTGGGTGCCCAGATCCATACGTTCAATCTGGTGCAGGTGTGGGCGTACAGTCACTTTCTGTCAATTAAATCAAAGCCTATATTGTGACTTGCTTTATGCTTTCATGCTGGTGCTGTATCAGCTGCAAGAGGACAGGTGATTCTCAGGCTGGGAAGCCATGGAGGGATGGTGCCTGGTCCAGCATTAAACCAACTGGCGTGAACCTCACTTCTGAGCTGGCTTTGTGCTGTGGTGCTCCTGATGTAATGCGAGGCATGAGGAAGCTGTCTTGCACTGCTGAGCCATGGCTTGAACTCCTTGGAGAACCAGGCTACAGATGTGGCAACCGTTTCTGAGCATTTTCTAAGCCCAAGCCTATACTGAAGGGTGACCAGCTGGCTCCAGCTGTGCTCTCTGAGCACTGGGAAACCTGCCCTCGAGGTCTCATCACTCAAGAAAGCTTCAGCATTGTCACGGGTGTACGAGCCCAGACTACTCCAGAGTCAGGGTGTCCATGCAGGACAATCTTAATTCCACTAAGAGGATCCCAATTCGTCCTGTAATTTTCCAGTTCTTTGGGCCACAGAACTTCACCTGTTTATGGTGCAATCTGTGAACAGACCCGGTGGCTCTGCTTTCCCAAACTGGCTGGAGTCAGTAGAGGGGCCGCAGGAGCAGGCATTAGGGCAGGACAGGCTGTGACAGCAGGCAGGGTGGGCTGCGTGCTCAGCTGGGATGCTCCCAGGGTGTGGGGCCCTGCACAAATCATCCTGCTTGGTCTCACCTCCCCAAATGAGGCTGGGTTAGACACCAGGCTCCAGAGATTTTTGGTTTTTGATGGCGTACCTAATTTCCTTAGGTTCTCTTAAAAAATAAAATAAAATCAGTCCTATGACATTATCCTGGTTGCTTGATGCAAGTCGTTAGTATCTAGTAAATAAAATTATTGCATTAGGTTTTCTGCATTGCATCCTTCTGCTAGCATTTGCACCTCAGACCTCAGTGCAAGTTATTTTCCGATGCCTCCCTGCACTCCTCCTTGAAGACAGCGAGGAAATCTGCCTCTAACCTCAATTATAATCCAGCCAGCCCCATTGCTTTCAAGCTATTTCTGCACTGGAGCTGTCTCCACCCATGGCTGCGTTCCCAGTGCAAATCATTTTACTTGTACAACTAGACGGTGCAAGGTGCAGTTCAGCTTTGCTGGTCTGGAAATTCAGCCAGTGAATTTATCCCTGAACTGCAGACAAACTGACCGGTATCTGCTGGCTACTGATTTTCAGCAAGCCATAGGTGCATCCTTGAGCCACTGCTTTCTCTTGGTGGTCTCGTCCGTCGAGACGCCTTTGCACACTGGGGTTGTAATTGCAGCCGGGATTGCTGCACGTCAGAGGATTAGGATAAGGAGTGAGCTGTGAGCTCATTTCACTCACGCTGCAGCTGTCAGACCTAGAGCAAACTGGGTCACAGGCATCTTTTTAGGTCCAAAGCTGCGAGGTGTTTGTGAGCCGTTGCCTGAGATCTGGCAGGAGGTGAATTTGGGGCTCTGGGGTGCGAGTCTCTAACCATATAGCTGATGGACAGCTGTCAAGATATCTTCCATTGTAAGACCCCAACCACATTAAGACTGTCATTACCCCGAACATTATTACAAGTGAACAATAAATGAACAACGTCGGCAGAAACATATCTGAATTTTAAGGACACGTGGCATTTCTTTTTTACATCCTTATTTCTACAGCTCATTTTTGTTGTTGGGCAGAAAACACGGAAGGGATTAGTGTAGTGGGCACAGCCCAGAGAGTGGGAGGAGACGGCGAGATAGCGACATGCACGCTAGTGATTTACCATGAAATACTCCGATTGCAAGGCGTCTCTAGAGGTTTGTGCCTCATTGATGAATATCATGCGTGAAGTGTAGCTCCTTGTGCTACCCACATTTTTCTCTTCCAGGTATGCTGATTGGGAACTTGAGTCACAGGAATATGCTGAGTTACAGCACATTTCCACAAAAAAAGCCCCCAACAAATCACGGGGATATTTATCTGCAAGTGTGTCAAATGCACCGTATGTTCAGACAATACAGGCTCAAAAGATTAACAGACCTTAATCCTACCTCTGTGCATTAATACACAACAGATGATACACACACACACACATCTATAAGGACTGATGTACATACACAAAAGGCCATTTTCCCCATCAAAACATAGCTGAGCTATTCACGTTTTGGAAACATAATAGACATTAACTCACCTAGAAGACCAAACTGGACCCGCCTGCTTCTTCGGCTTGGCTATCTGCTTCTGGTACTCCATCCAGCCACTCACCAGCTCGTGAAGGATCATCATGTAGAGAAGAAAAATAAGAATCCTGGGATCCATTCGTGGCACTTCGGGGTCTGCTTCATTGGGTACAGGTGACATTTGATCGAGAGCAGAGGGAGGTCAGCCGGAGGGGTGCAGCTCCTGCGGGCAGGGCTCTCGGGAACGGGGGGGGAGCTGGAGGGATGAAAGGGTCGCTGCTGAAGAGGAGCCTTGCAGGCTGGGTTTTGTGCAGAGTGAATTAATGCTGTAAAAATCTCCTGGGGGGATGAGAGGCTTGTGCCTATTGTGGGAAGCAGCATAAACACAGCTGCAGAGGCTACGGACGTTTCCTTTAAACGGGGTGGATCACATCTTCTGGGACTCCATCCCCTTTGTCTCCCTCTCACTCGTGCTTTGTCTGCATTACTCTGCAGCCATGAGCTTCCTACACTTCCATCGCAGGAGCAGCCCTGCTTCGGCAGCGCCCCTTTGGCTGCGGGGGGGGGTGGGAAGAGTTGGCTGCCGTGCCCGCAAGCCGGCAACGGGAGCACTGTCTGGCTGCAAAGAATAAATTAAACCCCCCAGTCAATGACTAGGGAATCTCTGAGCTGTGTCTTCCCAGTGTCTCAGGATTTTGGGCTGCGCTGAGCCAATATTGATTGGGAGTGTTACCGAGTATTTTGCAGCTGAGAAATCTTTTCTTATGCTCACTTTTCTCACACTCTTATTTTGTTCTCCTTGTTATTATTCCTTTCCTAAATCTTCAGCTGCTGTTTCCCCAGTGGCAAAGCTCCTGGGGGTACCTGATGTGCAGGAAAGTCCTGGTGCCACAGCTTCCAGTCTTTTCCACACCATGGTGCCTCTCCCAGCCCCTCGACCTCTTTCCATTTGGTGGCATAGAATCTTGCTCAACTGAGATCTGGCTGTGACACCAGATCCCCTTGGCCTCTCCCTTCCTTCCCCATGGAAAGCCCCTCAGACACAATGCCTGGTATTTCTAGCAGGATAAAAGCATAACCCAGTCTTCTTTAGAAACTTGTATAATCAAATAAAACAACCCCCCCCCCCAATGTGTTTCTAAGACCACTTTACTCAAAATTCATGTTATTTCAGTGAAATCTTTCTGTAAGTGAAACAGCAAGCCCTCAACAACTATTTATCAGGATCATCCAGAAGTAAGAAGGCAGATTGAACAAGGTACCTTTGCTTAATGGAGTCGTGCCAATTCAGTGCAGAAGAGCAGGCCCAGATGAGGGGCAAATAGAGCAAATAGACCCTCGAGATCTTTAACTCCACAGCTCCTACGTAAACACACGGACCGCCAGGCTTGTCATCTAATGCGGTGCGGGGTCTGACGTGCCGGTCACTGCGATTCTTCAAGGACAAGCGTGACAGCCCCGTAACACACAATCTCACAATAAACTTACCACGAAGAAGTTTCTTCTCCACTAACTCAGGTTACGTAACCTGTGGGTTTAACACTTGAGGTTAGATGTTTCTTGAAAATTTTTGCCCTTTGGTCTGTAACTGCAGACAAGTGTGCAGAAGCCAAGGATTTTGATAGTTTTACATTAAGTACAAATTTAATGCACATTAGGGGATGCTAATTACACAGTACGCCTCCACGTTGAATAAACCCAATGGCAGTAGCAACGTCCCAGTGCACCTCAAAGTGCTGTGTGACTTTTCCTCAGCTAACTAATGTTCTTTCATTTATGAGTCCAGAAGTGCTGAGTAATTCTGTAAATTGGGAGGAGAAGATCTCGTGGATGGGAGTGAGCAAGTGAATGAAACGAGCAAGGGCTGGAGGTGTTCTCGCAGCTACGAAAATGGGAATACTTGAAGTTCTCCATGAAAGGATAGTGGAGCCGTTCCTATAGCAACAGAGACAGTTGCCAGGCTGCAGGAGATGGGCTCTGATGTCTGGTACAAGTCATACACGGTGAGGGATTTTAGACTAAAGACAATGCTGATATTTTATACGTATGTAATTTTTAAATGAGTAAAGACAACGTGACTCCTTTGTTCCAGGGGAGAGCAGCTTTTTTCACAAAATCAAAGAGAGAAATTACGGGGGTAAGCGTGGCAGGGTAACTCATTGCAACTTACTCCTAGTTTTGTATTAGGTGCTCCATCTTATGAATTCAAAATTATTTTAAAAAAAATCTACTTGTTGCTGAACATTACAACTCGATTGACTAACGCTCCTTTTAAAACCCCAGCAGACTGCCTCTGCCCTTTTACCATCCTCAACGCTGAAGCAAACATCACTTAGGTCTGAAAAATCTTTCTTAGTCTTTAAAAAGTTATCTGCACTTTAACACACAAGGTTTTGTTAAAAATTTCACCAATTCATCCTTAATACTGCGTAAGGTAGAAAACCCAATAACCTGTGAGTTAGTGCCAGAGCCAACAGCTCTTAACACGGCAGTTGGTTTCCAAACAGCTCGGTGACAGTCCCAAGCTGTAAGTTCTTTGATAATTGATTCAGAAAAGGAACGGGAAAGGCTGATTTGAGAGTGATGAAAGGCCAATTTGGAAGGGCAGGGCGGGGCACGGGAACTAGCCGTGGTGCTGAAGGGCCCCTCCAGCTGCCCCAGGGTACAGGGGTACAGGACGCTCCCCACGGCAGTCGGGCACCCCGAGTCCCCCCCATGAAGCTGCGGGTGTTTCCCCTCTGCCCCCCCCCCCCAGCCCGCACTGGTGCATATATTCAGCCCAAGGGCGCAACCTCGGCGTTGTCCCGGAGAGGTTTGGTGGGAGCAGAAGCACCTGCATGGGTCCTTCAATTTGTGCAAATGCTCTCAGCAGAGTGAAGAAGCAGTTAGCAAACTCACTGGGGACTCCTAAGGGCTTGGAACAATTAACAACTGAGCTGTTGCACACTGATAGTCATCAGGACAAGACAGATATGCCAATAAAATGCCTATACAAGGCTACTGCATAATGTAGGCACCCGAGTGCTGAAACAGGCCTTACCTGCAGATCAGAGCCTCCATCTGCTTCTCGAGTCGTCCATTGTTCTGCAAATGGTTTTAATTAAGAGCCAGCGCTCCTCAGATATATCATATCTCTCCTGCTGTTTTCAGACAACTCTGTACAAAAATGACAAGAAGGTCATATATGGATGAAGGTTGTGTGAAAGAAGTGGCATGGAAAAAAGTTCTCCAAGCCTGAAGTGAGGGAGGAGCAGGACCTGAGACGATAGGAGAGAGCCTGGGACTCAGGCAGGCTCTGAAGAACAGAAGGAAATGAAAAGCAGACTCTGGGGTGCAAAGCAGCCTGCCCCAGTTTTGGTGGGGCAGAAACGCATGCAGAGGACAACTCTTTCAGCTCACAGTTTAAGCAGATGCAAAAGGAACGGCAAGATAACCGACCCACTGACGCACTGACAAAATCTCATTCTGAAGCTGCGGAAGCAGCAGCACGTGCAGGTTTGCAGTTCCTTTGTGAAACCAGAGTGCAAACAAGGCCAGCTCGTGTCCAAGGCACTCAGTCCAGCTAGTTTGGCTGGAAGAAAAACCCAGAATACTTCAGTAGTCACCAAGCCCTTCATTCCTTGCAAGTGGCATGAAGGACCTACCAGCCTGACCGCTGCAACATTCCTATTCTTTTGGGTTGTGTAGTGTTGGAGCAAAGGCAGGGAGGAACTATGTCATTCTGCTACTCAGGGCCTATTTCCCTCTTTGTTGGATGACAGTTGAGGCCTCTTTACTGCTAAAGAGATTTTAAAAAAACAGGGGTGGAAGGTGCCAGTTCGTATTTATATTCATTGCAGCCCCAAGGGCACACTGCAACACCAAAGATCACCTTCCTTCAGGCTCCTTGGAAGCACCCATCGCCTCATTCTTCCACTTGGAAGGTGGTGCCACTGACTAACAAACCAGAAAACCCCCATGCGCTTCCTGAGCCTCACCATTGATCCAGAACTCACACAATCCCCAAACTGCATCACGGAAAGGCAGCAATAATTGTTTTGGGACAGTAAATCAGGGTTGACCTAAACTGTGTTTGACATTTTGTAATTATTGGCTTTTTAGAAGGAACTTCTGAGCTTCACCGAAAAGACAGTGATCCACATCTCCCTTGTACGGGGCCTGAAGGCTGCAGGGATTCCTCTAGCTAACAGGATAGACAGGGACTGGAAACATCAAACCTCCCCCACACAAGCCAAACTGAAAAATCAGGCCAAGCAGCTCCTACAACAGACCACAGGGTCACGGTCCAAAATTCCTGTGGAGTCCAGAGGATACAGAGATCCCCCACAGGTAGCAGTCTGCAAGCATCTGCGAGTGGAAGTACCTCCACATGGATACAGTGCTAGCAAAGGTGGATCTGAGGTGCGAGATCTCTGATGTCTTCAAATACCCCAAGCAGCACCCCGTTAGCTGCAGGGGTGCTTCCCGCACCTCCCACGCGCTTGTCCTCAGCCAAAGCCCATGAACACCATTCTGCCAGGGCAGGCGAGGTGGAAAACAGATTCCTTTCTCTGCCCTTTGGCCTCTCTTCAAGCAACCTGCTTGCAAAAAGCCCTCTATAATTATATGATAGTTCATTAGAGATTGTTTAAACAGAGACCACGGTGCTCATCTGGAGTAGGTGACAAATCTGGCTATGACCTACTGAACCAGATGTTTTGTTGTTGCTGCCCAGGCTTCGTTTCACGAGCCAGTAATGACTCTGGCCCAGTGACTGACATCTCGAATGAGGCTCCATGTGCAGTTCAGGGGAATAAACATCACCTGCAGACACATTTCTTTCCCCTCTCATTCATATCAGTGCTTCCTTCCTAAGCTCAGAAGTAGTCAAACAGATCTGGAACCAGAGAGAAAATACAACTGCCAACAGAGCCAGAAGAGAGCAGGTCTCAGCCTTCACAGCAGAAAGGAAAATGGATTTTCAGAGTTAAAAAGAGGCACTGCAGAATCTGTCAGCACCTTCCATAGCCTCATACGAGTCAACAGTTAATAAAAGACAAAGAACAGATGCTCTGAGACATATTTCTTCTGAAGATTTTTAATTGCTTCTACCTACAAATGTAGTTGAAAAAGAGGCAATATGAAACTTGCACTCTTAATCATCAGATTGCTTTGTATCAAATTGCTAATGACTCATCACTGGGATTTTATAAACATTTCACCACTTTTAAATTCTGTTAACCCTGATCAGACAACACAGCTATGGCACAGCAAATTGATGCTAATCCGAGGGAAAAAATAATACCAAAAACTACAAGTAACAATAATTGTCTCCTGAGCTCTGGACCTTTTATCTATGACAATGGCACAAGAACCAGCAAGGGTTCAGTCTGACTCAAGCTGGGTGGCTGGTTACAGGAATTATCTTTCTTTTTACCACAGAACTGGCGTTTGCAGAACCCGGAGAACAAGGAAAGACAGCGATACTCACTTCTGGGCTGCTGCCATCAATGCAGGCAGACGCAGAAGCTGTGGTCTAATACCGATACTTTTCCTTTTTCCTGAGCACAGGCTGAGCCCCACTGATCGGGAGAAGCAGCGACACGGACGCAGTGCAGCCGTCTATAAGCCCAGGTGAGATACCTTTACCCCTTGTGCAATTGTTTTGCAAGAAAAGGAAGCTGGTTTCACTGTATCCAGTTGTTCAGCCTTGTCCTTCTCAAACTCCCCTTGCAGGTCCCAGAGGCCAAAACGCGCCCACACAGATGGCTTAATTGCTTTCTGTGAAGTTATCCTTCAAGCTGGACTGACCTCGTTACCTTTAGTATGGTCTCTACGTGCTAATGGATGCTCCTCTGGTCACTGATGGTCCTGCTTGCACTGCAGAGGATGGTATTAGCCAGGTTTTAATTCTAAAATCCCCTAGAAAGCATGAAACTTTCCAACATCAGTGCCACCTGCCAGAAAAATCTCATTATTTGGGGCTGACATATAAACCCAGCGCAAAACTAGAGGCAGTTTGTAAGTGAATGCGCAGCACACAAGGGTGACAAAAGGCAAGGCCAAGCTGCTCACAAGGTGAGAGAGCCCCAGGTTCCTAAACACCCCAAGCTGAGCTTTGTCCCCAGGCAGAGGCCACCAAGCTGTAAACACAGGGAGAGCTGAGCACACAGAGCCACACATCACCCCTCTCTGCCCAGCCAAGCCACCAACACCGTCTGGCTGAATGTCCTGCCACCCTGGGTCAGCCTCCCTTGGGAACCCAGCTGGAGGAAAGGGTTACGGTGCTTGCCCTCACCTAGGTGGGAAAGATCTCTGCCATTCACACTGCCTGGTCTGCTGGGATCAGAGAAGGGAGAGGAGACAGCAGCAGAGAAGACAACAGAGCTGAAGATGATGGCACTAAGTGCCAAGTGCCCCAGGGCAAGAAGTAGAGGAGAGAACCTGGGAAGGAGCAGTGAATGCAGAGCATGTCCATGAACAGCAAAGTCTGGAGCAACCATAGAGTTGAAACCCTGTCTGAGGGGTCCTCAACACTGACAGTGACCTGAACTTGGGTGGAGCTGCCCTTAACCCCTGTTTCACACCCACAGGAAGCTCTGAGAAGCTGACTTGCCACTTGTTTTTAATGCTGAGCCTGGCTCTGGTGGAGGGACAGTGCTGGCAAGGATACCGAGAGCATGTCTGTGGGTTGAGAGTCATGGGGACGGAGCTTGGACCAGTCCTCCAGCCCTGCTGGGCTCAGACCTTATTAACAGAACAGCCTGGAGGGGAAATAAAGGTGAGAAAGCAAGCTGGAGAATGCAGAGAGCTCTGTGGTCACAGTGGGATCTATCAGAGCTGCAAAGACAGTTGCAGAAATACTTACTCCTCCTGAAAAGCTGCTCCATCAAGACATCTCTCCAGAGAGACAGCTGTATTAATAATGGCATTTGTATGCCAGGACAGACTTCATACCGCTCTACAAAAGAAAACATAATGCAGCATCTGTGTGTCATCCATCAAAATTGCAAGAAAGGCCAGAAACTCTCTAAATCACCCCGTGTTGTTCAGTCTCTGGTTCTGGGAGAGACTCAGAGCACTCAGGTACAGGCTGCGGCACAGCTCCTGCCCCACACAGCCCTGCTGCTGGCCACCTCCATCCAAACACCACCTCCCTTGGGCTGAGACACACCACCAGCATAAGAAGATCTAAAATAGTGTTTAGAGCAGTTAGAAGTATGTTTATATACACCTACAGGCAAAATCTGTGTTGTTCTCCATCCTCAAATGGCTGAACTATTCTAAAAAAGCTATCAACAAAATGATTTTCATGTCACACTGTTTTCTGGGCTAGATGCAACTCTTCCAAAGTCAATGCAAGACATTCATCCCAAGGAAGCTGGATAAGGGGATCCTGGCTTACAGGGAATGTCACATACCTACTCTCCCACCATGCACAACTCATCAGAATTAACCTAAGGGTGACTGTAAAGCCTGAACCATATAGCAGCTCTGCCAGAAAAGTATCTTAGCGAGCGATAATTCAGTTTTCTGCTCTGCAGCATCTGCTCCAGACTTTGTTAGACACTTCTTTTAAAAGTCCGTCTTCCCTCCAGCCATCTGCATCACAACCCATTGTTCCCAACCACTTTTCCAACGGATCCAACTGCCCACAGCTCTAAGGAGAACAGGGTGTTCTGCCAACAAGCTGATGCTTTTGAGCATTCAGATTTGCAAAGATGCATGACAATGCCTTCCAATTGCTGGGTCCCCACCTCTTATTATTCTTTAAGTCACAGCCTAGCAGAACCCACCCTTACAAGGGTCGCAGTGTGGCTTTTGTGGGACTATTTGGGAAATAGTGTCAATGGGTTGGAAACCAGAAGTTGGCAACCAGTGCTCTCTAGGAGGATAATTTCATGGCTATTCTTTCCCATCAATTTAGGTTTAATCCAGAGAAGCACAGGAGCTGCAGGCTGTCTGAATCCAGACCTCTTTTTGAACAAGAGGCTTCCTCTTATGGGTGGAAATTGGTGCAATGAAGTTTCTCACTGCACCCTAAAGATCCTACTGCAGCCACAGCACAACCAAAGGGTTCTTCAAAAGAAAGGCTTCTGAATACTCACAGTAGCTATACCCTATCTGCCAAGCTTCCCCATTTCCTTGGTGTCCTCCGGCTGCTTTGGAGCAAAGGAGGCATGAGAGATAAAACATCTTTGAGACTTCTCCTAAAGGCACTGGGTGGACACACACGGTGCCTTGTCAAAAGGCCAAGGTTTAAACACCTTAATTGGATGGACCCCAGCGGGAAATCAGAAGCCTTAGTAATAGGGAAGTACTAAAATACCTTTTTATTTTTTAAGGTAAAATGCTCATGTTCTTTTTGAGCATGTTCCAGCCAAGCAGGACCTGGAGAGATGTTGCAAATGCACTGGAACAGCATCAGCAAGAACCACACCACTATCTTCTTTCAGTGGTGTGGCTCTGCAGACAAGGAGTGTGCTGCTGTCCCACCACTCCTCTCTCCTCCTGGAGAAATCCACTCAGCAACGCACCTGGTGAGCTGCAGAAAGATTTTTCAAGGTGAGACGCATCTCACAGCACATCTGAGCTGATACACCATGTCAGCAAGCTGACACTGGTCAGTGAAAGGCTGTGCATCTGCCCAGTGAAAGGACTTGCCCTTCCCCAAAAAGAGAGCAGTAAACCAGACAGAGGTGTCACCCCAGCCTCAGGGAGCTCCAGGGAAGCAGGAAGAGACTTGCTGAACCACAGACAAAGCCAGGACGGTTAGGACCCCAACAGCACAGGGTGGTCAACAACAGGACAACCAGGGTGATGGTCACATCGTACCCTGGTTTGACCTCCCACTCACACCAAAGGTGCACATTGGGAACTAGTACCTATTGTGCAGTTTTGCACTTCTCTACAGCAGAAGTCTATTCAGGCCAGGAAGACACATCTACCTGCTTCCACCACACACTGCCCCAGTAGCCAACCTTTGAAATCATAGCCAGAACGATTTGGTGGGTCTCCAGGAGCTCCAGTAGTATGAGAAAGGATCAGAAAGGCTGTTTACTCTGGGACTGACAAGCTCTGCCCCTTCCCAGGGAAGCCCTCAGGACCGGCAGTCCTCCTTCCATTGTCCGGCAATGAACAGGTACAGCAGAGGAGGTAATGAAGGACACATCATGGGAAAACACTGCTTCTCTGTGGTCCCATGGCTGCTAAAATTAAGATCAAAAACCTGGACTATTTTTTGAAGCTTTAAATGTTCAAGAAAGGAAGTGCTGTGATTTTTGTATTGTCAGTAACTTCTCTGACCAGTTCACTTTGATGTATTTTCAGACCCATTCCCTGAAGTGCTACTGGTAAGGAACATGCTGGGACAGTGTTTGGGGCAGCACAGAGCCTACCTGCAGGAACCCACCTCTGCCACTCCAGACTGCTTTTGGGAAGGAGAGCCGGCCACTTGTAAGGCTGATGCCTCCTTGCTTTGGCCAACAATCAAGCTTTACTTGAGGCAGCACAGTGGGCTGAGACATGAAATTAAAACAATTCTTCATTATGAGGGTGCTGAGGCCCTGGCACAGGTTGCCCCGAGAAGCTGTGGCTGCCCCTGGCTCCCTGGCAGTGGTCAAGGCCAGGTTGGATGGGGCTTTGGGCAACCTGGGCTAGTGGAGGGTGTCCCTGCCCATGGCAGGGGGGTGGGACTAGATGATCTTCGAGGTCTCTTCCAACCCAAACCAGGCTGTGATTCTATGATAAGAACAAGAGGGGATTGGTATTTGCTTCTAGCTTTACAGGTAAAAGACACGATGGGCTCAAGTTTAAGGCAGGGAAGATGACTGTAAAGTATCATCTCCCTTATGCAGGGCTACGCAAAGGCCTGCTCAGCCTCCGAGGGTGAAAGCTGGTCCCTGGCGATTGCTGACAATTCTCCATCTTCAAAGAACCGGCTGCTCCGCTGGCAAGGCAGAGCCACACTGCCTAGGGAGCGGTGGGGGAGCTGGCAGCAGTGACCGGTTCATCCATCCCAGCAGAGCAGACCCCAGTTGGTCTGCTGGGACCTGTGCTCCAGAGTCAGACGGACAGGGACCACAGAGCAAAGTTCAGGACAGCTTGAGTTTTGTGTTCACTTCTGCAAGAAGACAGGCCAGATGTGGAGGCGACATCTTCCCAAACCCAACCACTACAGCTCAGCAAAGCAATCAAACAGATCTTGTGCAGGATGTGTGCTGCCCCTTCCTCCTCTCGCTGTACTCACTGCTGGAATCCTGTTTTGGTCTTGTGGAGGAAGCCTCTAAGGTCTCCCTCATGCCTGGTCTCTCTTTTGGTTCAACGCCTAAGCCACAGCCATTTCTGAGGTTGGACTAACACCTTTCTTTGCCCTGTTGGTTAAGAAATTCCACTGCTCTGGATTGCAGGCACATGCAGAGAAATTGAGGAAAAATATATTTCCTCTGGATTTCAGCCATTTTCTTTCTTAACATGCTTGCAAGAGAGTCAAGACAATAAATCCCCAATATCCCAGAGCTGGAAGTTCAGCCCAACTCATCACCTTGCTTCGGGAACGGACATTCTCACACACCAGTGTCACGTTCCCAATGGAGCAGAGCGCAGACACCCCAGGCCAGCACGGTGAACTGCAACCAGGTTCCTGAACCTAACACGCTACTGCTTTCAGCAGGAAGAGTCTAATCAGTTCTGCCCATGCACATTAACTTCTTATAATTCAATTATCTTCAAAGTTAAAGCTATGGCAGGTTTCCTTCACGCTGTTGTATAGAGAAGGCCAACAATCACCTGAAAATTAAACGGTTCCCAGCAAAACAGCGAGGATTTGCAATAGCTGAGGGGCATCCAGGGGGTCTTCATATTCTGTCTGGCCAAGCAGATGTTTGGTCTCCTTTTATCTCTGTCCACAAAGAGCTATTATCCTACATCAAATCAAGATGTCAAGTGGAATCTGGCTGTGTTTTGAAATGATGCTAGGCATGCATTGGCTGTTGGGTAGTTTGGCAGTAAACAGTATTTCACTATAGTAAGTTTTCCACTAATTTTCTATAAAACCTGGTTCCTCTGCTACCACAGGCCTCAGTAACTGGCTACTTCTATCAACTCTTGCAGTTAGAGTGCTCTATCAATCTTCTAAAGTAGCTCAATCCAAATTTGTTTCACAGCTCAACGTAAAATTTCAGTTAAATGTTAACCATCCAAAAAGCCTGAGGAACATCTCTGGGCTGTTAGCTACTCTGATCTCTCAGGAAACGCACACAGAAAGGACCAGATTGCTCAAGGTAATTAGAATTCATTGTAAAAATTCATTCTCCAGTCAGGCGCATCAGGTTTGGAGACAACACACATTTTTTCGTATCCCAGGTATCACACCGCTGTTGTAAAGACAAACTGTGACCTCAGGGTAAACAGGGAGCGATTCCAGCTCCCTGTGCCACGCCAAGCCGGGAGGGATTTCAAGCTGCAGCGTGTTTCGGGAAGGACAGGCAGGGCAGGCAGTGGTGCACTACCCTCTAGTGTGCACCCACTGCAGCGCACGCTGCACAGCGTCTCAGCTGGTGTCATTTCCACAGGGCTACGTACAGAGGCACCATAAAAAATGATTAAAAAAAAAAAAGAATTCTCTTACACAGCCCAGCTGTACTTCACCTGGTAGTTGTGCTACAGGACAGCACCATCCGATACAACAGGATCTGGAGGAGCAGAAGAGTGAGCCTCTCTGAGCGGGAACCCCAGCGCAGAACCCAGAGATGTCCTGGCCCCAGCCCAGGCGGAAAGCGAGCATCCTGCACGCAGGCTGCGCGGAGGTTTACACATACAACAGGACTCTGTGTAATTTCTGGCACTGGAGTGAAACCATTCTCATCTCAAACAATGGAAACAGACCAAGATGTTCACTACTAAACCAATGTTTTCTGAAAAGTGTCTCTTATCACATCTTGGTGCAAAAGGCAGGCCAGGAGAGCAGGGGCTGGCAGGCACTCTCATTCGCAGCTGCCCACCAATTTCACCTCCTCAGCCGAAGCATAACGGCCAGTTTGTGCTCCAGGATTTAATCTCTTCGTGGATCTAAAATCCTGGAAAAAAATCACCAGCAGCGTATCGTAGTACCGTGGGTACAGGCTGAAACACAAGAGGGTTTTTACCAAGTAGTAAATCACAGAGCCTGGATTAAAAGAAGTTGGTGCTGCAGGACAGTACCAAGTGAGCATGGGGTATAAGGGAAACCTTTAGTGACAGAGAGAATCCCTAACACAAACCCAAAATAACCTTCAAGTCTGAGCAGAGCACAGACCCGTGTAGCTTCATTGCGAAAGGTTCGCTCGCAGCGTGGGATGTTATTTTCTGTAAGTTACCATGACAATTTAAACGGTTTAAAAACAAAACTTTGCAAGAAAGACCCAATTGTTATACCCAGTTCCTGTTTCCAAGTCTGATGCCAGAACTGCCAAGAGCCTGCCAAAGGCAACAGACCCTGGGAGCTGAGGTGCACAAAGGCAGCGTGGACTAGAGGGCAGCGCCCCTGTCTCAGACACAAACCTAACCCGCCTTCCCAGTGCTCCCACGAGACACAGACAAGTCCCTGCATTAACAGAGAAATAAAGCACCAAGGTGATGAAGACAGGTGACGCTCAATTTCCTCATGCCACACTTAAGAACTCAGGAGGAAGAAAACCACACAAAGAGGGAGTCAGCAGCACTGGGGAGGGATTTCCACTGCTACTTAACTAGTGTCTGCTTTTTTCTCTTTTTTTTGGATACAGCTTCAGGAAATGGAAAAGTCTCATCAGCATGACTTGACACTGGGAGTGCTCAGGTCCCAGGAAACAAGGGCTGATGGGGAAAAAAACCAAAACCATCATATTCAGAAACACAACGCTCAAGAAAGTGACAGGACATGGCCAACATGGAGGGTGACTTCCAAGGGTTAATTGTGCCTGACAAACCCAATAACCTTCCTCAAAGGGATGCCTGGCTTGGTGGACGGGGGAAGCGCAGCGGGTAGCTTACCTTGACTTTAAGCAGCTTTTGGCACAACTGCCTGAATGCATACAGCCAAATCATTTTCATACATTCAGATGCTGCATGGAAAAGTGGCAGGACACCGGGCTCAGATGGTTGTGATCAACAGCACAAAGTCCAACTGGCAGCCCGTTACTCTCGGCATTCCTCAGGCGTCATTAACAGGGCTGATACTGTATAATGTCTCGATTTACACCTGGAGACAGTTCACACCCTTAGCGAGTTTGCAAATGATACCAAGTTACAGGCACGGCTGACACAGGGGCAGGGCTGCCAGCCAAAGGGACCCCCCTCATCAGGCTGTGGAAACAGCCTGACGGAAACCTCAGGAACCTCCAGGAAGGCAAATACAAAGTCCGGCTCTTGCACAACCTCGCCTAGGCTGGTCCTGCTGTGAGTCATGGGGTGGACCACAGACCCTCAGAGGTGCCTGCGACTCAGAGTAATTCACGTAGGCAGCTTCCTGATTACAGGGGACTGGGAAGATTCTTTTCAGGCTTATTGTATCTTGCTAAAAGCAGTGTGAAGTCCATTGTAAACTCACACAACTCATTCTTGTCCTGTGCCCATCTTCCTGCACACTCTACATTGAGGCAGCAATAAAAGCAGAACAGGAACTAACTGTAACAGTACAGCCAGTGACACAAATGAGCCATGAAGAACAGGCTATTTTTTCAAAGACAGCATTTCACTCCACCTACACTCAAACCCTATTGTCATTGGGGAATATTCTAGTCTTGGTTTGGGTTTTTTTTTTCCCCACTGGCTCCAGGACTCATTTCAAGCTACTCCTTTGGAGAAAAGTGGGGAAAAAAGGGGAGAGAATGATTCAATTTCTGGCCTTCTTTGTAAGAGCCTAGCTGAGAAGATGACTGTTCACTGCTGCTTGGTCTACTGACAGTAGCGGACATCTCTGACTAATGCAGCATGTCTTACCATGTACCAAAAGAGCTAAAACCTCGAACAGGAAATTGTATCAGCAGAGCTTAACTCCTCTGACATCTCCTTCTGTTGAGCATCTTCTCCGAAGACCCAGAGGAGCAAACCAATGGCTGAAGAAAGCTCTGGTTAGCCTTTAGGAGTTTGCAGGTACCATAATGGGAGTTAAACACTCATTGATCAGTTCTTAAAGTAGAGTTTAAAAATACAAGATGCTAAGCTTAAAAATATGCATTTTCTTTTGGGGGAAAAAAAAAAAGTACAGTCAGATTTTAAGTGGATCTACAAGAAGACACTCAGCTATCTTTAAGAAAAGTAAACCTTTGCAATGTACTGCATACAGAGTTTTCTAACCAGCCAGCGAGATGGGTCAACTGCAGTTTCCTGAAAGAGCTTCAGTGGCTTTTTTTTGTTGTTTCCACCCTGTAGCAGAGACACTTGAAAGGCAGTACAGTGCCTTCACGCTGCAGACCACTAGGTTATTTCTTCTCCTGTCTCACTCTTGCACTACAGACATAGCTCAGCGCGAGGCTGGTGTGGGCACAGTGGGCAAGGGCAGCTCCATGGAGGGAGTCTCAGTCGCTTCAGCTGGACTTGGCTTACGAAGCTCCAGTTTCTCAGTGAGCTGGTTATAAAGCTCCTTCACAGCTTCCCCACTCTGCAGAATGAGAAGTAGGGAGGGGAAAAGCAGAAGAGTCATACTTCATTCTAGCTGCTACCAGCTAGAACACTAATCATGCAACTAGCCTGTGTGTTTTAACACAAACCAACACAGAAAGAGGAAGTTACAAGGTAATTAACACACAACTTAGTACACTTGGAAAACAGAGCTCATGTTCTATTAGCCAACGTCTGGAAAGGCAGCTGCTTTACTTTGCAATTAATTTTCCCTTTCTCATGCTTCCCTTCTTACCTGCTTGGTGGGTTCCAAAGCCTTCTGGAGAGACTCTAATTTGGCAGGCGCCACTTTGTGATGCAGATGAAGCAGCAGTCTTAGCACATGCCTATGTACGTTCTCCTTTCTGCGAAAAGCAATTTTAAAACAGAGTAACCAATATAAACAAACACCATCTTGAGAACAAGCAAGCTACAGTAGCAACAGTAACAGAATAATTCACACACCCACTGACTGGCAGCTTTGTTATAATTTTCCAAAACACCTGAGAATTGCAGCCTGCATGCTACAAAGTGCTAACCCCGTCTTAAGACTTTCAAGCAATTCATGTAATTATTCAACAGGAGTGGACTAACTGCAGCAACCATGAGGAGGAAGGGGGAGATTTTAAGCACAGACCGTAGCACGTGGCAGCAGCTGGTCTCTCTGTTGGACAGGCCAGATGCAGATGCAAGAGGATGTTTGTCCCTCCGTATGCGTGGAGGAAGTGGTAGCGGCAGCACACGCTGCTATGCCTGAACAGCAGTTCTAGTCACTTCTGAGGAAGCCTCCTGGGGGTTAGATCTGGTCTGCAGGCCACCAGTTGAACCGCACGGACTTAACAGAATTAACAGATACCAACAGATTTTCTGTGTGCCGCTGATATTGCAAAGAGCTGAAGATAACTCTTCATATCCAGAGCTACTGCAAAGCATGAAGGCTACCGTCTTTTGCAACTCCAACTTATCAATAATGAATTACAGTTTAGGTAATAATTTATAATTGACACTTAACAATTTTGCTGATAAAAACTTGATCACAAAATACAAGCCTTTCCTTAAAGAAAAAAAAACATCAGGCTAATATTTCCACTATATGTGAAGAGTGTGCTGAACTATTATTAAACTATAGTTCAAAGTAGCACAACCTCTCTGAGCTATCCTGCCAACTCACTTCCCCTGAGGAAAATCAGATTTACCTTGAGCAGGCAGTGAGAAAGAAGCCATCAAAGAGACTGGTACAGAACTCCTCAAGTGAAAATTCATCACCCAGCAACGTGAGGTTACCAGTAAGGAGATGCAGAAAAATATCACTGAAGGCCAAGTCACTGAATGTCTCAACTGTACAACATGAAAGAAAAGGTAAAAGATTGAGACTGACGAGGAAGTGCCAAACCCTGACTACACAGCAGATGTTCCTGCTGAAAACTTTGCAGTGAGATTTCCTTAGTGGCTTTTAAAACAGTGGCTTTGATCTTCCAGACATAAAAGATTAGGAGCAGAGGGGTTAGAAGAATACATAGAAAGCCTGCATCTCCACCAAGGCTGAAGTCACAAAGTAGCTTGCTTCTGCCCAAATCACAAAGTCCCCTCCTACCCTTCTCCACCATCATGGCCATATCCACCTCCTTGCACTCCCCAGACCTTGTAGTGAGCAAATACAAATCATTTACCCATGGAAAACTCACCCGTGTAAATGAGCTGACAGTCCAGCAAAGGGTTCAAAGAACACCAGAGCTGGGGTGAGGGAGTGGGAAGTGAACCACCGCCGCCATTACTGGGAGCTGCAATTCCCAAGATTGCTTCAGAGCTCTCATGCAACTTATCCCAGAAAAGTCAGTGAAGAAGGTAATCCCAGGGAATAATTTAAGGCTGCATTCAGTCCTGTTTTGTTACGGTTTTTTTCACCATACAAAGCCAATTCCCAAGAATTTCTGGCCACATGCAATTACTATCAGCAGTAGCAGAATTAAGCCTCCTGCTCTTTTATCTTTCAGCTTCATTCCAAACAGTTCTCAACTAATCTCATCGTTAATACCGCCTTTGATCTAAGGAACTACTGACCTTCAGTCACTACCCCTAAATTCTTCGATCAGCAGAAAAGTATCCTAACTCCAGACAAAACCACACACTTCTGCAGGGCCTTACAACTAAGGCACCAGAAGAGTCAAAGGCAGAACATTAAGTCTTTGACTTTGAAATCACTTTCGCTCCAGGTTTACTTGCCTCCTGGGTGTCCTGTACAAAGCAAACAGCTACAGAACAGATGACAAGACAAAAACTTACCTAGTGCCGGCAGGAGCCTAAGGAAAGCATTCTTATTCCTCTGTTTAGTGATGTGAAGGATGTAATACAGGCCAATCTCACAAGCTATTCTGTTCTCCTGCAAGAATCTGTTACGGCAGAAGCAAAGTTTCTTAATAAATAAAGCTAAACCAGATTATTACTTGTTTTGAAAGAGGGTTAGAGGGTTTAAAATACTGTTGGATAGCAATCAAGCTCTTACAGCAGTGGCTAACCTCAAACCCACTGAAGAGCAGCTAGCTACTCAGTGACTGATCATCACTATGTCCACCACCATGGTTCAGAAAAATTTGCCATTCAGCAAACATTGCACTGTCTCACAATCAAACAGTTGGTATTAATAAGTGCTCATTCAGAATGGGTTTTAGAAGCAGCTCAAATACTCAAAAATGACATAAAGTCCAATATTGTTTTGTTTTAGTTTCCCAAAGGTCAAATACCAACACTGTCACAGAGGAGAGTACAACTACCGGATATAGTACTCCACATTCTGGCATGCAGATAAGAATTGTGCTGGAAATTAGTGCAAGATCTGAATACAACGTAGCATGTAGAGGTTTTATTTATCTTTTTGATGTCCCTGGAGCGATAGGTTATCAACAGAGAATGAGCGTCTGTGTGACAAAAATGCAAACTGTACGATTTACAACAGCACTCTTCAGAAGCCAGCAGGGGCACCTGTCCAGCTGCACCCAAATATCACTCAAACACTCATCGTTCACTGCTTGGGAAGCCACACAAGAAGCATAGTTGAAAGCAGTAATACCAAATACTTTCATATTCTATCTGCCAAAAGAATGGTCATTACAAGAAACAAAATTTATCTACAAAAAATAGTATTTGAGGAAACCTGTTCTGCTAAAGGAAAAGTTCAGGCTTAATTAACCAGGATTAAATCTTGCTCCAAGAAAGCTTTCATTTTACCACATACAGTGTTTTCTCCTGTCAGTACTGGCTGGCTCCTTGATGTTTTACTTTGGTAACAAGACTATATCTACGAAGTTGGTAAGGCAGATTACGTACTTGGTGAAAGCTTCAGGAATGGTGCTGGGATAGGGAATTGGCCCCTTCTCCTCTGAGGGCAGCTTCTGATCGACATTGAAGGTGTGATCATCCACCACAAAGGACATCAGCATAGGCAAGAACTTTGTGATCAACTCAGCTTCCTTAAGGGATGGAAGAACAGAGGGAAAAGAACAACGCTTTCATCAATCAGTTCATGCCACGTAATGGTCCCAGAGTGCCATAACAAATAGTCAGGCAATATTACGAGCCCCATTCTATGCTTAGGAAAACAAGCTTTCACACATCCAGTTCCAGTACAAATTCTCAAATAATTCACTTCCACATGTTCCACTGGTAATTAGGAAAACTGTACCTCCCCTCACCTAGAGAAATACTGCTCAAATTCTTTGAAAATTATGTAGCATTTCTTCTGAGAGACCTTTTCCAATACTGCTGCAAGCACTGCATGTTAAGAATGGTACCAAACTGCTTTTATCAACAATTACAAATCATTTCCCTAAACTGAGTGATCCTTCTCTAGAATAGCAACAATAAAGAGCATCTCCTTGCACAAGGCAGATCAACCAACGTATCAGATACAGGTTACAGCCTATGGAAACCACAAATAAAACAGATTTTAAATACATATTTGGAGATTCCCTTTAGGAAAAATGTTGACAGTTTCTTTCTAAGAGATTCACAAGGGCACCTCTGCAAGTCAAATCACAGTGCTACTCTTGGATTTTCGGTCACCCTCACTGTTACAATCTGAGTATTAATGCACACCCCTTTCTGTGGTGAATTTAAACACGCAATCAGCCAGTAATATATATTTTGGAGACTTCAAATGTCCCTCTAGGTAGACATTTGCTGCTTTACAGTTCAGAACAGAAACAGCAAATTTCTCTTGAGAAACAGTCCCGCTATGCAACACCATGGTTAGCCTTCCTGCCATCAGCTGAACGTATCTGCTCCCAAACTCCACTAGGGCTGCCTGTAATACTGGGCAAAGTACTTCCAAAGCATGGAAAGATCGTAGCTGAATGTGGCACTACACAAAATTGCTACAATAGGCAGCCAGAAGGGCAACACATTTTTCATGTCAATGAAAAGCTGCTACACTGCTACCAGAGTTTCCAACCAGCCTCTAAAATCCTGCGTTCCTCATACAAGATGTGTTTTACAAGCTCATTAGTTGTGTAGGAGATCCCAGGAACAATGAGCAATCAGCACAGAATTTAACAGAGGTACAGTCCGATTTTAAAACAGTAAGGGCCAGGCATTCTCGTAAAGAAAAAAGGAGGTGAGCGAAGCTTACAGCACGTCCACTTGAGCTGCTGCTCTGTGATCACTTACAAGTTTTTTCTAAGAAAGCTATGATGAGAGGTACGTAGAATGAAAGCTAAATCAGGGATGCAATAAAATAATAAACAAGTCTAAATTTGTTTAATTAAATGTGTTAAATTCTAAACATCAAAACGGCTCACCATTTTTGGTTCCTTGAAGACTTGACTGTCAATCATGTCCCAGGCCCCCTGTCCCAAAGACAGCATCCTAAGGAGCAGCAGCAGATCTGGGCTTTCCTTGAATTTTAAGGGAAAGAGAAAACCAGCTATTTTGATCTTCCACAAGCTGTACATATAGATATTTATTTGAAGGTAGTGGTTTACATTCAAAGCTCTCCTGGATTAGCAGCTTTATCAAAGACTGCTAGTCTCTGTTCTCTGATTTAATTGACAACTGATTCAATTGACAACTGATTCCTCAAATGGGAATCAAGTAACAGACACACCTGAGGGTTTATGGTTTTGTAACATTTTAAAAATGTTTTTGTAACATTTTATAATGTGCCAAGAGATATGGCAGCCAGTCTGATCATGACATCATTTTTACATGGGTCCAGTCAAATTAATACACTGAAATATGTGTGACAGGATAAATCTAGTCACCTCAACAGAAGTAAGAAAGAGAAAGCACGTGTAAGAATGACTTTTTTTTTATATTGTGCCCTGAAACCAAAACAATTTTCAGTCTTAAACTGTCACGAGGGAGTTACTCAATCCAACAATAAAATTTAACAACTCAGGGATAAAACCAGCAAACACCTCACACTGTTCAGACACCTGTAAGGCTACCCTCCATCAACATTTAAGCACCTTCTGCAGATACTACTTGCAGGAACTGTATTATATCGCAGCCAACAGACCAGAACAGTGTAAACTAATCCATCGCATTTACTGTGGCAGGGAAAAAAGGCTGCTGCTGTTAGGCAAACTGATAGAAGGACAAAGCAGGGAGGCACATATTCTATATATGATACTATACATGAACAGCCGTTAGGATAGAATGAGCCATGTAAATTCGTTGTCGGAACACTCCAAAATGCGTTTCCAAACAGTGCTCCTGCAGAGCTCACAGGTATGTGCTACAAATAGATAGGTAGTATCACGTTTCCCTTATTTCAATTTACACATGCATTTGAGAACTTAACCGTACTTCTACAGTGCCAGCCCTTTGTTGATGAATGCTGTTCAGTTAAGACTATTGTTCAGATTAGGTACACAAGCTGCAACACTCACCCTGGGTAAGGTGTCCTGCCCAACCAGGTCTTGCAGGTGCCTTATGGTACTCAAGGCTAAGGTGTTAATGGCAAAGGGATCGCACAAGATCATTGATAAATCCCTGAGAAGCAAAACCGAAATACATGTGATACATAACAAACAACCTCGCTGCACAGTTTCATATCCAGCTGTAGGATACCAGTGTGTTTCACTACAGCGAGATGTTTGAGTACATTCTTTATTGTAATCCTGCCAACTATCAGACGTAACATAAGTAGCATATGCGTGTGTACACTGTATTTTTATAAACACACACACTGCTGTCTTTAAGAAGAAAGGCAGACAGAGGACAAGTACTGTAACAATACCTTTACCATGATAATGTAAAACCTGAAATTCTGTCTTTTGTTACCTACAGGTGTCCACCTGACGAACCTTCTTCTGCCTTGTGAAAACACCATGAACGTTATTTCTTTGGCCTGAAGGAGCATGCTATACGAAAACAATTACTAAAGGTCTTCTGCACTGAAACCAAGCAGATCCCCCACAGTCGGTTACCAGGCGACGGGGCAGACTCAAGGGCGGTAACTTAGGCAGTACAAGCTATGTCACCAGACGTGCCCGGCCATGCCCTGCTGCATTAATGCTCATGAATGTACCGGATTTGACCGCGCAGAAGAGCTAGTGGCTGTCAGCTGGCTCTGGGAAGTATTAATGCCTATAATAGCTGTCAGATGTTGTGACTGCCAGGAACTCCTTTTAGGTTTCTCAATAAACAGCCCAAGTGCCTTACCCCAACACTTGTTCTTGTCCTTTCTTCACTCCATCCAGAAACCCTTGCAATTCCCGAGCTCTCTTGTTGTCCACAAACTTCTCCCGAATGCAAGCATCAAGGCACCAGGTGAACTGTTTACAAAAAAGGAGAAAGCTTTATGAACCACAGCAACTCATTAAACCAGCAATAAAATGCATGATATCAGAGAAAACAGGTTCAGAATGACCTCCAAATATCTGGAATTAATAAGTTTTGTTACTATATTCAGGTACAGTAGCAAGCTGGTCACAAATACAGGAGCTCATAAACATAAACGTTCCAAAAGAAGGTCAGAGATACCAATAACCTGGTAACGCTGCTCCTCACCTCCCAAGAAAGGCATTCCCTGGCAATTAAGGAGCAGGCATGCTTAAAATATACTGCTGCCCAGCACCCCTGATCAATGTGGATTTAAACAAGTAGGAGGCTCACACAGAAGGAGCATCACTCAGCAAAAGTAATATGGGATATTTTAGCCATTGCAATACCACTCCCACCCTCTGAGTAGGGGATATTAACAGTAGAGGTGGTTCTGCTTTAGTTGTAGTAGCAAAATGGAAAAAGACAGTTCAGTGAAACATTGTATTTGGCCCAAACTTAAGGGCTTTTTCCCCTTTCAGAAAACAACATATATTTCCTCCCAACATTTCAGCTGTCAAAAAAACTCAACTTGCTGGATTTCTGAGATGCTTTCATCATGGCTTACTGTCCTTGCAGCAGTCACTGCGTTTTGCAGTGGCAAAATGAGGTTGCTGAAAATGATCTGTAACTTGAACAAGAATTGCCCTTTTCTATTCAGTCACTGTCTGTAAACTGATTTTGGGACTCTTGATCAGAAGACATTAAAAAGCATGCAGTAACATTTATCATCACTCTAGGAGATAATTTCTATAAGCAGAATACACATAAAGCAAGATCACTTAAGAGAAAAAGCCTTGTTCTAGATCAGAGTGATGCTCACCATGGACAAAGGACCAGTAACAAGATCCAGGTGTGACATTAACACATCTGTCACCCCCCAATATTTTAATAGTTTAATGCTTTGTTAGAATTCAAGATCCAAAGTATTTAATGTTACACACACAGCTTACTGACAGATGGAGCATACCACACCAGGCACATCAGGGAGGGAAGCGAGCTTCAATTAAGAACCTGGGGCTAGCTAATGTTTTTTATTATTTTATGCAGCATCTACACAGGTCAGATTAGACATTGGTTTTAACACTGCACAAGTACCATAAATTTGAATGATTTATGGGTTATGAAATGGAAGCAAGCTGCTGGTTAACCAAGATGAAATTTTCACCTGAAGTTCCAAGGCATATAAGATGACTTTTGGATTCAAGGTCTGAACTCTCTTCACAGAGAGGAGTCATCTTCTCTGGGCTGAAGTCCTGCAGGGCAGCAGGTATGCACAGGAGTGGGCGAAACAGAAAATTCTCCAGTAATACTCCTATCTGTCCCACATGATTAATACCTTATGACAGGGGTCAACGGTGCAGATTTCACTGATTTCCAGGTCATGCAGTGACATCAGGAGCTCTGCCCGTAGCGTGCAGTAATGAACATTCCTTGTCCGAAGGAACAAGGTTCTCAGAAACTGCAACACCATATCGTAGAGCTTCACGTTCTTCCCAATCATCTGGGTCAGCTTCTGAACCACCTAAACTCAAAGTGGAAAAAATACACATTCAGTACCAAGAGATACTGTTATTTCACACACGCAAAATATAAATTCATTATTTTACATGATTTATCAGGATAAAACATCTGCATTGACATGAGTTCCTGAAAGGAAGTATTTATACCAAGATTTCCAAGAGCATTTGTTCAAGAGATGTTCACCAAATCTTTCACAGCCATAATGGAAGAATAAAGAATGTCAAGAAAAGGCTCTCTTGCAAAAGGAAAATTGAAGCATTTGTAAAATAAGGTGCTCAGCTATGTGAAACAGGTAAGAAGCAGTACCTGTTATTGATGGATATAATTTACAATTACTGTTAACATGAATGAAACTCACTTTTCTTTGGAAGTCTTTTTGTATTTCTATCTACCTTCAGGCTATGGGCATAAGAATGAAGGTGAAGGCTTCTGCTGGCTTTGGCTGAGATACAGTTAAATTCCTTCACAGTAGTTCGTATGGAGCTATGCTTTGGATTTGTGCTGGAAATGGTGTTGAAAACACAGGGATGGTTTAGTTACTGCTGAGTTGTGAGGTCAAGGCCTTTTCTGCTCCTCACACCACCCCACCAGTGAGTAGGCTGGGGGCACACAAGGAGTTGGGAGGGGACATGGCTGGGACAGCTGACCCCGATGACCAAAGGGATATTCCAGACCATATGGCATTGTGCTTAGCAATAAAACTGGGAGTGGAGGTTGGCAGCGGGGGCCACTGCTCAGGGACTGGCTGGGCATTGGTTGGTTGGTGCAGAGCAATTGTTTTCATCTGCATTGCTTGTCTTTCTTGGGTTTTATTTTCCTCTCTGTTGTTTTTTTCCTTACAAATTTCTTTTTTAAACTTTCTCTTTAATTATTAAACTGTTTCCATCTCAACCCATGAGTTTCTTTCTTTTACCCTTCCGATTCATCCCCATCCCACCAGGGATGAGTGAGGAAGCAAACGTGTGGTGCTTAGTTGCCAACCAGGGCTAAACCACATCTGCAGTATAAACCTGAACTAAATTGCACCAGAGCACTTACACTAAATGGGCTTCTGAAAGCAAACCAGACCCAAACCAATCCCCCCATATAACAAATGTGCTACTCTCTCTGAAATTAAGCTTTATATTGCCTTATCACTGCAATTCCTTAGCGTTCTTGATAGCAAGGTCCTTACAGAAACTCTGATATTCCCTTTTGGAGCAAAAGACTCCTGAGGTAAAGCGCCATGTTACAGCAGACACACTGTAATGGCTTGCTGTTGCCAAGAAGAGGAGAGCCCCACTCCACCTAACGCCTGTGCCACTGCTCCCTCCCACATCCGTCCTGCCTGCGTGACCCAGCCCATCTCCTTGCAGCGGCTTTGGTGCCAGCTGATCTCTTCTTTGAGCAGATCCAACTCACTGTCTTAGAAAACTACTTATTGGGTTTATTTGCTAGAGTTTCTGTAGCAATTACTGAGCTGAATCAACTCACGGAAGGGTCTGATAATCGCCAGAGCTACAGGGAGGGAGGGAGCAGCACCTGCCCTTCCCGTGGCTGAGTGTTGGATCAGCTCAGCCACCTCACGTAATTTCATTCAAAGAGCAACTTTTCTGAATGCCAGCTTACATACAACTTTCAATGTTCCTTTCCATTTTTACAAGAAGAAAAAAAAAAACAAAGCAAAAAAAAAAATTTCTTGGGCTATGTCCTGCTAAGAAAAAGTCCCAAGAAAAGAAATTTAAGATATTCAAACTGATTTGATAGAGATGCTCATCACTCAGAACAGATGAGGGGTATTAAAGCCAGACTGAGCAATAAAGGAAAAAATTTGGCCTTACTATTTTTTTAAAAGCACATAAACAGTTTAGAACATTAATCAATTATTACACAGTGTTGAGTAGCTACTAAAATAATTCCTGTTGCTTTCACCATAATACGTACGAGAAAACAGCCTAGAATTTCTTGCAAATACTCTGTCTAGCCAAACAACTTCAGGAGTGAAGTTGGGTGGGTGAAATGGACACTCTGTTAATCGGCAAGGTTGACTGCAAGCCAACGAATTCCATCCACAGGCAGGCAATAAGAGGCTTCCTTGTCCTTACCTCTCCTTGACGTCTTGTTTTGGGAGACGGACTGAAGAAATTGTGCAAGACAGAAATATCATTACTGAAGAGAATATTTTCTTTCTCCAGGATATATTGCTTCAGAAGCGGAGATACCTCATCACCAAACAGAGCCTGGTTATCCTGCCAAATCTGGCGCTTCACCTCCACTGCACATGCTTTATACAAATCCTTATCGGCCATTACTAACTTCAGCTTCTTTTCAGGGACCTGTGATCAACAGAGCAGTTACCGAAGTGCAGAGCAGCTTACCTGCTGCCTGTCCAAGCAATAAGTAACCAACTACAGAAGATGTCTTAAGTCCTAATCTCAGGCAGTCTGGTAATTTACACAACAGGTAGTTGTGTAATTAAACAACAGGTAGTATCACAGACTCACCTATTGCCTTCCCTACTCCTGTAACAGTAAGCCAGTCCTAAGACACTTAGACTTCCTTTAAAACTATGATGCTAAGATTTGGGGTGATGTTTCAAAATTCAGTAACTTATAAAAGTTCTAGTAGCAGTTTTGAATCCATTACCTTAAATACAATATGATGCTTTTAATAAGGCTACTCCTACAGATCTTCCTTTCACAGATCTGAATCTCACTCCTGTCTACTTCTAGTTGCATTCTTCAAATCTTATTTTCTACTCATCACAGATTTTTAAATCAGCTGTGGAAAAATTCACCTATCAGTGAACTTCACTACTTTTAGGAAGCTATACGTATTGAATAAAACAGGGAAACAGTCTCATCCAATTATGAAAATGTAACGTACTTTTTGAATTACTCTACTAAGTTGTTAACAGATATAAGAATGTAGTAAATCTTCAGTCAGTTCCTAACACTGAATGACAAACTTGCAGAAGGTCTGCAGATGGAGCATGCAGCCCAGCCGGCACAGCTAAAAGAAGATGTAACGGAACAGGCCAATTGGCGAAGCGGTCTTACCTTGGGCAAGTGCTTCATGACGCACATTACCACAGGCTGTATGGAAGGCATCTTGACCAGGGAAAAGCTCTTCTCTAGAAGATCTTCCAGCTTCTTGTATCTGAAAACATGTAAGAGCAAAAGACTAAGTACCATGTTACAGTAAGGGACCAAAGTGGCTCATCTTAAAGCCACTGGAACTCAATCCCCCAGGAACCCAACTCTCCTTTGCAGAAATTGCTTGCCCGCTATGACTAATTTTCACACAAAATTCCCAGCCCTCTCCAAATATCCAACAAGACTGCCGACAAACCTCTCCTCAACCTTCCCTTCCAAAGCGATGGCAGAGACCCTCTCCAACAGCTTCTCCCTCAGCTCGTCGAAAACCGACTGGTGGAACTCCAGCCGGGGGGTGCCGTGCAGGTCCAGGAAGGGCAGGGCGGACTGCAGCGAGGGCAGGAGCACTCCATTTTCTGTCTGCCAACACAAACACCGGACAGGGGTGGAGGGGGGTGGCGTGGGGGGGGAGGTTAGCCGGCTCCGCTAGCCAGCAGACGACAGCAGAGACTGCTAAAGACATGCTGCTTAAAAAATAAAAAGAGAAAAAACCCCACAAAACTGACCCCACTTCGGGCCTTCTCGTGTGCCCCATCACCCCAGAGCTCCGGCCTCTCACGGGCGGCCCGGGCCCCGGTGCACCCCCGCCGCCCCCACCTGGAACTGCTCGATGGCCTTCAGCGGCTCCGTGCAGTTGGTCAGCGTCTCCTTCAGGTCCTCGCCGTTGGCCACCCCCAGCTCCTGCAGCCCCGCGTACATGGCGGCCTGGCCGGGCCCCGCCGGGCCCGCTCCCGCCACAGCTCCCCCCGCTCCCGGGTCCCCCAGCACAGCGCGGTCCGGCGCTCTTCCCCGCCCCGCGGAACCCGCTCCGCCGCACAAAGGTTCCGCCGCTACTGCCGTGGGGGGAAAAAAAAAAAAAATCCGACTTTGTCCTTCGTGAGATCTGCAGCCAGGCGCCAGGACCGAATGGAGCTGCGTCAGTCCAGCCCACCGCAGAAACCCCTTTGGCGTCTGCCCACCAGTTAGTATAACTATCGAGGCAAAACCTATGTGATTTAGAGCCCCTCAAACCACTTGGGTCTGTCTACAGACCCCCGTGAACCCCGACATCCAGGCAAGAGAACGGATGCGCTCTGCTATTCCCAGCCATGAGCTACTGCAACGCCTTTAGGTGCCTCATTTCCCCTCTCCTCCCAGCTGCAAAACCAACCCCTGCGCAGATGGAGGCGCACGCTGCTCTGCTGGCAAGTGGTTTCTACGAGAGTGGAGCAGGACTGGCCTGACCATGGCAGGATCTGGCAGCTCCTCCATAGCTCCTGGATATCCTTAGGTGTCAATATATCGGATATTGGTATAAACTACCATGACCAACCCACAGGCATGAGCACTCGGCCAACCACCCCGGTGTGAGCAGCCACTACACGTATCCCACATGCAGCGTTTCTTTGAGACAGGAGGACGGCGGGGGCACTTGTTTTGTTTGCGGCACAAATCCTCACCAGCAAAGCGCGTGAAAGCCTGCGTGTCCTCCCGGGCAGCCGGGAGAGCAGAGGGAAGAGGACTGTCGGCACTCTGGCAATTTAATCTACGTCCCTGTTGCAAAGAGCGTTGTCATCCCACACATAAGCAAAACAAAGAATCACAGAATGGTTTGGGTTGGAAGGGACCTTCACAGATCACCTAGTCCAACCCCCTGCCATGGGCAGGGACATCTTTCACTAGATCAGGTTGCTCCAAGTCCCATCCAACCTGGCCTTGAACACTTCCAACAATGGGACATTCACAGCTTCTCTGGGCAACTTGTTCCCTCATCGTAAAAAATTTCTTCCTTATGTGCAATCTAAACTTACCTTCTTTCAGTTTAAAACCTTTGCCCCTTGTCCTGTCACTACGGGACATCTGCGGACGCGTTCTAGTTGCTGACCAGCATAATCTGAACTGGAGTCTAAAGTCTGCAGGAAGGTGAGGGAATTCTGGCACTTCACTTAAAACAACTCTGAGACAGAGAGATGCATCTTCAAATACCCTGCAACACCAAGAAGGTGTCATTCCTTTAGCTCTGCACACAGAGGCCTGGCTGGTGAAGTCCCCTGGTGGGAACAAGATAACCTCACCAATAAATGGTCCAGCCCACACAAACAAAAACATTTCTTTAAAGGAGTTGCACTTTTATTCCTAGACCTAGTCACTGGGAAACCGATGGGGACAGCCCAAAAGAAGCACCACTCTTGGGACTAAGATATTTTTCTTCAGAAATTCTGGTTTCAGGGACGCGTCTTTGTGGCACCAGAAAGGAGAAAGCAGGCACATGTTTTGTAAAGTCTGGGGGGTGACTATCTTTCATGGGGAGGCTGTCGGGAAGGGGAATACAGATACCTACACTGACTCTGGACTCCTGGGGGAAAAAAGACAGGAGCAGCCCCCGCCATCTGCCCCCCACAGCAAAGACCAAACCAGCCAGAGTCTCCTGGGGGTGGAAACCCAAACATGCAGATGTTTTCCTGTCCCAGGTGCTCTCTGAGAGTGAACGGGGAGACAGGAGCAGTCTGAAGGAACCCAATAGGGGAGCACCCCAGGTTCACCCTGGAGCCCTCAGATATAAAGTAAACCCAGCGTCAAGGAGTTTCCCCACTTCTAATTTTGGCAGCTAGCACTGCCAGGCGCAGAATACCAAACAGATGAGTTTTGCCTGCTTTCTGCTTATTACACAGCTGACTTAACCCCACATTTCTGTTTACCTCAACCCCCGTCACCTGGGGCAGTTTCGAGGTTGCACCGATGCCTTTGCAGAGCTCGCACTGGAACAGGAATGAAGCCATCGTTTTATTTATTGCGTGGAGCGATGGAAGGGAGAACTGCCTGACGCATGGTAGCCTGGCCCACGCACTCCTTGTGGCTGGGCTGAAGTTAGAGCCTGGCCCCGGCCCCGCCTTTCTCCTCTTTTTAAAGGTTGTAAAAAGCAGCCACTGTCAGTTTGCTGCTCTGCTGCTTCCTCTTTTGACTCTTTGTTAAAGGAGAAAGCGCTTCATGTCTTGGCGTGAACTCCTTCCCCCTTGGATGGTGATCGTAGCGGGACTGACGGGCATTGTGCTCCTTTGCGTCTCCACTCAAGATGTGCCCATCACCCCTCCCAGGATCAAGGTAAGGGCATCCGCCTGCCCGAGGGGTGGCCAAGCCGGGGGTCAAGCAGGGCAGTAAGCAAAGGACCTTCTCTTCACCTGTGGGGCTGCTTCTTTAGGAGAACCTGCTTGTTTCCTTGTGCAAACCAAACATTTAAACTAAAACCCAGTGTGTTTTGTTGCTTTTTACATTCATTGCACTACTGACTGAGTTACTAGCCCAAAACAACAAACTGAGGAAGGGACTAGAACAAAACTGTGAAGACGGGTTTGTATCCTTCAACATGCTGTAGCTTTTCAAATCAAAAACAAGCCAACCCCTTTGGCTGGTCAGTGAAATACAGCTGGGTATCATCCGGCAGAGATGCTCGCCACAGGCTGAGGAGAGGCAGCCCATGTCAGGAGCTACCCCAGAGCGGCAAGGGACCAGTGATTGTCAGTGGAGGGAAAGACCTAGGTCCCTCTTGAGAGTCAGGCCCTGAACTGCTGCATCTCTCAAAAAAAAATTCCATGCCTTTTCCTCTTGTTCTCTCTTGATTTTAACCAAAGAGCCAACCTGCTCTACGCAGTGGGATCAGATCTGCCCAGTGACCAGGGGGTTAATGCCCATCCGCTCTGCCTCTTGATGCACCACTGCTGAGGTGAGATCAATGGCACGCTATGGTTTACTGAAACAGAAGTAGGTTAACCTGCGTGTTTAGAGATACTACCCCTCCTCCACGCTCCTCTCAGAAACAAGATTGGATTAAAAAACCCCTTATTGCTCCATGGTCTGCCCAGCGAGCACTCTACCCTTTCCTGGTGTTGAGCTGGGGCAGAAAACCAGTGATCCCTTCTCCTCCCTTGTGCTCCCAGCAGCAGCCCCTCATTTTGTGAAAGAGGAAAAAAAAAAAAAACAGGTTTCTCTGCCAATACCATTTGGTTTTTCCTCTTCTGTGGCAGCCAACATGTCCCTGCAAGAAATACAAGCTGTCACTCGTGTGGGAGGATACTAGCAGGCTCAGGCAGGGAGCTCCTTCCGCATTTCTGCTCCAGCTCCAGTCCCACCAGCTCCTTGCCTGGCTGCGTCGGGTGCAGCTGCGAGCTCCCAGGAAGGCAGCAGGCAGCCAGCTTTGCTCGGAGGCTGCGGCCAGGCTCTGCCTTGTGCTAAACCCCTTCTGATGGTGTTAACCTCAACCTCTGAGGAGGTTTCTCTTCCCACTCAGTCACAGCTACAACTATTTCCGTGCAAGACCATGCACTACCATATACCTCCCAGATCTCACAAGTTTCTTTCCTGTCTGTGTAGATGTCCCAGCTTGGGGTCATGTAACAGTGGGGAGAGCAGATGACCGCAGGCTAGCACCAGGGCTATTTTGGGTCTGGAGACATCCAAAACAGCCACAGAGCCATGCTGCTGCAGGGTACTCCAGCGGCTTCTCATTTCCTATCCTCACACATGAGGTGCAGCTCAGCAAGGCTCAGTCAGCAGCAAATAGACCAGATGCTGGGCTGCAAAGAGACTAAAGAAAGCCCTCGCCTCAGTGCTAGGCAACAGGAGAACAGTCAGTGGACAAGGTGTTGAGAAACCTTACGATCGTTGCTGCTGTTTCTGCCAAGATGTTATCCTCCTCAGGGCTGCTGCACTGGACAGTGTACGTGCTGGTTGGTCCCAGCGCGCTGCAGCTCCCACAAGTCTGACACGCATCAAGGCAAACCCAGCCCGTGTCGCACCATCTCTGCAGTGGGGCAAACAGATGTGGGAGCAGATCTCGGATTCCTCAGAAGCAGGAAGAAACCACTGCTCTCCAATTCCTGCACGAAGCTCTTTAGCAAACCAATCCAGCAACAGTTTGAGTCCCAGAATCAGTCGAGAGCCTGTATAGTGTCATCTCCCATTCCTTTAGGACCTGTTTTTCCTGAGCTCCAGGTGGCTCAGGCCTCAGTGGAAGCCCTCTGCCTGGTTTAAGGAATAGCTACAGAGCATGTCACTAGAGGTCTGATGTATTAGTGTCTCTCCACTCCTGCTGCTCCTCCTGTATATTCAGAAATGCAGATGGTTCCCTGCAAATCCACATCATCTTCTGGCTTCATCCTTTCTTTGAACGTAAAAAGCTAACTCAAATACTGCAGTGCAGGCCCATGGGTTACCCAGAACACCTACGTAATGCTGAGTAACCCTCCAATAACAAAGCAGCATGCATTCAGTCGTGTTTATCTAGAATGTTTTGGGTTTTTTCCCAGTACGGAATTGTTCTGGATGCTGGCCCATCCCGCACCATCCTGTTCATCTACCAGTGGACCACCACCAACGCAAACAAGACCAGGCTGATCAGGGAATGTAGTGCCTGTCCTGAGCAAGGTAAGGTGCCAAATTCACACTTGGTGCTCTGTGGGACTGGCACGGGATGGATGGAAACCCAGAGATCTGGGCATGGACCATTGCCGCAATTTCCTTGGCTCCTGTGTCATCTAGCTGTACACTGAAATAGCGGTGAGAGTAAAGCACAAGCTGCTTATTTTCAGCATGGATCTTCTCGACAGGGGCAGATCTAGCCACACACAGCTGGATGTCAGAGCACTTGGCAGGAGCAGATGACAGGTTTTTTTGGCCTGCTGCAGGCAGGGAAGCACACAGAGAGGATGGGGCTGGTCCTGATGTCCATGTGGATCAGTGGCAGAGCCAAGGCTGCTGAGCTTCTCACCCAGGCAAGACAGTGAACAGCAACAGAGACAAATCTGGCTGCAGGCTGACTCTTGGTGTCTTCTGCCTTCTTCTGACTGTACTCTGTGCAGTTAGTGGTGTAGCTCCCGGACAAGAGAGGTACAAAGACTCCACACCTCCTACGTGCGGTTTGACAGCACAAGTTCAACTTGGATTTAGGTGTCACATTTTGGAGAATATTGGGAATCTTCCTTACTAGTTTGAATCTGTTTGACCCTGCCAAAGTCAGCTGAAAGTGTTTAATGCATTAATGCTTGGGGTTTTCCTTCCCTGTCTCTCAGTATTGCTTTGATGTTGAAGCCTGATTATAGCAGCATGCTGGGAAACCCTGAACTCTCAGTAGCAGCATGCTGTGGGAGGGCAGCTGCACAACAAGCAGGGAAGAGAGTTTGTGCCCTTGCAGGCTGTAAGGAACACAAACCACATACAGAAGATGAAACAAGGGCTTCCTGAAACCTTGTACACATCCCTTGACTGCTGCCACGTTCACTGGCTGGGTTAAAAACAGCAACTGTAGCTCAGTGCTTGAAGACTTACTTGAACCTTCTGCTGCAACAGCGTGTCAGCAGCACAAGAGGTCCAGGCAGGTGCCTCTCCCAGATGAAGTAGACTTTGGTATTATGGTCACAGCCTTTGAGTGGCCATAGCCAAGCTGCAGCTCAGCCCTGTACAGGGCCCAGGAGAGCAAAGCTTATGGCGAGGGAGTCACACAGCCAGGAAGACAAGTGGGCCAGAGGATGGGGAAAGTGAAGCTCTTTCTGGGTAACAGTTCAAAACCAGCATTTAAGACCTCATTGAATCTTGCTGGGAAAGAGGAGTCAAAGCATGCACACAACTTCTCTCTGCACAGCACCAGCTTCCTCTAGAGCAGAGGCGTCTTGCTTGCAGGCGCAGGGCTCAGAAGCCACCTCCACCACCACAAGAGGAAGTGGCTGGAGGAGAAGCTGACTCATCAGTCTGAGCTCTATCTGCATGGCAGTGTGTCCTTTTGCTTATATTTTATAGTGGCTAAAGCCACACTTCTTCCTCTGTGGGCTCAGACAGCCTCAGCTGGTGCACCAGTCACATGGCTGATACGTGGTCATTTACGGGGTGTCTCAGCAGCAGAGCTAGGGTTCTCTGTGTGCGATTTGGGATTTACATCCATGTGCTGTTTTGCTCCCTCTACCAGGACAGCTACCTAGAGGAACTCTCATTCCACCTGTGACAGGTGCTGTCTTTAACCATGCCTGAGGACAGCAACCTCTTGGCTAACAGCTCTCACACTTCTCCCATATCTTTCCTTATAAAATTTCATTCTTTCCCCTGGTCCTCAGGTCCGGGAATATCCAGCTACTCAGATTCTCCTCAGAAAGTAGGGAAGAGCTTGGAGACATGTTTGACATGGGCCCAGAAAGAGATCCCAGCAGAACAGCACAGCCAAACCCCCCTCTACTTGGGAGCAACTGCCAGCGTGAGGCAGCCGAAGTGAGTGAATGTTGCAAACCCACACCCAGAGATCAGCACACGTCACGTGGATCATTCTGTAAATGCATCTCACCCTGTCTGCTCTGCAGTGTGTTTCATCCCTAATCTGCTAGTCAGGTAAACCTTCTTCAGGTCCCCGCACACTCAGGGGGAGTACAGCATGGCTGTGTCTCCATACTGTCCCCCAAGCAGCCATGAGGATGACAATCTTGCTACTGCTACCAATCTCTGTAAAATCACCTTCACGATTAGTGCTTGGAAAAACATCTGTCAGTCTGGAAGCTGAAGGGTTTTCAGTTTATGTGATAACCCACATGGCCTTGCAGAGGTGGTGCTTTGTCAGCAGGTTGGGAGCGGTGGCGGGAAGATCCACCTTATCGTACACGCTTTTGTGGACCCTGTTCTCAGTCACCTCATTACTGGGACCATTATCTCTTTTTAGTCACTGAGGAAAAGTAAGATCTGGAGAGGGTCAGGCCACAGGATCCCTCAGGGGCAGATAGTACTGAACTCCTAAATTCTTGAATGGCTTCACAACCGCTCAAATTATCTCTCTGCTGTTCTTGCTCCCAGTGCTGTGCAAGGGGAGAGGGAAGTAGCAGCAGCAGTGGGACTGTCGTTGTGTCTCTGTGCTACTACCCAAAGTAGCCTTGCAGCTGCGCCTCCACTGCAGGCTGCTCCGCAAGGTCTTGTAACAAATGTGCCTTCTTTTTCTTTTTTGTTTAGCCTCACCCATCCCACCCTCTCTGACGATCTCCTTGCAGCCCTGAAGTCATCCCCCTTTGACTTTCAGGGGGCACGAATCCTGTCCAATCCAGAAAAGGAAGCATTCAACTGGGTTGCTGTTAATTATGTCCTGGAGAACTTCTTTAAGGTAAAGGACAACCCTGCCTGGGGAGTACAGAACTGAGCTAAGCAACTCTCGTTAGCAAACAGCCACAAAGACACGTGGAGGGATCGTTAAAGCCCTATACTTCAAACAATGCTTAAGCACAACTTCCACTGTCTTTCAGAGAAGGCAGGTTATATCCGGCACCAGCTGGCTGGGGGACATAATGTCAGATGGCTAAAACTAGGCTGAAGGACCAAACCTCTAATACAGCTTTTCATGGACATGGTCATGCAGTTGCCCTAACAGATGTGAGGCTTTCTGGACAGAACAGCCAGGATGCTCACACAGATAACCTTGCATAGCCTGACCCTGGGGTGTCAGCACGAGCTCTACTGCCCTGAGTCACTGCAGGTCTAGCTCAGCACCACTGTCAAACAGGCGATGCTGCTATGTCTGTGGGGTCTTGTGGGATTGCCACTGGAGTCCAGCTGTCCCATGGGACATCCTGTAATTGGTGGACAGAGAAGCAGAGTCTTTTGCTGCCAAAGCAAAAGCCCATCAAATTTACTCTCATTGAGATGCTAGCAAGAGTATAGCTGGGTGTCCCCAGCACAGAGGCCTGGTCTGGATTCAGAAGGCAGTCGCTAAAGAAAAAGAATATATTTAAGTTTCCTTGCTCTACTCACGGCTTCTCAAGCCAAAGGGTGTCAAGAAGAACTCAAAGGGCAAGAGAAAGGTGGATTACACCGAGCTATTCCACATCAGGGAAGTGAAAGGCAGTTCTGATAACCAGCAGCAAGCACGCACTGGTTCAGGAATTGCTGGCCCTGCTGGCAGCAACACAGCCTCCCCTAGCCAGGGACAGAGTGCTTACACCCTGTAAACATTCCTGCCTGCACTGCTAACTTCAGCCAAAATCAGTTCTGCAAGACTGCAGGAGATGAAACCACAGGGTTCTTTTGACAGGAAGATCACTTTAGCATCAAGGCAGCACTTGAAGCCCATATTTGCCCACCTGGAAACCTCCTTCCCATTCCACACCACCACCACCCCTCCTCTCTCCCCTGCTCCTACCTGCCAAGACCAGTGCCTTGAACAGCCATCCACGGCTGTGTGCCCTGTTTGCTTTCGCTGGCTGTGGGGAGCTCTCTGCACAGATGGCAGTGCTTGTACAATGGCTCCTCTGTTCCCTCCAAAGCCACCAGTTCAGCATCCTCATGTCCTGTGGGCAACAAAAAAAAAAGTTGGGCTGTACTGCACCAGAGCTGCTTTCTCTCTCTGTGCAATAATTGCATCTGACTGTGACCCAGATGTAGAAGTCTTAAGAACTGACCTCTGTGGTTCTTTTTGGATCAGTACGACTGGCGAGGACAGTTGGTCCCCCCTGAGAAGGGGTTGGCAGGAGTTCTGTCTGTGGGAGGAACCGCAGCACAGCTTACTTCCAAGGTGGAAGAAGGGAACCAGGCACCAAAAGAGGGAGTGAGGCTGCAGCTGTATGGACAGACACACAATGTGTACACTCATCACTGCCCCTGCCACGGCACGGACCAGCTCCGCAACAGGCTGCTCTCTATGCTCATTCAAGTGAGTATCTGCCAGAAGGACATTTGTAAGGTTCTTGGATATAATATCAACCCTCTGCACTGAATGACCGTTGCATAAGGCATAGCTGCTAATGGGAAAATGTCAATCACTGTCTTTAATAGAAGGCATTTACATAGAGCTAAAAAAGCCCAGTGCGCTTGTCAAACGTACTCTCTATGCCTAAATGAATGTCCTCCAAGCAGGCACACAGCTCACCCATTCCAGAGCTTCCTACTTGCAGGCTGTATTTGGCTTCTTACTTAACACACACAAGCACAAAGTTGCACTCCAGAAGATCACCTTAGGGTGGAGCAAGGCAAAAATTTCCCTTGTTTCCTCTGAACTGCTCCTCCACCCTAGAAGGGAGCCTAAGCAACAGCACCCAGGAACCAACTGGGACCTTTCATTTGGGATATTTCTGTCCTTTGCCGACTTTAACCTTGGAGCAGTCTTCAAAAGAACAATATTTCATTTTGAAAACATACAGCTGTTTTGGTTCATCCAAACTTTATTTCACTTGAACGGGGAGGTGGCAGGATCTGATGCAAAGTCTCCACCAAAACTGAATTTCTGAGAAATAAACTGCTCACTGCCCATCCACTTGCCTCCCTATAAACGACCCCTGCCCTTATTTGAGACCCAAATGTCCCACATGGACACCCACTTCACCCCAGTTGTATTGGGGAGTTCCTAGAGATGAGAAACACTGATTCTTGAGGGGTTGAGCCATTTTGGAAGGCAGACCAGAACAGCCTCTTTCTTGCAACTAGAAAGAGTGCAGGAATCATTGAAATTTTCTTTCCGGCCTAGGGGAGAGCAGGTAGGGCTGGGACTCCTCGGCCTCTCACCACAGGTCCAGGCATTGCAGCTTACCCTGAACTCCACAGGAGCTGGGAGCCTGCTGCAGCAGCCTGGGCCTTGCAGTTGGCTAGCTGAGATAAGGTTTGGCAAACCTTTTGCAGCCTGATCGCTCATTTACAACATTGTGGTGCCAGAGAAAAACTGTTCTTCATTGTGTTGCATTTTGTCTTCTTTTGTGAAGCCCTGGGATGCCAACCTCCTTCCTTGCTGCCCGCATCCCTGTTTTATTCTGCCTCTCTAGGAACAGAGAAGTGCTAAGACCGTGTCTAATCCCTGCTGGCCCCTCACCTACTCCCGGGAATTGCAGTGGCATTCAGTGCACGCTGGGCCTTGTGCTATCAGTGATGACACATTGGACATCCCCGACCCTGATGAAGTCTTCAACATCACTGGCTCCAGCAATCCCATCGCCTGCATGAGACTTGTGCAAAGCCTGCTCAACTCTTCTTCCTGCAGTTTCTTCAAGCATTCCTTCAGCAATCTTTTCAAGCCCCTCTGGACCAGGTTTCTGGTGGGTTCTCATTTACACTGGGGTAGACAACTGGTATGGAGAACCCATGAAATGGGACCAATTTGGTCATTAATACATACAGTTGGAACAGCCACGCTGTGCCCTCTGCTAGCCAAGAGGGCCAGTGCTCTGGCTAATGCTCCATACACAGTGCTAATGCTGTACACATGCACTCCTGCCCTCTCCCCCTCACTTGCACACAGCTGTTCCAATATGGACCACAGGCTTCCCACCAATGACTGCGGTAGGGCTTTCTTCATCCATGTCTCATCAACGTCTGCTTGTGAGACAAATTTTGGGGCTCCAGAGCTGTAAAGGAGCTCACATGAGCCAGCAAGAATCAGGAAGTCAGGAGTTGCATTCTAAGCAGGTCTTCCTACACCAAGGACACTGTAAAGCTGAAGATCCTCTGTCACTCTGAGCAAACATCTGGGCATACTCCACCACAAGCATGCTTATACCTGAGATCCTGGATCTGGTGTCCAGAGTCTCTGTGACATTAGCCAGGACCATCTCAAGATCCTAGGAGAAGCTGAGTGCATTTCAGTGAAGGAATGCAGAGGGAAGAAATTCAGAAGTCTTCCCAGCTCCTGAGAGCCTCCCACGGACACTGTGCCAAGGAGCATAAGGCCCTGCCTACTTATGCAGACAGGCCAGGAAGACTGCTAGGCAAGCTAGAAGCAGTCCCGTTTCTATCTCTGGACAGTAACAGATCCGCTTGTTTTCCTTGTGCACATCAGAGACCCTGTAACCACCAACACAAGTCCACAGAGAGGGCACGCTGGCAATGTGCCCCACAGTTACTGCCACTTCCTTTCCTATAGGCACTGTTTGCAGCGCAAGGATGCAGAGCACAGTCCAACCTGACAATTATTTCTGCTGCCGTTGTAGGTGATTTCTGAAGCCATTGACTTCATGAGAAAAACCATACCCTCTTCTGACTTGAGTCAGGCAGTCTACAGGCTTTGTGGAATGTCCGTCAAAGAGGTAACTGGAATAACTGAGTGCAGGGAGAGAGGGAAGCAAGGAACAGTTTGTTGTAAAAGCCCACGGGGCTCAGACTGACAGAGCCGTAACTTACTGGCTCCCTCAGGGAAAAACTTGGATTTGCCTGGTTTTTTGGTTTTGGCTTTTTGTAGGGTTTTTTTTTGTTTGGCTGGGTTTGGGGTTTTTTGTTGGTTTTGTTTTGGTTTTTTTACTTTGAGGAAACGGGCTCCACTTATTTTCCTTCCTCTCAAATCCCAGCTGCTGCTGCTGGCAACACCTGGACTTAATTAAATGAAAAGCCACAAGTACCTTTTTACTGCATTTTTACTGCATATTAAGGAGTAAACAGGAAGGCTGTCTACTCAGTCCTGTACATCACCTTGGTCTTCCTGTTATCCTCCTCTCCTTAAGTGCAAGGAACATGTCCACTCAGACTCCAGGGGCTTTCCCACTTCACCTGGGCCCATGGAAACCAAGCCAGGGGAATTTGCAAGTTCTTTCCCTCAGTTGGTGGCTTATGAGGTCACCCTCATTTGCACCTACACTGACTGAGCATCCACAGTAACATTCAAATTGGGCAATTTTTATGGGGTAGCAAAGCCCATAAGCAGTTCCTTAAAGCCTTCTCTTCTGCATAGAGGAGAAAGATCTTGTTAGTGCTCCTATTGAGAGAGAGGCTGCAGCATTAGCTCAAGCTAATTAGAGAGCAGAGAATCATACCAAGCAGTTCACCTCCAAGGCAGCTGCAGGAGACCCGCCTGCCAGTCCTGCTGATCTTGGAACTGCCTGGTCTTTAATAAGATGGGAACAAAGGCACCAAGAGATGACCCTGATTCCCAGACCGCAGCCCTGTAGGTGCGGGAAACACAGTTTCAGTCTGCATAGGACACAAACCCCTCCTTGTGTCCCAGAGCAGGAAAGGAGAGGTCATAGCAAGCCTGAAATTCAACTACTGAATGTTTACTTTTATTTTTTCCCCTCTTCATCTTCTTTTGGAAATGACACCAGCTAGTCAAGGAGTCCCAAACAAGCCTGGATACCCTTGCTGATTACTGTATCGTGTCCACCTTCATCTTTCATCTCAGTACAAAGGGATACACAGTTGACTTTGACAGGTCTGTTTGGACTGCATTCCAGAAGGTCAGTTACCTACAGCGTGGTATTTCCAATTACAAGAGAGGGCTGGTTTCAGCAAAGCCAGCCTGTCCCCACTCCTGCAAGCCCTAACCAGCTAGGTTTTAGGTTTCCCCAGAAAGATGTTTTTGCAAAATAAATTCACAATTGTGATAAGCAAGAATACCAGTGTCAGAAAACTGGAGACTACACTTGTCCCCCCTGAAAAAAACATATCTGTGGCAATACCATCTTTAAGAGTCTACGCCCAATAGGGAACGGTCACCACTGAATGCTAAGGACAAACTGGTGATAATACTTCCTGAGCCAAGAGATATGTCCTACACCTTTGCAATCACCTTATATTAGCAAGGGTTTATAACTGACTTATAAGGTCTGAGATTGCTTCAGGATCTGGAGCCCCTAAGGAAAGGGGGATTTGATTCAGGTCCTCCCCTTCACAAAATGAAAGAAAGCCTATTCCCAGGCCTCTTCTCAACTTACCAGCAAAGGCACAGTCCCACTGAGCAGGGCCACATCAGTGACAGCAGTTCAGTCAGCCATGTTGTGATCATCAGACTCAGGCAAGGTGATGAGGTAGGTCCAGGGTCTATCCCAGGAACCCAGCTGGGAAAGCCAGAGCCAAGCTACCTACAACATAGCACCTGAGGTTCAGCCAGGCAGCAGGGCCAGAGGCAGAACTATCCACCACGTAGACCTGAGGTCCATCTGGGAGAACCAGTCAGTAATTGCAGGAGAAGGAACAGCACACACCTACAGCACAGCTCAGGAGAGGTTGCTGCCCAGGCTAAAGCTTAAATGGAGCTCCCATGGCCACAGGCAGAGGGGTGGGTGGAAGCCCCAGGTGAGGCTGGTCAGGGCAACTATGGCCTATTAGTGCACTAGGGCACTGAGACCAGAAGAGGTCCTTGTGTCTAAGCCCAGTCCTTGGATCAGTCTCAAATAAAGTATATATGCCTTAGGTGTACGTGCATGAACACAGTGGGGGTCTAGACCGTCTCCTTCTCTTCTGACCTCTCCTCCTTTTTGTTTCAATAGATGGGTGATAGATCGTCTGGCTGGACTCTTGGGTACCTGCTGAATCTGACCAACACCATCCCCCAGGGCAGCCCAAGCTTCCTCAAGGGGATCGAACCAGGGGTCTGGTCGTTGCTCCTTATCCTCTTTGTCGTGCTGCTCACTGGCTCTTTCATGCGCATCTCATACCGAGTGATGGTCAAGGAAAACAGCTTCAGTAACAGGAACAGCAGTGTTTTTGATGACAACTGATAGTTATTCTGGGACTCGATACTCTTGCCGGAGGGCAGTTAATAGGGTACAAACAGAAATCACACAGGTGTAAGGGAGGATGCAAGTGATTTTCCTGCAGGACTCACAGAGTCTCAGTGCCTTATTTCAACTTCCCAGCACCTGCACTACTGTACTTTGAGACTCCACAGGAAGCCTGTGATTCCCAGTGGATGGCAAGCTATTCGTTCTCCAAATGACAGAGCAGCCTGCACAGATCTTGCTCGGGCTGCAGCTGAGATCACTGGTGTCAGCCTAATGAAACAATGCCTCTGACCAGGCAGGCCTTGAGCTATTGTAAAGTTAATAGTGAATAATCCTGTCTAATCAGGACAGGTGGTGTCTGAAAAAGGTGCTCTGTCCTCTTCTGTGCCCACAAGAGAGATGATACTTGCAGTATTGCCGCTAGTGAAGACTGGAACAGCATTAAAACATAGTCAGAATGTAACAGCCCATTTGCTTCCATGTTCTAGGGGAAAAGCAGGTATTTTCTGCCTGCTACTACAGATCTGTCTGTTCTTCCATCTCAGTGACATCCCTTCCAGTGAATGCTCCTGCTGACCAAAAGCAATGCTTTTTTAGTCTTGGTCTCTACAAAATGTGCAGAGCATCAAAGGAAAAACAAAGGGCACCGATGTGCAGCTCAGTTCCTGCCTCTCAGCTGAGTCATGGCAATGCAGGGTTAAAATTGCCAATTTAAACTCTTTAGCCAGGACTTAAATGAACACATTTCATTTCACATCTACTAAAATCAGGTGCATGCTGGGCTGAAGTTCACCAGTTCATTCATTTGCACTGACCTGCTTGTCTCGCTGACTCTGAAAGTGAAGTATCTCATCCAATATTGTCCTTTAGACATGAGCAGGCCCACGAACAGCAGCTTTCCTAATTGTCAGTCCAATGACTTTCATATTAGACTGTGAACAGAGTTACTTTACAATCCAATACTCAGGATTCCTCTGGGACTTGGCAGTCATTCCAGCTCCTCTGGTCTGGTCTGCTCATCTAAAAGATGAAGTGCTGTACAAATTCCCTGTGTTATTGTGAAGAAAAGGGATGGATTCAGACAAACACTGTCCTTTGAACTGAGAGTTCACTTCTCCAATTGCTTCAGAGACTTAAACACACAGGCTGCACAGGGGATGAGTGTCTCCAACTCATTGCAGACCACTTTAAACAGAAATTTAAATGCTCACAGATGCAGTGATGTGCCTTGCAGGATTTTTAAAGAGACCATGGCAGCTGAATCCTTTCAAATCTGATTATTGATCTCTTGTGCTCCCAATGCATATGTAGGACACACCCCCTCCCCCATAATATTGGGGTATTCATCAATTTTCAGGTCAATTAATGAAGGTTTGGAACCTGTCAGTCAAGTTTGGAGGGGTGTGGAAACAGATTTAAACAAGCTTCATATTCATTTCTTTGAGCTGCATGTTAGATATTTTTAATTATATCATGTTATTAAAGATGTTTTAATAGACTGTCTGTGTTATTCTTGGCAAGAGATCAAAGCAGGGGTTTTATTGTGAATACAAAGTGTTTCAGTGAAGAGGTTGGGGGATGCTGATTTTGCCTCTGTTTACTCAAGACCTGCTATGCTGTGTACTTTCGGGGTACACAATGAGAACCCCTGAAGGCACTTTCTTCCCGGTGGCAGGCAGGCAGAAAATGACTTCAGATAACCTGGCTGCTGGTATTTAGTTGATGAGAGACGTGTCTATATCTTTGATGTGTTCTTTGCTCAAACCATCTGAAGAAGGTAGGAAGGATACAGGCAAGCCTGCATAGGGAAAGAAAGAAAAAAGAGAAAAAAAAAAAGAGGTTATCAGGGAGTCAGTGATATCGGGGAAATTCCTGAGACTTCATTCCTTCCGCATCTAGAAATGTAATCATTCAACAGACCTCTGGCTGCGGGATCTGTCAGCACATAGGAGAACCATGGGATTTGCAACCTGCCCAAGAGGAGTCCTAGCACTGCCAGAAATGGAAAGTAGCCTGGGAGGTGGTAGGAACCGCGGGACTCCAGGTGTTCTGGCCTGCTCAGTCATGACACCTTCTTGATTGTGAATACTAGATCACGGGGTCCATGAGAAAGGACATTGGTTGGAACTTCCCTAAGCTCTTGTTTAGAAGCTCTGGGACTTCCATGCAGATAAGAAGTGAGCAATTAGGCAAGAAGCTCAGCATTTCTCCTCACATCCCACTGAGCTGTAGTGAGTGATGGCACGTACAGATGGCCTAACTTCCCCCATTAAATCCATGACACTTGACCCACCATTTGACATCGGACCACCGCTCTGCGATGCGAAAACAACCCACAACCACTTGATTTAGAGCAGATCCTAAACTCTTGAGCTAAAAGCTGCTGTTCTTAGCAAAGGCACAGTGAGACATTTCCATGGTTGAAGTTCTTCCCATGGTGGTCCACATACTGCAGGCAGCAGCTCCACTCCCTCCTTTCCCATCACTCCTTCCAAATGATGCCACCTCTGTCTTCTCCTGTAGGCAGGTCGTGGGGGCAGGCAGGGGCATGCAGATCTGTTCTCATATGACTGTGCTGCCCGTCCCAAGCCACAGCCCCCAGCAGCAAGAGTTACCAGGTGAACTGGGCTTGGAATAGGCAGTACTGACAGTGCTATCTGGCGGAAAAAAACCCCAAGTACTTATAGATGTATTTACTAGACAATGATCTAGCTTGGTATTTTAAAAGCCCTGAAGTGTGTTTTTAGTTATAAAAAAAGGCAAAAATAAAATATTGGGAAGCTATGAGAAGAATGGAAACTAATAAACGTAACATATTCCTTTCTCCCAGCTCTCTATAGAAGCAGCCCCTTCATGTCAGCACTACGTAAATTTGCAGAATTAATCCCCAGATTACGTGGACGGCAGAAATCCACTTAAAAGGAGATTCTAGATTAACTCGCTCACTTTGAAACGAAGATGCTTGCAGCCATTTGGTTACAGTGCAATTGTGGAAATGATTAATAATGAGGATTTTCTAACTGTCCATAAATTCTTTATGCATAGCTCCCTCGCTCCTCACTCAGGCTGAACCATGGGAGAGCTCTTCTGGCAGATAATGACTGCTCACATGAAATCGCAGTTCTGCTGCTGTCAGCAAGTATCAATAAGAAAGAAATCAAAAGTATTAAATATTGACACCAGAAAGCAGTTTCTGTATTTTACCTACAGAAACACAATAGGTTAGCTGACCTGCTGTTGGCTAGAGTGGCCTAAATGTCACTTCAGCATGTTTGTAGGACCATACTAGTTCCTGTCTTTCTTCCAGTTTATACCATTTCCAAAGCATCATGGATGAACAACCACTACATCCCACCTGGGCTGTACCAATGAATTCCCATAAAAATTGAGAGAAATAAGGGTTTATTGCCTGCAGTCCTGTTCTGTGGTACAAAGTGCACCACCAAAGGACCAGAGTTGTTTCTTTCTTCCCATTCTGATGCACCCAGGCTCCCTGCGGTTGTAGGAGAAATACCTAAGCTGAGCCCTAACGTCTCTGTCGGTACCTGGCTGTACCTGTGGCAGGGCTGTGGATGTGCTGCATTTTGAGATTCAGGTATTCCACAGGATGTTAGTGGATGAATTACTTCACCAGGATCTCACAGAGCTGGACTCTCTACCAGGTGCTGTCACAGACTTCCTAGCTTATTCGGCAAGTCGTGAGAAGGTCGTGCATGCTTCAAGGGCTTTGTAAAACTTGTCATAACGGCTGATCTGCAGCTTCCCATTAGTAATGCGGTGATTGTAACTTCTCTCCTCGAGGTAGTTCTGCCAGTGGAGATATCCAGTTCAGTGGTTAAGGGAAGGCCTCTGGAATAGCAAGTGTAGAAACAACACACGGCACCAGGCGCTGCAGCACTTGAGCTCATTTCAGTTGTTTGGGGCTGTTATAATAAACAATAATGAAATAATTTGTAATCCACAATTATTAGTGGAGCAAATCCAGCAGAATATGAGAGGAATGCCTTTTAGGATGGCTGGATTTAGAGATCGATCACTACATTTTGATTTTGTTTTTATACCATGCCCATGATCATGTATCTGAATATCTTCCAGAGAAGTAGGAAGCCGTATGATGTTTATATCCTACCTCAGGGACTGTCACTCCTACTTCAAGAGCTAATTCAGAACACAGTGAAGTAGACGGAAATGCTATCAAAAGAACAAGCCCGAAAGAATACTGGGATCAGTAAACCCCCTATTTTTGCCACAGCTCTCAATATAAAAGTCCTTTCATAATGCCATCAAACCCAGGCAAGTCAAAGTGTTTTGATGTTTTGCAAGTGCAAACATCACTGTGTACTCACAGACCATGGAGACCAGGCAGAAGAGGTGTCTTTGACCTGGTTTCCACCATGCCCTTGATATGAGATATTCAGAGCCTTCTTGCAGTAGGGTGATTTTAGATCTCCTGTTCAAGTCAGATAAACGCAGAGCATAAGCTGTTGCTCCCCTGAGTGTGTAATGACAGGGATTAGTCACAAGAGGGAGGCTGGCAGAACGGCGCCTCCAGCCTTAGGAAATCTCCGACATGGCTAGTAGCTGGTCCCACCACAAATCAAATAAATTAGCAAGCAGGCTTGTCTGGAAACTTGTCAAGGAGACTTCTGATGTGGACACTGAGGAAAGGCACACTGCAGTATGGAAGATGTCGAGGTGTGGGATGGGAAAGCAGCTCTAATCAGAGATTTAAGAAGCCATGGCATTAGTGGAAGGCAGCCTCTATGCAGGGAGATGGGCACTAGCATGGAGTATAGATGAAGACTCTTTCGGAAACAAGAGGGAGAAAGAATAACCCCCAATAGGAAGAGAGCTGCACTGGAAATGAAGAAGGGGAGGTTTGAGAGACACAGAGGAATGATCAAATCAACTTTTCTGTGAAGGAAAGCTTATTTTTGTTCACAGCAGGGGGTGTCACCATATGCGCACCTCGTGATCGAATTAGTCACCACTTTGTGGTGGAAATTCTCCGGAGAAACAGATATCATGAGTGAAAGGCAGCGATACCTATACGGCTTATCACTGGACAATGTACAGCAGTAGAGCTGTGGACCCAAATGAGGGAAACTTCACGGGAACAGTGTTCAAAGTTCGCTGGTTTTAAACATGAGGGAGATGTAAACTGACAATTAATACTGAGCCTTACGTCTAGTAAAATCTGGTTTAGCATTACTTTCTGTTTTGTGGTAATCACTGACAATGTTTAAGACTTGTTAAGTGTTGAAGGGACAGGCTCACAGCCTTCTTCTGAGCAGCTCAGTGGAAATCATCAAACAAAACGGAAGTTCTTCTTCCACACAGCTTGTGATTAAACTGTGGGACTCATCATGACAGGAGTTTACTTGGCTGCAAAAGGTGATTAGATAAATTCAAAATACCCCATTGGGGCTACAAAACAAAAAGTTACTTGCTTCTGGCCAAAGAATTGCCTGAACCACCTGCCACACCAGTGTATGTTTGCCTCGTTCTTCTTCGGCAACTGCTGCTGATCATTAGCGACAAGATACTGTCCTGGATGGACCTGTGGCTTGATCCCACCCAGCTGTCCCTGTTTCTCTCGAGCAGGAATCCCACAGCTGCACATCTCGCACACCAGTTTCTGGAAGCAGTCCCTCACCTTCAAAAACTTCAATCTCTCAGGAGCAATAATTTCTAGAAAACAAAGTATGGTTTATCCTTAGAAGTAACAATCAGAAAGACTGGAATGACAAAAGGTCTGCCCATACCCATGTCATACTTCAGTGTTACCATAAACCTGGAAGAACACCCACACCAAAAGTTTTTCGGTTCTGGAGGCAGGCTTTCACCCACATTTGTTCTGCTGTGTCCCTTTCCTGAGCTCAGGGCTTCAGATTTTTACCTGTATAAACAGAATTAGTTCTGTGACTTTTGCTTGGGCTCCTGCCAGCCCCAATATCATCCCAGCCCCAGGTATGGGGCTCAGTTCAGACTGGGACGATATTTCAGAGACACAGACTGCTATCTTGCTGGTTAGGTATCAAGAGAAGAATGATAGCCCTTGTCTGCCTGCCTGACGAGGGGACGAGTCATCTCTGTATTACCCAGAGCACACAGAGCCATAGTTCAGCAAAAGCGGTATGCAATACTCAAAAGTTAAAGAAGGTATCTCCCCACTCTGCTCAATTGTATTCACAGTAAAATGTTTCCACACCAAAAGCGGTACAGAAAGTTAAAACACCTCTACTACAATAAAAAGTTAATAAATAAATAATACATAGTTCAACAAAACAGAAATGCAATTTCCAAGTTAGTTTTAACTTCACTGACATGCCTTTCTCTGGATTATACCCAGGGACTTTGGCCTGGTAATTGCAGTCCCTCATGTTTTCTGGTTTCCCTGTTACAGCCATTCATCGATACAGCAAACTTACAGGTGAGAAATTCAGAAGCCCTTAAACGAGGTGAAACCTCCTTAACTTGTCACTTGCAGCAAGGGCTGAGAAGAGCTTCCAAAGAAATCAAATACCAGATAAAACAGATGCCTTCAGTGAAAACATGATGTGGGAGCCATGCACCTCCCCACCTCGGTTGAGCTGTTCCCTTCTCTGCTACCCCAACTGCTTTCCAACTGCTCCCCGCTCCCTGCCCCGGGAATCCGCAGCAGGGTCTCTGCGCAGGTTCTCCACTAAACCAATGACATTTAAAAACACATTTTGCTCAAGCAGGACCACGGAATGTGCAACTTCTTTTTCTCCCAAAATTTGCCAAATCCTCAGTGTTTTGTACAGATGGCTTGCCTTTGAAGGAATGTTTCGTGTGAGACAAGGTTCTGGCAGAAACCTGCCTTGTTACTTGCCAGCTCACCTTCTGGTACGTGCTAATTAGGTTGCTGGGCTGCCACGGCATTAGAAGTCGCAGGGCTAAGATGGTCGGCAGCTCCAGCAGCTCTCCATGGAGATTCCTGGCAGCTTGGCTGAGTTCCTCCTCACAAAGAGCTTAGAAATACTGGCATTTTACTTTAATTTAAAAAAATGCAAAAATATTGAAAATAGAATTGTCATTTCCTGTGGATCTGCACGTAGCTAAGAACAGAAGTACTGGCTGACTGAAATAGAATTAGCAAAAAAAAAAAGTTGCATGAATAATCTGAAATGCCTCCTAACCTGTAGCTCTTTAGGTGGTTGAATCTCCCAGGGAAACCTCTGGAGGCTCAATCACAGGAGCAAAGGTTTAGTACCCCCAGGGTACTATCCCCTGCTCCGCTGGGTGCGATCCTGCTAGCATTGTGGAGATAGACATTGGAAGTCTTAACTCAACAGAGTATTTCCATTTTCTTGCTGTCACTGAGAACGCTGGGGGTGGCAAACATTTCTCACCTACACATTACAGAACAGCTTCCCAAACATTAAAGGCAGCGAGGGCTGAAGCACAACCACAAGCAGTGAGAAACACCGGCTACAAAGGCTCATGATTTCTAACAAAGTGCAGAAATAGATCTTTGTCACTGATGCGCTTTCTGATGTCCTTTGCTTTCTGGTCCTGGCTGAAAAAAAGCAAAACACCTGTATCTGCATTAAATACAAGCCACACTTGTAGCAGCGAACCTCCCACTAGCCCTGCAGTATCTCTCCCTGCTCCATTTTAGCACTGGTTTTCTAGGGCTCCATGAGCGCAGAAGCTTGCTAACGCTGTTGAGCACGCCTCAGTGAGAATTTATGCTGAATGTACTTTCCTAGACAGCAGACCACAGGCAAGACAGTCTTCATCCTCTCTTTTTAATCAGAAAGAGGGCAGTATTCATTTTTTATGTTACTCCGAAGAGATGGCATCACATCCTGGAGAAAAAGCTGTCTTTCCTGGTTATTATGGTCTTGTATGAAATCTTGAGCAAGTGGGATCTGGATCCATCCCAGCTGCCTTTGATACTTAAATGGTACTGAGATTTTGGATTTGGCCACCTCAAACACCGTTACAGAGAAGAAAGGTGCAGTCAGAGGGCTATTCGGACCTGGAGCCTTTCCACTGACTGTGGTGTAAACGCAGTCCAGAGTTAGCTATTGAAATCAATGTCTGTAATCAGGTGGGATAAATCCAGACCCTAATGCCTTTGCATTACTCAGCTGTCTCGAAGTAAACTGCATAAACCTCTTGCATTCTGGCTTTGAATGTGGAGGATGAGCTTTGTGTGCATGTATCTTCCTAGTCGTGTCTGGGCACCTTGGGGGCTGATGAAGGTCTCTTCCAGGGCCTCCTGGAGCTGCCCGGGATCCTCTCCGGTCACTCCAGATGCTCTGGGGCTCATCCCAGGGTGTCCAAGGCTGCTCCCAGTGCTCCTAGGTTCCTTCCAGCATTATTGCTGGGGGAATATATCGTTTACACACCAGAAATGTCAATCACCATAACCTTTGTATTAAGCCAACTACCAGAGGCTATTCAATCTCCAGCAAAAGTCTTCACAGTGCTATTCTTCTCCTGCTCGCATCCTCACCTGACCCAGTCACAGCAGCAGTTGGATTATTGTTACCCAAGCATAGATCACGGTACATATACAAGCCACAACGCACCTCCGTCTCACACGAATGCCTGAACGACACGGAATGCCAGCCTGATGAGCTCTGTTTGTGTAGAAAGAATTGAGGTCACCTGCTGCTTTCGCCTCACTCCACGCCCACATCAAGGCAGCACTTTGAGACTAGGTAGGTTTGGAGAACTCAATTAGGAGCCTCTTTCAAGTTTTACCTATGGTATGAAGCAAGAAGAGATGCTAGGACTTGCAGACTTTGCTGGCATCCTAATGAATACGTACAACCATAAAAAGACTTTGCTAAAACAATAAAGTACACTCAGTCAAAGCCGTGACCAACCGATGAACTGTCTATGCAAGAAAGTGCTAACAAAGTTGGATAGCAGAAGGCGAACGGTATGGCAGAGTAAGAGAGATAAAGTAAGCAAGGGAGACATTTATTCAGCCTGGGATGCCTGGCTGCCCCGTGGTGGGGCTGCAACACGAACAGAGATGTCTCCTAACACAGAGCTGCTCTGCTCACCCTAGGAAAGACGGGGTGAGCCCGCTGCCCGCCTCGAAGCCCGTGAGAGGACGCCACCTCACACCAGAGCTCCCCTGGCAGCGCAGGGGCTCCCCGCAAAGGAGCTGCCGCCAAGCTGCTCTCCGCGGCCGCCTCCCCCGAGCCCACACAGGCTGCCCGAAGCAGAGAACGGGCCGCCACACCCCCGCCGCCGCCGACAGGCCGTGCCCCGGCCTAACCCTTTCCCGCCGCCCGGCTCGGAGCGCGGTTGCCATAACAACGGCCGCCCGGTCCCGCTGCCCCAGGCGGCTGCGCGCCAGAAAGTGCTAGAAAGGCGCCGCAGCCCGCGCGTGCGCAGACGGGCTCCCTGCCCCCCACGGCGCCGCTGCAGCGCCCCGGGACCAACGGAGGGCGGGGGAAGGGGATGGCGGCGGGGACGGGTGAGGGAGGCCTTCCCGGGGGAGCGGAGGCGAGAGGCGGCGGGGAAGGGGGGGGGGGGGGGGGTGTGTTTGTGCTCGGGACCCACAGGGGAAACGGCCCGGCCAGGTTTCCCCGGAAACCGCCCCCCCCTCCTCTCCCGCAGTAAGGAGGAGCCGCCGCCTACGCTGCGCAAAGTGCGCACACGGCTTCGGGAATAGGCGGCTGCGCGAGCCACCGCCCAGGGTCTGCTGCGGAGTCATTGCGACGGTTACTAGGACACTTTGTTTTCATCCAATCAAATGGCGTTAGCTCATCTCTCAGGCCGACCGCCAATCATGCTCGGCATCAATCATTCAATTAAGCCAATCGGGAGTGTCCTGAGCGAGTAGGGCGGGCATTCGTGGGTCCCGGTTGCCTAACAGTAAAATCAACAGACATATGGGCGGAACCAGTTGGAGCCACTGATTTGAATGACAGCGCCACGGCCAACCAGATTTCCTCATTTGTAGAGCCTCGTTATGAATAGCCAATAGCTCCTGAGGATGGCCGCCTGGGCGGGGAAAAAAGGCTGCGCGCGCATTCCGCTGCTATATAAGGCTTGGCGGTTGCCTCACGCAGTCAGTGTCGGTTGGGGGAAGAGTGGCGTTGGGTGAGGGTGAACTGTGCCGCCGCCATCATGAGAGAGATCGTGCACCTGCAGGCCGGGCAGTGCGGAAACCAGATCGGGGCCAAGGTCTGGGCGGTGGGCAGGGGGCGGTGGGGGGGAGAGACGGGAGAGGTGGGGGCACGCCCGGCCCAGCCGCCCCTGATGCCATTTTCTCCGGCAGTTTTGGGAGGTCATCAGCGACGAACATGGCATCGACCCAACCGGTACCTACCACGGAGACAGCGACCTGCAGCTGGAGCGCATTAACGTCTACTACAACGAGGCCACAGGTAGGGCCCGGCGCGCCGCCCGCCCCCTCCCCGGGCCGCCCCCGGCGCCGCAGTCACGGCTTCTCCCTGTTTTGCAGGTGGCAAGTACGTGCCCCGCGCCGTGCTGGTGGATCTGGAACCCGGCACCATGGACTCGGTGCGCTCCGGGCCCTTCGGCCAGATATTCAGGCCAGACAACTTCGTGTTCGGTGAGTGCGCCGGGAGCGGGGGAGGGACCTGTCGTGTAACCGGCTCGGGGTGGGGTGGGCAGGGCAGGGACGCTGCACTGCGGGCTTCCCCGGCGCATATGCTCCTGAGGCAAGCGCGGCCCCGGGAGGGGGGTTAATCCTGCCGCTTCATGACGGGCGTGAAATACCGGGGATCTGCGGATGGTGGCTGCCGGCAGCTGCTGGCCGAGAACAGGTCCGAGAAGGCATAAGAGGTCGTTGCTCTTCCGATTCTCATTACCTCCTCCGTAATATCAGGAGACATTACATGGCTGCTGTATCGTTGGTAATGAATGTTTTCCGTGTGTCGACCGAGCCATTTCAAGGGTTCTTGTGTGCAACCACAGCTCTGTGCTTGATAAAATGAAAGCTTTTGTGGGGTTTCTCCGTAGCCTGATGCTCCTAAGCTTTGCTTGCAAGCAATAAGCAGGAAGCAGTGACCGTAATCTAATACGAAAATGGCTCTCTTCCAGGTCAGAGCGGAGCAGGAAACAACTGGGCAAAGGGCCATTATACGGAAGGTGCTGAATTAGTTGATTCTGTGTTAGATGTTGTGAGAAAGGAGGCAGAAAGCTGTGATTGTCTCCAGGGCTTTCAGCTTACTCACTCCCTTGGTGGTGGCACAGGCTCTGGCATGGGTACTCTCCTCATCAGCAAAATTCGTGAAGAGTACCCAGACCGAATTATGAATACTTTCAGTGTTGTACCCTCCCCTAAAGTATCAGATACTGTAGTAGAGCCCTACAATGCCACGCTCTCGGTGCACCAGCTTGTGGAGAACACAGATGAAACCTACTGTATTGATAACGAAGCCCTCTATGACATATGCTTCAGAACACTGAAGTTGACTACTCCAACGTATGGTGATCTGAACCATTTAGTGTCGGCAACCATGAGCGGTGTTACCACCTGCCTGCGATTCCCAGGCCAGCTTAATGCTGACCTGCGGAAGCTGGCAGTCAACATGGTTCCCTTCCCCCGTTTGCACTTTTTCATGCCTGGTTTTGCCCCGCTCACGAGCCGTGGGAGCCAGCAGTATCGTGCTTTAACCGTGCCAGAGCTAACACAGCAGATGTTTGATGCAAAGAACATGATGGCTGCGTGTGACCCACGTCACGGCCGCTATCTGACCGTAGCTGCTGTTTTTAGAGGCCGTATGTCAATGAAGGAGGTCGATGAGCAAATGCTGAACGTTCAGAACAAAAATAGCAGCTATTTTGTTGAATGGATTCCTAATAACGTTAAAACAGCGGTCTGTGACATTCCACCTCGTGGCCTGAAAATGTCTGCCACCTTCATTGGTAACAGCACAGCCATCCAGGAGCTGTTCAAACGCATTTCTGAGCAGTTCACTGCCATGTTCCGCCGAAAGGCTTTCCTGCACTGGTACACTGGCGAGGGCATGGACGAGATGGAGTTCACAGAGGCTGAGAGCAACATGAATGACCTGGTGTCTGAGTATCAGCAGTACCAGGATGCCACAGCTGAGGAGGAGGGGGAGTTTGAGGAGGAGGCTGAGGAAGAAGCAGAGTAAAAGCTATGCAGATGACCACCTGTAAATTTTGTTTAAAGCTGTATGAACTCTTTCATTCAAAACTTCTCTGTCTGTGTTGTGTTCCTCTTCCTGTCTCAAAGTCACTTCAAATGCTGTACAGGCACCATTAAAGCATTTTTCACAGTGCACAAGCTTGTCTCCTTTGTTCCTTTTGGTAAGCTTTTCGGGTGCCGTTTCCAAAAGTAAGTGCATAGGTGTGTCGGAGTTCTGGAAAAGAAAAATGGGGACTTGGCGTGAGCCCTGCCGCCTTGCCCAAGGCAACCGCACTTCTCCCTGCCGCCTTGTGTCACTGGATGTGGCAGCAGTTCTGCTGGTGCAGGAATGGAAGAAATACTCGGGTATGGCGCTATATTCAAGGGGACTGGCGCAGGGGGGAATATCCTTCACAGGGAGGATGGAATTCAGCTCCATCTAAATTTAGGTACCTGCCTGCAGACTCCTGTTACAGGGAGCCGAGCAGCTCTGAGCCCCGCAGCCATGTAGATTCTAATGAGGCGTCTGTAAGCTACAGCTTCCCCAGCTGCCTGGGCAACCAAACCAAGCAGGCAAGTAGCCCCTCTGGTAGAGGTGGGTGTTTGTGTCTGGGCACTGCAGCCCCTCAGCAGGTGACTGCAGGCTGTCACAGGAGCCTTGGGGACAGCTGTGACAACTGAGGACAAACAGTACCAAAGAGCTCCCTGTATGCAGCCCTGCTGCAGTCACATTTTGTAAAATGGATATATGGAGGCTTTAAATCTATCAGGTCTTACTGACCTGTATTGGCAAAACAAATTTTTACTGTGGAAACAGTTGATATGTTTGGTGTTACGTAAAGTGACAAACCTGTCACTCTGAATAGCTGGACAGGAGACAGCAGGCTGCTTTCCTGCTGAAGAGATTCTGCTCTGTGTTCCTAATTGTAACTGATTTTTAGGACAGAAGAACATAACACAAAATAAGTTTCTCCTTCCAGAGTTGGACTGGTTGGAGTAGTGAAAATTGTGGTGGCTCCTGGGAAATCAGTCTGGGCACAGAAACAGGTGCCTGGCTTCAAACTTACCCAGCAGAATGCTGCTGTAGGTAAAAAGGCAGCAACAGATGTTTGAAGCGTGAGGGAACACTTTAAACTGATTTTTGTCCTTGATTTTAGGGTGGGTTTTTCTTTTCTCCTTGTCCTTCTCTGGCCTGCCGGTTACCCAGGGCAGGACCATGCTGTGTCCCCCCAGCACCCTTTTGGGCACATTAGTCACCCTCCCCTGAAGAGCTCCGGCCGCTCTCCCCCTGCTCTCCGCAGGCTTGCGGAGGGGTCAAAGCACACGGACCAGCGTTGACACCGGGGTCCGGTTTACCCTTTGGTTCCTAACAGCCTTTCTCCAGGCAGCTCGAGCTTGCAGGCTGCAGCCGTGCGACCGCAGCCCTCCCTGAGCAATCCAGCGCAGAGGAAACCGCTGGAGCAGTCGGGGCTTTGCCGCAGGACACCCCAGCGCTCCCGCACGAAGGAAGGGGACGGAGGGGTGAGTGTCACGCGCCGGGGACAGCAGCTGCTGCGCTTGCCATCTGCCCCGGGGCAGGACCGTGGTGACACAGGCCAAAGCGAACATCCTTCTCTTCGTCTTGGAGCAGAAGGCCTGTGCAGCCTCACCTGTCGCCATCAGGGCGTAAGACGCTGCCAACCTTCGAGCTCCTGCCCACCGGCCTGGTGTTAAACTTTGCCTTTTCTGCGTCCTTTCCCCTGCCCCCAGTACAACTCTTGCTAGAGCCACATTCTCTGCCTCAACCTTCTGGGCTCGGCAGAGACAGTGGCTGTACCAGCTGCAGTCCAACACTGCCGAGATACTTTCCCGCTCTTTGCTTTCATTTCTGCCACATATTCTGTCTTCTACTATTTTCCTCCTCTTTATCACATTAAGTACAAGCTGTTAGTCTGTTTCTTTTGAGCTTATCTCCATGATTCCCCATCCACCATTACTGAGCTGCAGGCTTTTGACTTTGCTGTGGCCAAAGACAGCAATACTAATTGCAGATTTGTTGCAATTTTAGCCTGATATCCTAATGTTCTGCATGGGCAGACCTTCCCCTTAACATATACAAAACTACTTTCTCCAGACCTCCTCTTTTACACAACCCCAATCAATATCTGACAAGGATCAGGTAGCCACCACCTGTCCTGATGGCCGATACCCCGTCACTGCTTCTTTTTGTGCTGTCTCAATCCCTTTGTATCATCTGCCTTTCGGGTTGGGTTTGGTGGTTTTTTTTTTTAATCAGCCTTTAAGCTTTTTAGAACTGAATCACTCTCCTGACGAAGAAATTGTAACGCACGAGGTGTTACCGAGCCTCCTCTGCTTTAGCAGGGGGTTGGTGGCTGGAAACCAGAGGAACGTCCTGCACAAGTCCAGGCTGGCAGCGAGGACGATGGGCTCTCCCGCAGAAAGGCAGGGGATGCCACAGACTGGGGGAAAAAAAATCTACTACCCACGTGGAACATTCCAATAACTGTTCACTACTATGACACTACAGCTAATAACAGTGCTACTTAATGACAGTAATTAGTATTAGTGACTTTCATTTTCACTCAGCTGACAAACTTACCTGGTACAAAGCCCGTGTAGAAAGGTATCAGTCCAGCACTGGTGTAAATCCTGTTGTTAGGCCAGTGTGTTTGGGGAAATCTCTTGCCAAAGCTGCAAGCTGGATTTCTCTGCAACAACTGGAAAACAAACAAACAAAACCCCCAACTACACAGTACAGTTCATTTTAAAAACTGGATTGGTGTTACCCAAGACATGTGCTTTGACTCCGTATTAGAGAAAATAGTTAAGCCAATGCACAGCAATTCTCTTTCCAGTTCTATTTTCTTCTAATTAGGAGCTTCCTTGCATCCTCCCTGTTTTCCTCCTGACGGGAGTTGGCGGCAGCCCTGCCTCCGCTAGCTCGTACCCCAGGAGCACAGAGGATCAGGATCTCTACAGACCCCGGTCGTCACCGCTGGGCATCATCCGCAAGTCCCAAACACCTCGTGCTCCTACGTTTGATATACCGTGAGGCTGGAGGCGGGTACGTGCCCTGTCTGCTCCTGTGCTACAGACGCATCTGGGTTTTGCTTTGACCCCTTCAACTGGTTTTGGTTTTCCACAAGTCCCACCGACGGGGATTAGCCAGTAATTCCCAGGCTAGGAGGAACAGGAAGGCTTAGGGAGCGTTAACTGAAGGGAGAGTGTAAATCATCTCCCGGAACCGTCCCTGCCCTCCGAGGTCAGATACGGGGCTGTGCTGGAGGATGGATATTGCAGCTCTGCACATCTCCGCAGCAGCAAAACCCCCTAAAGATGTCACTAAAGCTGCGGTGCCCTGCTCGGTGGTGAAGGGACCGGCTTCACGGAGCCCAGCAAACCGTGGGGCCATCAAAGCGTTTTGTGACTGATGATGGAGCGATCGCTGCAATGCCTCAAGCGCGACACTGAAGCGAGAGGATTGCATTATTGTGCCTGATGCAGACAGTAAGCAATGATCCATGGCCCATCCCAGTATGTAACCTAGGGCAACAGAGATTTAGGGCAGAAGATTAGTGGCTTGAAGTCAGAAGCCATCTTAGATAGAAACGTGGTGTGATTTTTTTTTTTTTTTTTAAGCGTGCTTATATTCCTTCAGTGCCTGACGTGCTGCAGCTAACCTCCGCGAGCCTGGATTCTGCTGAATCCTGCGACGGAGAAACACCTCCCTCGCCGATTTACTGCACGGCAGACCTTCCTTAAGAAATCAGGGGCAGAAAGGCTTTGCAAACAGTGCATTTTGGGTTGATAATGTCTGGGGTTTGCTCTGTTTGCCTCATTTCAATGCCTATTAACATCAGAAGGAAAGGATAAGGAAGCCAGCGCAGGGAAATACATTTCAGGCGAAGCATCAGGCTGCCGTGAGCGCTGTCAGCCCTGCAGCTCTCCCCGCTGAGTCATTTCATCCCAGCTGAGTTTCTCTGAGCTGGGAATCCTCAACCTTGGATTTTCTCTCCATCAGACCCATAGGGTCTGGGACAAAGGCACCGCAGTGAATCCTGGTGAACCAGAAAGGGCTGGTAGTGTTGTAACCTGCTTCCACTGAGCTGATCAGCCCTCTCCGTCACCGGACCAGCGAGACGGTTGCGTCCCAGGGATCACACTCCATCCTGGTAGCAGGAAGAAACAAGTAGCTTTGAATGCAAACTATTAAGTACCGTGGGAGGGATCTCATTTTCCCGTGTAGGAGGATTATATGGCATTATGTGAGAGCTCTTACAGCAAGGGGACGAAATATTTTTTTCAGTAGGGATATTTCTGCATCCTTCCCAAAAGGAGGAGAAGGAAGCTCTAGATTCCTTTTCAGACAAATTATGTTAGTAAAGGAGAAAGCCCTACAACCAATTAAAAGGGAGAGATATCCAGCCCAGGCAGCCATCCGGCGCTGCCACCCAGGTAGAGAAGATCCATTGCGTAAGGGAAGCACAGATAGTTGCGTCCTGTGTTTCTGCACTCAGAGCAACATTTTTAATAGCCACTCTTGAACCAACCCTCAATAGATTTGCTTAATCCTTTTACGAACTCATTTATTCTCCCTTAATGTCCCAAGGAAACAAGTTACAGAATTTAATTGCTCATGATTTTTTCAACATGTTACCTAATAGCATTTTCTTTTGCTTGTACTTATTAACCCCAGTTCTAATGCTACTACAGTAAGTGAAACCGCTTTTGGTGTGGCCGATGAATCAATACCAACGTTATATTCCTGAAATAAGATTTGTGGATATAATATCTACCTGATGTCGATCAAATTCGTTCATGGCTTCCTTCACAGCTTGGACGTAATTCACGCCATTAATCCAGGTGAGGTGGGGGACAAATCCAGTGTACCCTTGGGATGAAGACAAGAGACAACATGCATATCGGGTAAGGATCACCCAGTCTGGAAGTGGAAGAGACTGGGATAAATATAAAACCTTGGCAGAGTAGAGGAAGGAAAAGTTCGTCCGCTTAAATTGTAAAATTAACTCTTACATGTGAAGCATCTTTTTCAGAAAGAGTCTTTTTTGATTCCCAAGGAAAACTCAATGGGCTGAAGTGATCTTTGCTGGTCTCCATGAGGTATGGAAGAAACATTTCATTTTCTTACAGTCTTTCCTTTACACTGACAGCTCTGTCATGTTCTGTCTCAGTTTAATACGCATTCAGGGGCTAACAACCAGCTGTGCAACCTTTCTTCCTCATTTCCCCTGCCCATCCAACAAATTTGCACTAATTATAAGAGAGAAACTATAGAAAGTCTATACATAAAACAGAGAGGTACAACCTAAAAGCAGCCAGAACTCCTTTTTCCAAAGGGAAGCTTTGGAGAGAGCAAAATGTGTCTTCTGCATCCTAGAACATCGATGCTCTTTCACTCGGTCTGAAATATTTTGACGTGCAACTCCTGCATTTGCTGTGGCTCGCCGCAGAGCGCAGTATCCCTCCTTGTAAGACAGAGTTTTATCTACTTATGACGGTGCCATACAACACTAATTGTTGATTTGATGATTCAGAAAAGCGTCTTATTTCTACATGAGGAAGAGCTCCCTCAGCGGCAGCAGACACTTACCAGGCTGCTGGCAGTGCAGAGCCCACCACCCACCTCTCCTTGCTCTCTGGAGCATTTTCTAGCCTGGCCCCGCCACTGCGGGGAACTGAGGTGGCTCCTGCATCCCTTCCGCCTGCCCGTGGACATGTGTCCCTCAGCACGAGATTAAAACCAAAGAAACTCCCTTGCATGGAGAGGAGCAGGGGCATTTTCCATCCCAAAGTGTCCAAACGAGCTGGAGCGCCTGGCCAACGTCTCTGAGATTTCCCCAGGGGCAGAAGGGTGACACGATCTCTTCCGAGGTGGACGCGTGCTGCGCACGATCTCCCTCTTTTTTACCTGAAATGACTTTCTGTTGGATCGCGTTTGGTACAACCAGTTTTGGTAACCGATAATCTTGCTCCACATCCGCGGTTTCAGCCACTCCTGGCAGAGTCACACCTTCAATTTTTACGGGCTTAAAATAAAAGCAGAAATAAAATAAACACCAGTAAAACCCACTTCCTCCTTTGGCTCCATCGCTTAAATCACTGCCAGAACCTGTGAATGGCAGCTGCCATTTCCATTTCTTCCTGGCTTTACACTAAGAGCTACTCCAAGAACTTCTGGTAAAGTCAAATTACTAGCCGAGCTCTCTGTACGCAGAGGGTTTTGCAAAATCCCCACGGGGGACGAGGGGAGCTTTGGGCACTGAAATCCTCCACAAATCTGTTTCTCAGAGCAAGGAGCAGGAATGCCCCTTCTTGGGATTTATATCCAAGCCAGCTTTTGACTCAATACATCAAATCTCTAATCTCTGCCTTCAGGGGATTTGCAGAGCGCGGGCTGGCTGTGACGTGACAAGCGCTGTCTCTGGCTCCGGAAGAAATAAGGGGCTCAAACACGTTGGTCCCGGGTGACGCCGGCTGTGCCATGCGAAACAGCACCCAGCTCCGCAGGCAAATCCCAATGCTTGTGTTTCAACAAGGGGTAACGATGGCGGGAAAGTCAGACGGGCGCAGTTAAGGGGTCGCAAACCCGGGACGCAAGCAGAGATGCCAGGACTGCTCTGTTTTCGGGCTGGGGGGCAGCGACGGGGGTCTCAGTTGATACGAAGGAAACACAAGCCCGGTTGCATATCACAGCGTAACGCAAGACCTAGAAACGGGGTTTTGAAGCTAAAACTCAACTAAATGAGGAGTTAATCCTTTTTAATTGAGGAGTAATTAATCACGGCAACAGTTTCCTGGAGATGTGGTGGATTTGCTACTGCTAGAATCATTCGTGTGGGTTTGCTACTTCTCCACACGATGCTCTAAACCTCGTCCTTGCCATCCACACCTGTATGAAATTCCCTCTTTGCACACTCGTGAACCAAGGACATCCCTTCCACACCCACCGGTCCCCGAAAGGCCCACCCCTCCGCAGCAGCATCCCTCACCACGTGTCTCCCCCACCCAAAGCCACTCACCGGTTTGCTTCCTGCCGAGGCACCGCCGAGCTGGCCGGGTCCCCACCTTTTCTCCTGTCCACAAGGCGACGTTAGCTCGGGCAATCGCCACTCTTGCCCCTCAGAGGCGGGATGGTGTGAAATCCTCCATGGGTACGTACGTGGCAGTGGTGTCCTCGGGATGTACTCGCTGGGGTGGTGCTGGGGCACGGGGTCCATGCGCATCATCATCAGCTCTTCCTCTGCTGGCCCTGGCCGAGGGGGTTTTGGCCCAAGGACTGGTTCAGGAAAGCTTGTTGCAGCCCTGGCTTTCTCATAGGGAAAGTACCCTGCGGGACAGACGCTGAGTTAAGGGAAAGGAGTGGCCGAAGGAGGATGAGGGATTCCCATTGCGCTGGACCTCGGCCCCCACACTCCCCTCCGGAGCGAAGGAAAGGAGCCTGGAGGTCAACAGCATCCCACAGGCTGGGAGAGCATCCTGCAAGTGCCACCAGCCCACCCAACAAACCCACCCGCACTGAGGAATACTGCGCAAGTATTAGTTTGATAACTTTTATTCTAATTTATTCTAAGTGACACCTAAACTGTAAAATATCATCAGCCAAGCTGTAAAGAAGTAAAGGGAAAAACCCCACCCCATATTCTTTTCTCCACCTGGCTGCATCAGCACACCCCAGACACAGACCGACCCTGCCATGGTAACCAACAAGGAATTCCTGCCCTGGCTTCGTTGCTGCTCATCGAGGAAAGGGTCTGCTGTGATGCTGGCCGAGAGAAAAAACATCGACAGCCGGCACACACTAAATATCTCTGCTGTGAACTAAGGATGGAGCCCTGCAGCTTGAGACTCCACAGGGACAGCCGAGCTTGGCAACTTGTCTGACTTTCCTTTAAAAATATCCCATGACGCGGCTCCCCAGGCTGCCCCGGCCCCATACAACATCTCCAACCCGGGTGCTTCCTCATGCTCTGTGCCAGGAGCGAAGCCAATTTCTCCCTCCTCGGTGGTTACGAGGGTGATTGATCGCTCTTACACTCCACAACAACTTTTTCCTTATTGGAAAACCGTTACTACGTCAATCTCATCTCTTTAAAACAAACCAAATTCCTTCCATTTTTGTTCTCATAGGTCATTTTCTTGAGGCCCTCTGGTCTCTACTGCCTTCCCCTGACCTCCTCGCGTTGGGTGGACATCTGTATCGCAGCGCAAAGCCCCGCAGACGAGACACCATCTTCCAGCCAGGACTTCATCTGCAGAGTCCCAGGGCATTACAACCTGTCCCAGCCCAAACAGCGCAGAGCAAAATTTGCCCCTTTTTGCAAGAGTATAAAACTTCTGATGGGCATTTAGGTTTATAATACAATTATAAGCAGATCACAAAGTATATATACTGTATATAACTTTATAAAGTATATAAACTCTATGTAACTGAACTCTATGTATATAAACTCTAGGTATCAAGTGTTGTCCAGGCTAGCAACAAAATAAAGACAAATCCTTGATGAAAGTGATTTTTCAATCCAGTGTGCAAATTTTGAAACAGGTTTGTCTTAGTATTTCCTTCATTATTAATGAAAGTATTGCATCTACTCTCTTTATCCGACAAACCAAAGGAAAAGGAAAAAAGAAGTTGTTTTGTACTTGACAAATCCATATGGGCTCCTTTTTATGACCCTGGGTTTTGCAGACTTGTTGATTCAGAAAGGCTGCACAGAAAGGCACGAAATTAAAAGCCAGAATGCTTTTTACCAGAATCAACCACACCGTGCATTTGATTTGAATAAACATCTACATGTTTTCAGTCCAGGTTCCTGGGGAGCGGGTGCCTGCACGCTTGACCTGTGCCATAACCCCCTCAAAGCCAACGTGGCCACCCCTGCAGATCCAGCATAACCCTGGTTGATGTCCCCAACCGACAGAGCCTGACCTCACTTCCAGCAAGAAAACAACGTGGGATTCAACTGATAGAAAACAGCAAAATACTTGGTGCCCATCAACGAGGCTTTATCAAAAAGAGACCTTGAGAAAAAGTCTTCAGAATGAGTTTGCTAAAGGCAACCACACCAACCCAACGCTGCCGTGAGCTCTTTGAGCTCCATCATGTAAACCACCCAGAAGGATGCCAGGCAGTTCTAATGAAGTTTGCAGGGGAGGGTTTAAGGAATTGCTCACAACTTGACAGCAGGAGCTGGTGATGAAGAGTCACCAACACAGCAAGGTGCTCCCTGTGGCCACGTTCTGCAGCAGTTCACCAATGAGCAGCAAATGTGAGCTCCCAGCTGCAAACGTTGGCAGATGATGTAAAGGTTGGCGAGGGGAGAAGAATAATGAGAAGAGGATAATGAGAGAGAACAACTAGGTCAACTGGTTAGTTGGGTCCATCCAAATTACATTTTAGTCCAAGGAAATGCAAATTTCAATGTCCAGGAGTGAAGCCTGTGAACACCACCTGTGTAGTAGAGACCTGGATCCTGGAAAACAAGGTTAGGATGAACAGAAATGCCAAAAGTTTGCAAGAAGCTACACGGCACAAGTTTCCACCCTGAATGGGAAAACATCACTTTGGTGTGGCCATTCCCAGGGAAACGAAGACCCAGATCCCACCTGGGCACGTAACCCCTGTGTTCAGCCAGGAGAGGACTCGCCTCCACTGAACAGGGCATCCACAGCAGCTACGGCTTCGACACCTGATACGGTACACGGCAAACGTGTCTCCAAAGGACGGCCCGTCCCCGAGAGGGGCTGATGGGGATCACGGTGGGGCTGCTGCTGTGGCCTGATTTGGGTCTGCTCAACAGGCACCAGGTACTTTGCCGAGAGGGGCTGGGGAGGAGATTCCTGCAAATTCCCGGTGTTGGGGATCTATGTGAGCGTGTGGCTGATGGAGGAGATGGGGCCTGTTAGCAGAAGAGGGAAGGGAACCAGGAAGGGCACACGCACCCTTCTGCTGAGCTGCGGTAGGAGCAGCAAGATGCACCGTGAACCACAAGCTGTGAGTAAGAGCTCTGAGCAGAACGAGCTCTGCACCAGGTGGGTCAGTGGGAAAGGGTCGGAGGTGGCAGAGCCGACCTTCCCAGGAGAGACGGGTTTTTGCCTGTGGACTTGTGCTGGTTTTGGCTGGGACAGAGTTAATTTTCCTCATAGTAGCCGGTATGGGGCTGTGCTTTGGGTTTGTGCTGGAAACAGTGCTGGTAACCCAGGGATGGTGCAGTTACCGCTGAGCAGTGCTTACACGGAGTCGAGGGCTCTTCTGCTCCTCACCCCACCAGTGAGTAGGGTGGGGGTGCACAAGAATTTGAGGGGGGACACAGCCAGGACCAAAGGGATATTCCAGACCACATGGCGTCGTGCTCTGCACTAAAACTGGGGGGGAGGTTGGTGAGGGGGCCGCTGCTCGGGGAATGGCTGGGCATCGGTCGGTTAGTGGGGAGCAACTGTTTTCATCTGCATTGCTGGTCTGTCTTGGGTTTTATTTCTCTTTTTATTTTCTTTTTCATTACAATTTATTATTATTATTTTATTTCAGTTATTAAACTGTTTTTATCTCAACCCGTGAGTTTTCTCACTTTTACCCTTCCGATTCTCTCCCCCACCGCCTGGGGAGGGCCGTGTGGTGCTTAGTTACCGGCCGGGGTTAAACCACAACAGGAGTATGGAAGAGTTGGGAAGTGAGTTCATACCATGCCATAAAAATCATTTATCTTCATCTAACTGAAGATAACCTGGGAATTAAAATTCTCCTTTCCTCTCCCCCAGACACCAGTGTGAGAAGCTGAGGCTCCCCGGGTCTCTGTGCTCCTACGCCAGAGCTACGATTGCTCCCTGGAAAACATCCCGCTTCACCCCAGGAGCCTGTCGAGGACGGGCACAGACCCATTGCTCCCGACTGACCCCTTGCTCGTTAGCAGAGCCCATTCTGGCGAAGGGACGAGCCCCGGGGTCTGCTCACCTGGACGCCCCGGGAGATAACCCTGCACACCGTGCTTCGTCCCGCTGAAGTCCTCGATGAACTTCTGCTTGCGCAGCGGCGCCAGCAAAGGGTGAGGGCTCTTCGTAACAGCGGGATCCGTCAGCAGGCGGTACGTGGTTTTGCCAAAAGTCTCTCCAAACTGATAGTTGTACTGAGGGACGAAGCCCCGGTAGCTGAGGGGGAAACGGAGAGCAGTCACTGAGATGGCATTGGATGGTGTCCGCCGGTGGGATAACCTGCTCAGGAGGCGTCGCACGCTGGAAAGGCCACGGCCAGGAGCACACGTGGCTTTGAGTAGGTGAGCCCAGGGAATGCGATTGCCCAGGGCTGTGCCTGGGAGCATGAACGCTTTTGTTAATGCCACCGGAGCAGCGGCGCGAGGGGAGCACCGGGAAGATGTGTGCGGTTACGCGTGAAGTCAGGTGGGGAGTGTGTGCTCACATGCACGTTTTTACATGTGAGCGTGAAAACTGTCTCATGATTTCCAGGCGTGTACAGGCACAGGCTTGTGCTTTGGTTCATGGAGGGATGGGGGACCCGTCAGGGAGCGTGGCTGGAGCAGCACCTGTGGATGGAAAACTTACAGCAGGAACAGCGTGGGCTGCGGGCGCTTTGACAGCATTGACATCCACAGCCCCCAAGTTAAAATATTATTTCCAGTTAAACATGCCTCAGTTTTAAATTTTGCAATCCCTCTCACTGTTCCAAAACACAGTGAGTTACTGGGAATTTCCCAGTATCCCTTGTTCAATATTGAAACTCAAAAACCAGAAAAATTGCATACTTGCACCCGCCAAACCTCTCCGCTCCATACCCTTGCGGCGAGCAGCGAGACCGGGCTCACAAACCCACCCCGGCGCTGCGTTACGTGGGAGAGGCACGGCCGGGCGGCCGCTCAGCCCCAGTAACAAACACCGCTCGACTTTTTGGGGACCTTTGCACAGGGCGTGTAGCGACACGCTGCTTCTCCACTCCCCCGAGCTTGGGACGGGCAGTTGGACTTTATGGTGGCTCAGGGTAGGGCCGGTGCTGGAGCTCTGGCTCCGCTCCAGAGTCCACCAGGATGTACCAGAGACTTTAGCTATTCCCAGTATCAAATGCCCTCTAAGTGATGCGATTCCACCGCTGAAGAAGAAAGGCAGAGCTGCCAATTGCAATGTACAGACAGAAATATTCAATCAATGATCCCACCGCGTATCTGGGGATAAAGCCGGATGATGCATGAGGATCATAAGATGATGAGTAAGTACTTTCCCTTCCAAATACTTTAAACAACAGCAAGCAGAGCCGTGCATTTCCACTTGGCAAGTTTTCCCACTTTGCATGCAGGATCTCTCACCAGCAGCTGCCGGAGCAGCTCGGTGGCTCATCCCCATTGATTTTCAATAAGTCTTGCAACACAGGGAAGCTACGCCGGGACAATAAAGCTGAGCAAGAGCACAAATGACATAGCCTGAATAATTACAGGATGGCCGGAGGGATTTTGGTCATGAATAAAATAATGGTAGGGCTGAGAAAGGATTCAATTCACAAGCAATTAAAAGCGAGGTAATCTGAGGAGCTCGGGCGAGTCGGTCTGGGTTTACGGAGAAGGGATCTGCCGCAGAAGTGAGTTACAAGTGCTGCCGATACAGGCCGTGGCGCTTGGGGAAGGCACCGGTCTCAGCAGGGCTGTTTGACTTTCTCCTGCTTGATATTTTGATCGAGAGACCAGGGAGATCTCCCCTTTCTATAGCTCACGCTGAACCACTGCAGATCCCAAACCTCGCTGGCGAGCGGCGAGTAACCCGCTTTCCCAAGGCTGAGCCCCATTTCGCTTTTCTCTTACTCAGCCGTATCTCTTTGATCGCCACTCCCCAGACTGCGTCACCTAAACCTGCTCAGCCTTCCTGATCGCCGGGGAAAAGCTTTGGCCCTGGGCCCGTCCTCGCTCCGCTCCGCACCCTTCCCAGCTCCGCCAAGCCAGGACAAGGTGGGCAGGGCTGCGCCCGGTGACCAGGATTCATGGATTTACCCCTTCTCGGTGCGCCAAGTCCTTCCTCAACCATCCCACACGTTGGGTTTGGCTTCCCAACGCTCTTGAGCACTGCAGCAGCATTTTCAAAGCCCTAGCTGTGACCATTGCCCAACCTACGTGACAGCAACCAGCTTTGATGCCCTCCTTGGTTTTGCGGATTCACCGCCACAGCACACGGCACAACTGGCGAGATGCTGTGACGCAGCATCTTCCTCCTCCTCCTGCCAGCACAGGGTGCACCGTCTGCCAGCAGCAGAGCCCGGGCTCCGGGACGCCCTTCAGGCAGCTCCTCCTTGCGCTCAGCCACCCAAACCAGATGCAAAGCAGCACCCTCACCACCCACGGGGGCTTCCTCTGGGGCTTGGGTGACACCAGGAGCCTGCACATCACTGCTGAAAGCGGTGACAGAATTTGGTTCCTCCTCCTCCTGCCTCCAGTGACCGAAGCAGCAGCCCGGAGAGGAGCAGCCCCGGCTGCTGTGGTGGGATTAGGGCTCAGAGCTGCTGCTGGGGGGGGCTGTCTGCAGGCAGGAGTGAGCAGGGGGGCGTTGAGGCTTTTGGAGGTGCAAACCCAGCCACAGCTCCCTCCTTGCTGTTACTCATCCTTCCCAAGCTGCTGTCAGCGCACAGCTTTGACAGGGTGACAGCACGCACGGAGTAACACATCACATCGTTCCGACATCCACAGCAATACAAAAACGTGTTAAAAACCTCCAACCCCAGAGCTTACGTAAGTTTGGAAGATAGAGAGACCAGTACTGGAAAAGTCCTGCACGTGGCTCCAATGGGAAGGACCGGTGGGATCATCAGCGCGGGAGCATCGTTAGGGAAGGCAGCGTGCTCCACCCATTACCTGCAGCTTGGGATCTGCCTCCTGCCCGTACCGGTGCTGCACCCGCGGCCGTGCGGGACACGGCGAGTTTCCTCTGTGCTGAACGTTCGCAGCCTGGGCTGGCACCAGCCCCGACACCCTTCCCAGTTAACCTCAGGCTGGGCTGACCCGCGTGATTCCGTACCAACAGAAGCTCCTTTTCCCTCGGTGGCCATCCAACCCTTTCCAGCCCAGTCACACGTGTCACGGACATGTCTCCCAGCACGGGTCACCAGGGGACCCCGCACACAACTTCTCTACTCCCCCCGAAGCCTATCCACTCATTTCCACCACTCCTGTCTTACCTTTCAACCAATAACTCATTACCTCTTACCCATGACAGCTTGGTTTCTTCTTTCCAAGCCTTTAGAGGAGAATGTTACAAAAAGATTTAAAAAACCCTGCAACTACACATCAACAAGATCCCAGCACCCACAGTCACCGACTTCTTCAAAGAGCTCAAATCCAGCAGCAGCATCGTGCTCCAACCAATTTGACAAGAGCATATCATACCAATGCAAATATTTATTCAAAGGAGGTCTTCAAACATCCTTGATGCAAAAGTTATGACAGTTTGGAAGGCAAACCCTGCACAGCAGCCCTGGTAACATTTGGTAGCTTAAAACATATGAAAAAAAGGGGGAAAAAAACCCCAAAAACCCCAATTGCAACTTCACCCTTAATGAGCTATGGCATAGTCTTTAATTATATCCTGTTAGGTGGTGGTGGTGCTTCTTATCCTGGAGCCCTGTCTCCTTCAGTGCACTGTTACTTGGAATATTTAGTAGCGTCTTTTAAAAAAACCCCAAATATCATGAATTGTAAGTAGTACGTGATCCCAGCTGGAGCTATTTGTGTTGGAAATGAACAGACATTTTGGATGAACTTCAGAACTTACCCAGGGATATAGTACAGATTGGGAGGGAAGAAGCTATTTTCCTTTGGGGCTGCCATGGCAATGTGGCAGCTCCCGGTGGTGGGTGTGGGAGGAAGGAGATGCAGCGTGATCCGGTCGCCCAGGAAACCTCTGTGATGCTGCCAGGAGCGATGTTGGTACCTGACAGCGCTTCCAGCTCCAGCATACAGCTTGTCAGGTTTTTCTGGACACAGCTTTCCCCCCGCCTCCCACCTGGAAATTTTGGATGAGCACAGAGATTTTATGGCGTTTGTCAGGTCTCCTGAAGGCTCGTAGCCCTTGGGACAGTAGCACCAGATGTTCCTCCTTAGCAGCCCCAGCACAAATACGTGTTCACAGCACGGTTCACACCTAACGCACACAACTCGGGTGAGCCCGGCTGCGCGTGCCCTGGTCACTGGTACAGCCCAGGCACGGCCAGGGCAGCGCTGCCTGCACACACACGGCCACGTGCACACCTTCGGTGAGGATACCACAAAGCAGAGGTTCAAGAGATTCATCGTGCTGTGGTGGAAGTCTCAACCCTCCTCTCCCTGCTCCACGTTGCCCTCCTGGTCTGGCTGTTGGAGGGCACAATCCTTCACTGCCTTGCTTCGTGCGGGATAAGGGTTGTTCCCATTCCCAACTTCGTATGGTCATGTTGACTTGTGTGCAGTGGGTTGCACGTCCTCCAGCTGAAGGCAGGCCCAGGACACAGGTCTCCTGGTTACTGAACAGCCACGGTGGCCAGCATGTCCTCAAGTCAACGACCTGTTAGCACCAGCATTGTTTCCACCAACTACAACACCGGCAGCAAGCCTGCTTCACTGCAGAGTCCCTCTATAGCGTGAAGACCTCAGCCACGTGGCTGGTAGAATCATTTTAGGGTTTCAAAGCTACTAACCAGAAATCATAAAGTATTCGAGGGCTGTTCTCATCTGTTTAGGTGCCTATACTCCACCCAAAATTGTGTCTGAGGAGATAAAAACGCTGCTTTGACTCTTGCCCTTGGTGTCTACACACTTTTGGAGAGATCTGGAACTTCCAGCCTTTATAAGTATGTTTGAGTTTGCCCAAATACCTGAGCTCTAACTGAGGGCAGACGTCTCCAGCAGCACCAGGTCTGCAGGGTGGACAGGTTTGTGAGGGGCAGGTGGCTCTCCTCAGGGAGAAGGTTCTCCCCCACAGGAGAGGCACAGCCCTGGCACGTGGTGGCATCTCCATTCTTGGAGATCTTCAAAGCAGAGCTGGGGAACACCCAGAGTGCCCCAACGCAGCTTGGAAGTTAGCTCAGCCTGCAGTGGACAATTGGATTAGAGACCTACAAACAAAGGTCACTCCCAGCCTAGATCTTCCTCTGAGTTTAATAAGAGCATAAAAAGCCCCTTGCTTACTGAAATGCAGCACTGTACTCATGGCACCAAACAACAATCCCAGGCTGTTCCAGGTCCCATCATCCCCCCCAGCTCCTGAGGAGGCTCAGGCCAGCATCTGCCCAGCGTTCTCAGAAACAACCTTCACATCTCACTCCTTAAATAACCAGTGGCTGCTCCTTCCAAACCTGGGGGCCACAGACTTACCAGAGGGCTACTGAATAATCAGACCAAAATAGCTGTCCTCAGTGCAGACATCTGGGTAAAGAAATAGAAATTCACTTTTGTCAAGGTTATCATTAGAATTTATTGATATGAGAGAAACTTCGTATGTCAACATGTCAACGGAGGAACAGCACATCCTGACGTAACAGAAGTACAAAGCCCATCCGGGTGACGTTACAGTGCTCTGGTACCTCTGAACTCTGAAGTACAGGAGTTCACGCACACGGCTGTGTGTTACTTGGGTACATTTTCTGGGACAGAAATGCTCCAGAAATACAATCAACGTGTGGTTTGCCAGCCACCAGTGCCCACCAGGCTGCAGCTGGCTTTGCCTCCCATCGCCCGGCTCCAGACAGACAGTGCACGCGTGTAACGCTGGCTCACCCTGGGCCCCTCTAGTCAAAGGGGGAAAAAAAAAAAAAAAAACAACCTATTTGGGGGTGCGATTCAGCTCAGCCCACGTAGCCCTCACGGGGAGATGAGATGACTAGGACCCTCCGGCTCCTCAGCACGTAAAGGGGGCTCAGAGGACCAGCCTGGATGGAGACACCTGGGCGCAGGCAGGACAACCCCAGGCCAGGTTTGCAGCAGGACAACCTGGGCATGGGCCTATCAAGTGAGCTGCAACTGGGAAACTTCACGACGGAGTTTGCTCTGCCATGGCCATGCCACACTCCGTCCTGGCGTCTGCCAATTTATAAGTGATTTTTTTTCTTTCAACATAACAGTCAATTATCCTCATATTATAACCGTCTGGACATTCCCTCTCTCAGCAGTGCCCTCTCACAGAGCTCACAGCACAGACAGCCCTTCACATTATGCTTGTGGCTAAGACAAAAATTATCTTTCTGATCTTTACTGGAAATATATGCTACGCTGAATGCTGTTTAAAAAAAGCCAAGTGCTGAGATTTTGTCTTCTCCCAGCTTATGAAATATTTGGTTTGGTCCTAAGTATGTTGCTAAACCATTAGAAAAGGAATAGCAGAGTATTCCCCAGGCACCTGGTAAATCCACAATGGATTTATTGTAGAAACAAGCTGAATTCTCTAACTCACTCCAAATGGATCTCAGAGCCCTCTAAAACCCTCCAGAGAATGAGCCGTTTGTGACACGACAAACAAAAACCAATCCCAAGTTCAATGAGTAGATTGTCTGATGTTGCGCAGGGAGCATCCAAAAATCAAAGGCAAACCCAAACTAAGGGGACAGGTCTGTCCCGCCTCCCGATGCCAGATTTGATCACGGCAATAAAGGAGCCTGGGCCAAAGTGCATCTGCCTGGCCGACAGCACCAACCCTGCTGCAGACCTGAAGAGGAACCGCCAACGCTAGACACACGTATCCAAACGTGCGTGCACATGCGCGTGCCGGGGGATGACCCGTACTCTGCTCCTTCTCCTCTCGCGTGAGCTATGACAAGTGACATAGCGGGTTCTGCTCTCAGCCATTCGGTTTCACCAAATCTAAGTTCCCTCTGCACATGTAACAGCATTGACTTAGAGATCTCATATTAATGGGTACTTATACAGGATTAATTGCACATCAGTCCATTGTGGCTACAAGTTCATTAGGCTAATAAATCTACATAGTGACAGTAGTACAGTATCAGCTACTTTTCAATACAAACTCCCTACCCTAGCCTTAATTTGTAGGTCAAAAGAAGATCTTCTACCATAGTGACCTTCCTATGACCTTTAACATTCATTTGAAAACATTTTTTTTTTTTCTAGAAAAAAATCCAGTGTGGGGAAAATGCACATATATAACAAAAGCAGTGCTTAACAACCACAGGAAAAAAGAACATGATCTTGGACTCTTCTATCAGCGTCCTCCGTAGACCCTGGTAGCATTACTTCCAAAGGGTTGCTAAATCCAGCTCCGTCAGTTCTCAAGTTCGTTAAACCATTCCCTAGCTCTAAACGTTTCTAGTGTCTCACTATACATATTGTCTGCAGCAAGAGCATACAGAAACACTTGCTAATGTGCACAAGACTTCCATTTGATTCAATGGAATTGTTTTAGAAGACTGAAGTCTTTACTTCTAGAATCTGTTCTTGAGTGGTAGTGCTCTCACCGACTGGTAGCTTTCTAGTCCACCCAGGAGAGAGCTCCAAGTCACTCGTAAAGTTTTACTCATTCATTTTGCCCAAAGGTGTACGGGTATCTAATAAAACCCCTCTCACAGTATTCCCAGGAAGTGATTCAGAAGAGGAGATGATTTTTCAACCAAATGAGATCCTCTGGTCCTGCGTGTCAGACCATGGCCAATAGAATGAGCAGCTGCCATGGACATCTCAACTTAAATACGGAACAGTCAAGGGAGGAGAGCAAGGTGGCCTGACCATCTTCCTGTGAGGTACAGGCAAAGAGACACCAAAGTCACTCTGTTCTCAACAGTTTGTCTCTTTTTTCCTGGAGTCAAATGTTTGATTCCATTTGTTCTAGCAGGAAGTGGTGAATCATGTCAAAAGTGGGACGATCTTTTATATCCCTGCTCCAACATTTCAGCATCAGGTCAAACACAGGGTTAGGACACAGAGGAGTCTGGGAGAGATAGATCTGAAAGGAAGAAAAATACAGCTATTTCAGTGAGGTTTCATAAAAGAACTGAACCTGCACTAAATTAACACCAAGAGGACAGTTTCATTATGGGTTTACAGGACAGCCATCATGCAATGTTTGAAATCCATTAAGCACGAATCTGGCAGTGAGGTCTGGATAGAGCTTTGACGCCATCTCAAATGGCACCGTGGACGCTTTGCCAACTTGTTTGATGAGCTGGTCACAAAACAGTCCTTTGTCCCCCAGGAAACATGAATGCTTCAGAGAGATTCGTCTTCCAAGTGACAGCAAAACACAAACCAAACCCGAATTTACCACAATAAAATCCAAATACTTTCACTCACCGTAGACAACACATGAGGCTTTCTAAGCATCGTGACAGCTTGTCAGCAGAAACAGAAAAAACACCTTTTAGAGCTTATCTAAAGCACAGCTTGGCAGAAATATTGTTCCCCCCCCTCTCATTTCAATACACATCTTTTAGGTTCTTCACTAAATCATCAGTATTCAGGAGACGGTGAATAAAACCTCCTATTATTTTATTCCCCTTAACCCTTTAACTTGTTTGATGCTAAAGGTGAAATTTGGGAGAACAGCAAACAACTGGCACTCCACTTTTTTGGGGTACAGTGATGCTCAGTACTGAGGGGCTGGATTGCCCTGCTCTATTTAGCATCGTCACTGGTACCTACTGAAGGTAGCAGTACTGGAGTGCACAGTCTTGTCTGGGGGTTAGTAAGAGAGGATAAGTGACACAAAAAAAGCCTTCAGCAACTAGAGATGGCCAAAGGCTTTTCAGCACATGTGGAAATACTACAGGGAGTATCTAAACCCTGGCCACTAACAACTCCTTCCCTACCTCAGTAAGTGGTTCCTCGTCTTTCAGAGAAGATGCGAGTGGGAAAGAGCTCCGCAAAGAAAAAGAGCAAAAGGATTGTGTAGGAGAGCCCAGAAAAGCTAAGGAGAACAGTGCATCAAGGGCAGATTGAAACAGAAGTGGCTTATAAGGAAGAAGCACTGGAAAGGGCCAAGAGCCTCGTCCAGTGAGACTCCAAAAGAGGAAAGCAATGAGTCCGCAGGAAGGGGAAGAGAGGCGGGACACGCTTGACAAGATGAGTAATAGAAGCAACAATTTATGCAGATGTCAGACCAGCCGAAAGGCTCTGTGGAGATCCACCTGGATGTGATCAGGTCAAGTGAAGGAAGGAGAGGTCGTGTTTGCTTTCTCACCTGCCTGCCCTGGCTCCGGAAGAACTCTCCTGTATTCTCGATGACTTGCTCATCTGAGAGGAGGCTGTACGGTTGCTCTTTACACAGTATGAACATCTCCCAGAGGGTGACCCCAAATGCCCAGACATCACTGGCCGTGGTGAACTTGCCCTGTGAACAGAAAGGATGTTGTAAGCCCAGCTTGCTCATAGTGCACATTCAGCAAAAAACATTTCAGTCTACACCCTCTGCAGCTGAACACAAGGATGCACAATTCATACCTGGGAAAATGCTCTCTTTAAAAAGAGACAGCAGAGCTCTTGGCAAGCACAGAGGGACAAAGTCTCAGAGAAAGCCAGAGACTATTGACCCTCCTGAGAAAGTCTGTATTTGTCTGCAGCAGGAGGAAAATGGACTGTGGCAGGGGGGCAGAGAGCTGCTGCCTACCTCTGCCCGAAACACAGCAGTGCAGCACAGAAAAGCCTTTGAAGAGGAAGCAAAGCCCTCGGGGTGAAAGCAGAGCCAAAGCAGACTCCAGACTCTTAGAGAAAGACCAAGATAATTTTGATCTTTGCACATGTTAGAAGTCAGTGACAGTCTGTTCGCTGTCCCTGTTTTCTGTCTTTGAAAAATGTGCCCAAACAGGCCGTGTTTGGAACAATGTGTTTCTGAAGAAGTGAAAAGAAGCTAAAGCTCAGAAAATAACAGAAAACAATTGGGGGGCTGGAGGCCCTGTTTGGGCAGAAAACATCCAAGACCCGGACTGCCCAGGCTTATCTGGCAACCCTTACAGTCTGTAAATGTTTGGAAGATGTTCACACAAGGAAGATGGAGTGATTAATGGTTTAGATGCAGCTGTAACCAGGAAAATAGGGTGAATTTAGAAAAGCTTAGGCCTATAGACCATTATAGCAGAGGTAATTAATTTCTGTGTACTCAGACAGGGTATTGTAAGAAAGTATAACCAGGTGATCTCACTGACTAGTCTGAGAAAGAAATATGGGGCTGAATACCAAGGAACTGCCTCCAGACTGGATGTGTTTGGGCTGTTGAACAGTCTCCTAAGGGGAGACAGCAGGACCCTTAAACATGAAACAAAACCCCAAGTTCAAAACCAGACTTGGCACTTGAAACTCATGAACTTCTGTCCCTCTCAGCTTCACAGCTGGGGAAATAAGCACAGAAAGACAATTTCCTTATGATTCAAGCAGGAATCCTGAAAGCCAGGCACAGAACAGGAATTATGCCCCTGACGATCTGTGCTGTATTTGCAAGGACACGCTCCTTTTCCAAGATCTGAGTTACGTCCAACGTGACCTAACGGACATCTCACCTGGGGCCATACATTTTGATGTTATAAGGACCATTACACATACATGTGTTAACTACTTCAGCAGCACAGTGAAAAATCAGAGGAAGGGAGAGAGAATGGTGTTGTGCAGTCCCTACCAGGAGGATGCTTTCCCAAGCCATCCAACGTATGGGCAGTACGGCTCTTCCCTGGATACGGTAGTAATCCCCACTGTACAGGTTCCTGCTCATGCCAAAGTCCGCAATCTTGATGGTGTAGTTGTTCCCCACCAGGCAGTTGCGAGTCGCCAGATCTCTGTGCACAAAATTCAGAGATGCTAAATACTTCATTCCAGAGGCAATCTGGGTGGCCATGTACAGCAGGTTAGAGTAGCTGCATTAAAAGAAAACAAAACGAGGAAAAAAAAAAATCAATAGAGTTCCCTGCACTCAATTCTCCTCGCATTCGATGCGTTACAGTGACCTGTCATTTTATTTTTTGCCATAACAGTGAAACTAAACTGTCTAGTTTTCAGGGCACTAACACCCCCACCTGCCAGGTTAAGCCAGGCTCCTGTGTTGACTAAGCAAGAACAGACAAGCTGTCCCTGAAATTCTGGGCCCTTAGAATTTGACATCTCTTAGATGTTTTTAATATCAAGCATTAATCTCAAGATTTTCAAAGAGTTTACGCATCAAAGCACTAACTTTTTGCAGAGACACATGAAAAATTAAGCCGTACAATCTCAGAATCTCATATCTAAAACTGCTTAGCTTGGTATTTCAAACACTGCCACTATTGCATGCTTATATTAATGTAAATATACCACTTAACGTTAAAGAGACATTACTTTAATATGTTTAATATTACTGAAAATATAAATGGATGCATTTTCCATCTAATATAATTTTAATTCCCCCATTAGCAAGAGGAAGATTATATTAATAAAGTTGCACGATACACAGACAGAACTTGGACCATCTGACTTTCATCGTTCTTCACACACTATCATTCCGTGATGCTCGGCTTGGTTCCCACTGTGCATGCTCAAATGCTTCACACAACCAAGCATTTTGTCACAACAAATCTAATAAACTGTTCACAGTTAGTATTTCTGATAAAGCTCAGAAAAAAGTCTTAGTCTCATCCTCTTTGTGTTCTGGTGGCAGTGAGAAAGGCACTACCACGTTATCTACATTAACATAACACTTCTAATGATAACATAGCCAGTCTGTTCTAAGCGATAGCTGAGCTATTGCTACGGAGATCGAAAGGCAGCCCCTGGCAGGGGCTCTGGGCACCACCGCCCTCCCAGCCTTTCAGCACGGCGACCACCACGACTCAGTTAGGTGACGCCTGGCCCAGTCCCACAGCCAGCCCAACGTTTCTCCTGATCTGGGTGGACCTGTTGTGCCCCCGGATCGGGAACTCTGCCGCCCACTCGTACCTCTCGTTAACCTGGTTGTTGGCTTTTCACATAGGAGCAGGCATAACCTCCAGACCCGACCTTCTCCCTTCCTGCAGTTGTCTCCCAGCCTGGGGCTGTTGCTCTTCCCATTCAAGGAGCCCGGTCCCTCCTGTCCCACCTGCACCTTGGCAGCGTCCCATCAGCACCTATCTTTTCCCCCCTGCCCCTCCGCTCAGCAAGCTCTGCAGGGTTTGCTGCGTGTGGCTCTACATACAGAGGGGCAGGACGGGAGGCACCTCTCAGCAGACTCATCTTCGTGATTTGCTAGATAGCCAGAGAGAAGGCCTTTTGCGTTTCAAATACCAAAGAGCCACAGGGAGTTAAAAACGCGTCACTTCTCTGCAGGAAAGGGCTGGTCACCACATCTGGTGCACCAAGGATTGAGCTTGAGAGGCGGGTGCGACGGTTGGACCTTGCCCTGTCACCCACAGGCACCAGCAGAGACAAGCTGCACCCTTTGGCAGGGGGATTCAGTTCACTACCAGTAAACAACTCCTGTACAGATACCTGAGCTGGTCACACCAGCTTCCTTTAATGGGAAACTCTATCTGGCTGGAAGGGACAAAAGGAGAGGCTGAAGGATCAGCCAGAGAGAAACAAAAACTAGGGGTAGAGCCAAGTAATGGAAACAAAGAAGAATAATGTGAGTGACAGTGCTGAAGTCAGACGAGAGGTGAGGAAGAGATAAACAAGAAAGGATAGTTTGAGGCTTTGGCCAGGAACAAAAATTGCAAATCTGAAGATGAAAGCTGTTTCAGAAGCGCAGAAGGGACAGGAGGCTGGAGCGCGCTGCAATATGTTTCTACACTCAGATGCAAACCCTCTCCCATCCTACAGCTCCCAGTGTGCCATGACTCTGCAGGATGCCAGTTCAACGCTCCCCGACAGGGCCACTGACCACCACCAGCTACCGGCAGAAACATCACTGTTGTCTCGACACGGCAAGACCCAGCCATCTCCTGCCCGGTCCATCAGCAGAACTTGCTCTGCCTAACTACCCTGCTCTAACAATAAATAAATCTAATCCTTTGTACATGCCAAAGGCTAAGCAATGCAGCGATTTCTGATCGGTGCAGGTTTCTTTATCAAGCAGAATACATGTTAGTCCTACACACAACTCTCCCGAGGAAAGGATTTCTGCAATAGCAGAGATGCTTTTATGTTCGATTTAATCCTTCCATAGAGGAGGGAGATAAGTGCCACCACTGACAGAAAATGGTTTTGCCAAATATTCTCCTTCTGTTGGCTGATGAAATCTTTCCTACACTCAACTCCCCTTGTGTAATATTTTTGAGACATCCAGAGAACATATGAACATTCTTAAAAGCTTAAGAGACATTCTTGATTTTCATCCCAAAATTCTTGCTGTAATGCAACTGGCTTCCTATATTAATGAAATATTTGATGCAAACCCACTAACACAGACAGATGGCTACATCGGTAAACAATACATCTAAGATGGTCACCATGACCAGAACATCCCACAGTCAGGGACACTTCATGGGAACGCAGACCTCCGGAGGACTCGGGAACAAACGCCCATGCAAAGCAGGACTAGCATCCACAGCGTGTGCCGTGGCCAGGCTAAACGAAGGTCACTATCTGGACAGCACAGCAGATTAAAGTGGGAGCTCTGGATTGCTGATTTGTCCCAAACACAGGCAGTTCCTCTTACCTGACACAGGGAATATTGTTTGAAATGGCAAATTTGCTGTAGATCTCCCTCTGCGACAGGAACTGATTGAGGTCTCCATTTTCCATGTACTCTGTGATCATGCACAGTGGGTCATCACGCACACACACCCCCAGAAGCCGGATGATATTTGGGTTCTTCAGCCGTGACATGATCTTGATCTCTTTCAGGAAATCATTTCTTATAAAACAGAAGACACAGGTTCAAATCCTAAACTACTCCTTTGTCTAAAGAAAGCAGAACTGGCACATAAGAAAATTTCAGTTCAGAGACGTTTACACTTCTGCACACAGTAAGTCTGAAAGCTGGTCCTGTGCTTGCGTTCAACACTGACCTCTTCCCCAGAGAACAGGATTAATACCACGTTTCAGTTTGACATTATGTCTATTCTTATCCCCCACTCCCTGCTTGTGTCCTGTTCCTTACAGGAACACACAGAACATACACCTGAGACGCACGATGCTCTCTTACAGAAGTCACCGGGGTTAACTTTTGTGAAACTCTTGCTTGGAGAGTATTTGCTTTCCTTCCCAGAGGGTTGGCACTGCGGATGCGCTCACCTGGCTGTTTTGTTGACATCTGATCTCAGCATTTTCACTGCTACCAGAACTGGCTGGTGAGTGAATTCTGTAGACGAGACTCCCAGGAATTCCAGCAGGCCATCGGCTTCACAAAGGTGCACCTGCAGGGCAGAGGCATCTATGAGAGCACGCACGGGCCAAAAACCAGAGGCATACAACATCACATTGAGGTCATCAGTTTGGTGACCACTGGCAGAACGACCAAGTGATCTAATCAAAGCGACGCTGTTCTGATCAGAACTAGCCCATAGGTTGGCCCTAGATCCTGGACAAAATGCATACATGCACTATATAGCCCACGACATAGGAGAGGATGTGGATTGCGGACTGTAGCTCCCCAAGGCACCAAATTTACCGCACGTGTGCAGATTGGCACAGCAGACTACTGGGGCAGTCCAGTTTGCCCAGCAAGTGCTGGAGATGCTCAGGAAGGTCACTGTGCCTGGAGTTGTCTGCTTTACTCCACAGGTGCATGCAAACAGCACGGCAGCAGGTTTGGCACACACAGCACACCAGCCAGACACGTACAGAACTGTCCTGCAGCCTGGCTTGAGTGCACAGAATGCCAAGTTTCTTCAGATAAATAAATGAAGACATAAAATTACTGCCAGGGTTGTGTAAGAAAGGGGGTGATGAGACATTTGCTTAAGAAGTTATCAGAACCCATATTCAACTGGAGAACTGGGCAAGAGATGCTGGGGTGGGGAAAGGACTCAAGTGTGTAGGAAAGAAAAAAGGATTGGAGGAAGGGAGCAGACTGGATGTGTCAGTCAAAGACTTGCAGCAGAGAGGGGAATGTAATGGGAGCTTAATTAATTTTATATGTAAAAAGCACAAGAACTTATGTGACGAGAAAAAGGAGACACGACTAGGAAAGAGTAAGCACATATATATTACAAGTGCAGGTAATGTGTCACTTAGTCCAGGGAGTGGAAGGTTAGGAGCAAGGATGAAAAAAGACTGAAAGGGAAGGAAGCTCTGAGTGGAGAGATGAAAAAAAACAATGAGCTATATGTTGCTAGAAGCAAGACTGAACACCAGGCCAGAGAAGTGGAGCAGAGCATTCAATGATGACCAGTTTGGTAAGAGGTGAGAAGGAGAGAAGGGAGAATGCGATGCAGCACATTAGCAAATGTGAGGGAAGGAACAGGCTCTGAATCAATCTCCAAGGAAAATGGAGATGGAGAGCCTGGCTGCTGCTGTTTGACAACACACAGGAGGAGAAGCAGAAGGCTTTGACAGTTCTTAGAAGAACAGGAACAAGGGAGAAGGAGAAACCAGAAGCAAAACAATGAGAAGAGAGCCTCTGTTTCACTTTTGGAGCACAGTCCAAGACAGGGCAGGATCCAGGCAACAGCAGAAGGGACGGCACCGACAGCTGGGGAAGGAGGTGGAGGATGTCAGCGCTTTCCAATATGCTGACTGATCCAGAAAGAAGTGAGGGGGACAGGGAAGGTGTACTGTCACAGGGGAGGAACTATAATGGGCCCATCACCGATGAAGAAGCAGTGAGTAAAGGGCTATGCTTTGCCAAAACATAGCAGACAGGTAGAATTTAAGGCTGTGAATGAGCAAAAGCTGGGAAGGAAAGACACAGTGGGAGCAGCTGAGGGGAAGACTTGGCTCAGTATCAAACTAGGGATAGTATGGAAACAAAGCAGGGAGAGAAGAAAAGGAGAGGTGAAAACATTCACAGCTCAAAAGCAGCTCAAGGAGTAAAGAGAAAGCTTGGCAGATGACAGATGTATGTATCATGCTGCTGGAGGCTTCTGACACAAACTGGGGCTTGAGCAAACAGCAATGCTAGAGAATATGTGAGGGCACCATAGTGCTTGGGAAACACCCGCCTTTGCTTAGGCCAGCGTGCAGAGCCCCAGCAGAACCTCCACCTGTTAATGTGGAAGCTGTTTTTACAGCTGGGATCAGCCTGCCTTGGCTGGAATCACTGCTACAGTTTTCAATCTCACATGCCTAAAGGTGGGTGACAGCCGCCATGTGTTTGAGATGTCCATGGACGACCATGAAGCAGTCTGAATTTCCACCCCTAGGCCTTTTCTGTAGGATCATAAATGGGGATATAGATATATAGACAGCAAACAGATGAAGTTTGCAAAGCTCATCGGTTGAGAAAGACTCATGTGGTACCAAGCAGCAGCATCACAGGTGCAGAAGGGGCTCTCTGAAGCCTGTCCTGAGGGACATCAGCTTTCCCCAACAGCAAAGACATGTATTCAATGAAATATCGCTATTGCAGGTCCCTCAGCCCCCAAATAGGAAGCACTGCCAGAGAGGCAGCTCAGGAGTTTCACTGCGCCAGGCATCTCCTTTCTGTTGGAGGAAGTGTGGAAGAGAATGGCTGTACCTCTCCAAACTGTCCTTCTCCCAGCTTCTCCTTGAGTCGTAGCTGCTGCCGTGGGAATTCACCCACTGAGATGTCCTTCTTGGTAAGTGAATCCACAGTGAGGGCTGGGACCGCGTACATGTTGTTGCCAGTCACACCTTGCAGGTGGACGATATCTGTTTCGGCGTAGTGAGGAACATTGTTCTGAAAGCCTTGGTGAGGAGTGGACTTGGTCAGGTCAGGCTCAGCATAGTCCCCACTGCACACTAAGGGGAAACCAAAGACAGGTGGAGTTGGACACACTCCCATAAAACCAGTATGGCCTGGCTTCCACTCCTCTCGATCCTGCAGACCTCTGGGAATCCAGCCTAGCTGCACGCCTACTGCCTTGTACCAAGGTACACCCAGATGGAAGACTCTGCTTTAACTAGGACTTAAACCAGAACAAGCTGTGCTTCTGTGGACACCAGAATACCTGCGAGGTGCCAGTGAATTTGTGTTGCCTGCTCTATTCAGTTACGAGAGCTAAAATTCTTGCCCAGACACGGAGGCATGAGTCCAAAGTGATTTCCTGCTTCTGATTCATCTTAAATATGATCTGTTGCCCTTACCTAACACAGGGAATGTTGTTCACAACATCCAGCTTGCTCTGGATTCTATTCTGCAACAAGAACTGATCAACGTCTCTGTTTTCCATGTACTCTTAGCACGCTACGCTACCTCTTACAGCTTATTCACATAAATATCACAGCATAACTCTTTATACCGACCATACCAGGAGTTAATTATAAGACAGACCTTTTGTTCTACTTTAAACTCGCATCCTGACTCAATCCAAATCAGTCTCCCTGTGTAGTATAGTGCTGGATCTTAGCAACTTGTCGGTGCTTGAGGAATGCAGCACTGCCCTTCCATTCACTAATCAGCACTGCCATCACTGCGTACAGAACACTGTTGGAAACGTTCCCTTCTGTGTGAGTCCAAAAGCTCCCCAGGGGCTGGAAGCCAGGGCACCACTCAATTCTCTGCTGCATTCCCCTCTGCTCTAAGGGAATTTTCTAAGGGAACTTCAAGGAGCCCTTGCTGCAGGAGAAGGTGCTTCTCCACCAGCCAGACTGGACAGCCCAGGAGTGCTGCAGGTAGTGACTCCACTGCCAAGGGGCTGATGAGACAAACGATGTGTGGTTGCTGTGATTGCTAAAACTGGCTCCTAAAAGATGACCTGGCTAAAGTATAAACGCAGTCTTCAGAGAACAATAAAAGGCCACCACCCTCTAGTGGAACTGGTGCTCCATCTGCCAGAGTTACATGCTAAAAAGTTTCAGAGCTCCAGAACGTTGTCTTAGGTCCCTGGGTTAGTATTCTATTGCATACAAACCAGAGAAGTTTACTCAGACACTGAGAAGTGGCACATTTTAAAATCTGAGAGAAATAGTAAAAGAACACACATATACCTTCTGGAGACTGACAATTACATTACCTGAATCCTCTGCACTTTGGGAGAGCTCTGGAAGCTTTTGCAGCAACGTAGCCGGCTGGTGATATTCCAGATCCAGTGGGAAAGCACGTTCATAGGTGGGATTTGACTGGTGGATCTGGGTCTGGTTGTTGGCAATGGTGTAGCTGTAGAAGGAGAGGCGAACTGTGGCATCCTCCTCCAGGATTCGACGTGGGGCCTGCAAAAGAGAAGAAAAAAAAAATGCTGAGGCGATGCTCAGTTGTTAAGTAATGTATTGGCTGCAAGCACAGCAATTTCCAGTAACATCTTGGATAGAGCTGGCATCCTCCCCTGCTGTGAGAACAGAGTTTTAGCTGCTCTACAGAGCTGGGGAAACCCTGTGCTTTCCACATAATTCTGAGCTCATTAGGGTTAATGCTTAGTATTGGATTTGGGTCTGCAAAACACTCCATTGTATTACCTTTTCCAGCCTTTTTTGAACATATTGCTTCCAAAGAATAATGATTATAATCATCAGGAGCAGAAGAATAATAGCTACAAGGCAGCCCACGAGGATGGAGGTATTGGAGTCATCTGCCTTCTCTCCGATCCAGGTGCTGGTTACAGAAGATGTGGTTTCTGCAATCAGAGAGGAACAAAGAAGAATCTAGAGTTAACAAAGCACAGGTTGTTATCTGCCCTGGCTAACTTCCTGCACGTCCCTTCATACAGTCTGGTACAGAAAAGATCTTAGGCAGCTTCCCGAGCATTAACATTCACTGTGTTCACATTTTGCTCTTAGCAGAAATCCTCATTTTGGAGGCTTGCAGCTAAGAATTGTGCAGAGGACTTCTGCAATCAAAGACTGCTATTAATATTGGAACAGATTCCTGCAATGGATCCACATTAGAGCGGACAGTTTTCAGAGTTTCACTGGCTGCATGTATGCCTTCAGCCCACTTGCTCTGAGGCAGCCTCGGCCAGCTGAGGGAAGAAGAAATAGCCGAGGCTCAGAGGACTGCAAGATGCAGCCCTGTGCACGAGGGCAATAACTAGGCCATACCTGGATCTCCAGAAATGAGGGAGAGACCACGTTAACCAGGGTGTTACTGTGAAATCCCCTGACACTTTGCCCTTGGCACGGCTAAGTGACAGAAGTCCTTACCCCAGGCCCCCTCAGTAACGTTGCACTCTGGTTCCAGGAGATCTGTTGTGCTTGTGGCTACTGTAACGAAATTGGGATTCACGGTCTCCATGTCTGTGGAAGGCAAGGGAAGGGAAGGTGTCAGTCCAACAACCTCCCTGCTCCTGCCAGCGGTCAGCATGATCCCAACCACTCCTGCCTTCCCAAGCAGGACTGGGCTGAGACCCACGGAGCAGGTCAGGAACAGCACGAGCAGAGATACCCGCTCACTCAGCGCTTCCCAGCACATCCACAGGAACAAGCCTCTACGTTGAGCAGAACATACACCCCGACCACAGCAATCTTCCAGTGTGTGCAGGATGCTTTCCTGAGCTCAGGCACAGGGGACTGGAGCAAGAGCTTACAAGAGCCTTTTTTTTTTTCCGTTTTAGCATAAGAATCGCCATCCCAGGCTAGACCAAGAGTCTGCCTAGTCCCACGTGTGATGGAGGGTAGCCAGGAGGGACTGCCATCAACACGATAAGCAGCAAGCTGCAATCAGAGCGCTCCTTCCCCCAGAATGTCCTCTCACTACAGCAATTAGGGACCTTCAGGTAGGAAGCTACAGCCAGATCATTTCACTGTCAGTGCTGGTGGTTTTATCCAAGACCCCCCCATTCCCTTCTAGAACCTTTCAAAGCACCTCATGATACTGACTTCCGCATCATAGTTAAGACTTGAGAAAAAAATGTCAGCCTCTTATTTTTACCAAAATACTTGGTAAAAAGTAGTAAAAATCAACCCCATAAGCAGACAACTGCCTCAAGAAGAAGAAATGCTCTTATAGTCCAGTTTTTGGTTGCTCTGGTTGTGCTTCTGCACCTGTGCATCAATATCAGCCTGAAAAGAATCCACTGTAGACTGGACCTTTCTGCCCCTTCCAACCCTCTCAGTGCTTCCACTACCTCCTCCTTCCTATCATGTAGCCCCACAGTGCCCTACACTCGTGTTAACCCCACATGTCCTGCACCTCCACACCATCTCTTTTGCTCTCTGTGCTTCCCCAGATCTGCTTGACTGGAGGGATACTCACCTGACTGGAAGGAAATCTCGCTCATCATCATCCAGGTGTCAGCAAAGTAGAAGCGGCAAAGTATGGCTTTACCTACACGCTGATTGAGGGGGACAGTCACAAACCTAGCGCTGGGGTTTTTGTCATCTAAGACAGTTGCCACTCCAACAGGTTCAGACTCCCAGTCTGCAATCAGGCGTGGTTTGAACAGACACTCCACCTTCTGAAAGATCTTCACCCCCTTGGAAAACATGTTGTTACAATGCACCTAGAAGAGGAGAACAGGTCAATCAGACAGAAGGAAGATTTACTGAAACCTAAATCAAGCCTCGGGGATTTTCTGTTCATGAAGATTTTCTAATATCTCCCTGTGTGAACCCTTCTAACCCAGCATGAGTGACTTGTTCCATTGCACTCGCAGTGTGCAATGAAAACATTTGTGCAAAAAGTGATTCTGAAATAGCTCCTAACTTTACGTACAAAAGCTACATTAATGGTCAAGTTTTGGCAGGCTCTTCAAAAGGTCCATATAAAAATCAATCAAACCCTGTACTAATGTAAAGCCTCACAGACCAATTCTCCTTGAACATATATCCTGAGGGGAAAGAAAAAACAACACCTAGGCACCAGCCTCTTTTAGAAAGCCTTCAGCATCTGCAGTCTGAGCTAATTTCTTCCAAAAAGAAGATAGTCCCCTGACATACAGCAGCTCTTCTGCTGTGCTTGCACCCTGAAGACAACCAAGGATCTAAGTTTTCTTAAAACCATCATGTAAGCCTGCATCCATCAACCTCTCTGGGTGGCTCATCATCGGGTTGTCCCTGCTGCAATGGCACCACTGCTTTAGCAAGTGACGCTGGGATTTAAACTGCAATCACTGTGCCACCAAGTTAACACCTCACAAAAACAAAGGCACCCTCTCTCATCTCTGAGTTACAGCTCCACATAGCCCTCTTGCAGACGAAGCTGTTCACAACCTGCTTTCAGGCTAATTTCACACCTCTGTATTTGGGAGGTTTGTTTTACCCTCCCAAGAGCTGGAAGCAATTTTCTCCCTTCCTCCTCTTGGGCTGCACCCAAACCGAGAGGCTCCAGCATAAAAGTGACATCTCCTCCATCTTCCTGGGTTGCAGCGCTGCAGACCCATCAACATCAAACCCCTGGCACTCTCCCAGGCCTCCAGCACTTCCAAGGAAGCGGGCTGCGCAAAGAGGGACAAGGCTTGCAAGGATCCTTTACACTGTTCCACTTTCTTCAGTGCAACTCTCACGCTACGCCTTTTTAAACAAACAAACATGACAGTTTAAGTTCTGCCATGCAGCCCTGAAGATCTGGACCACAGTATCTTGGCACTGTGGCCAGTGGCCAGGAACCAGAAGGAATAAGGTGACCCTTAAAGTCTTCAGCATCCCTTAGTTTACTCCATTTTCATAGCCGTGGTGGTCCGACCTTCCGTAGCGACACTAGAAATTATTTCCTAATGACTGTGGAGTATTAGCAATTGTGACAACAAGAGCTTCCAAACTAAGTGCAGCTTTGAACCCTATTAATTGCTTGACCTCTGTGAGGTCTTGCAGTGAATAGCAGTGAAGCAGTAATGAGGACGACAGGCCTGATGAGCAGTAAAAAGACAAAAGAAGGGTATTTGCATATAATTAGGAACAGATGAAGCTGAGACAACGTTATTCAATAAGGAGGTATAGTCATCCATAGCAAGGCAGGAAAGCCTGATGCCTGCCGTATACAATTTGTGCCGTACTGGGACAGGAGTTGGCTATGTTTGCATCCTGGACTGATACAGAGACACTTTCTATTCCAAACACCGCCTACTAATGTCCAATTTTACAATACGCAAGCCTAAGTAATTTGCAATGCAGTCACAGTATTTGCTAACGTTTATTTTTAATACTTTCTTGGATATTGGGGGAGCTCAGAAAATTGGAATAAAGCTAACAGGTATGAAGATACAAAAAGGTATTTACAGATCACCTAGCCTGTACAAAACAAATGCAAAGTTGTAACAGGCAACATTCAATAAAGAAGAATAATTTATGCTAATCAATACAGCTTTATAATGAAATACTAAATGAAGTAGCTGTTTTTATGAGCTTTGTGTTTGGTTGATCAGGATGGTTGTTTATATGACAGATTTTTATAAGGCATTTGATTTACTCATTATAATATCTGACTCCACTTAGCATAGTACGAACTTATGAATTATATTAATTTGATTAAAAATTGTCAACTAGTAAGTCTTACAAGTTTTAGGGCACAAATCATTCTTCTGTAGGTGTTTTTCTAACAGGCATGTATTCCTAGCTCAAGGTTATTTGCTACCTTTTTCCATGATCTGAAAGAGACAGCAGAATCACTAGCAATAAAATAAATTAAATGGGGACAAAAAATAAATCAAAGTTGCCTAAAATAACCTCAAGTTTTCAGGATTGACTCATTCCATGGTAGTAAACTCAGAAACAAAATGTAAGCAACGCTTTCTACGCTAGACTTACCCCAGACACCACTGACTTTGAACTGACTTTTAGCACGATACCGAAGTCTTAACACTGGCTCCCTGTCCGCTGGCTGGGAGGACTATGATCACAAGATTCATAAACAAAGAAGAACCATCCTAAAGCAGGAAACTGGTACCATTCCTTTTATGCAGTTGGATGGAAAGCCTGCATCCAGTTTTTATACCTCTAAAAAAAGTACTGGCAAAGAAAGAGACAATTGGAAGATAGCTACAAAGATGACCCTGGATCTCACAGGAAGGCATTGAGAAGTTCAGCCAACTTAGTTTATTGAAACAAAGATTAAGAGAGTGGTTTAATCACAGTGTAGAAGCAGGAAAATTTCTGAGAAGGCAGGACTCTCATTTTTGCCAGCGAAAGCAGGCAAAAAGCCAATGGTTGCAAGTTAAAAATAGACAAAATAAAACTAGGGTAAGTAACCACCAAAACAATTTACTTAAGGATGTGGTGGGTTCTCCTTCATTTGAAATCTCTACAAGAAAAGCCACCAATCCTTTTTAAAAGACGCGGCTGTTTACTACAGACTGAAAAAGTTCAGCTCATCCTTTTCCTGTGTGTTTAAGTAATTTCCCACAGCACGAGCACAGATTGAGGCATCCAAAGAAAATTTTTTTGGTCAAAATGGAAGCACAACCACATTGCTTTACCTCAAGGGTCACATATGCCTTAGACATAAGCAGCCTAAATCCATCTCAGTTCCCCACATGGGCTGCCTAACCACTGCTTCAGGTGTCTGCTTTTTACTCCTTTAAGCCAAATAATACTGAACGGAGAGTGTCTTGAGCTCTGGAAAGACAAGTGCTCCTCTGTTTCACCTTTCTAAATCGGCAAACTTGCGACATCTCCTGCTAAAGCTCTGGCTCTGGTGGGATCTGCTGTTGGGCACCTTATATCCTCCTGCTTTGGGAAGAGCACCCAAAGGGGTAACCTGGAAGCACCCAGACCCAAAGCCTGCTGGAGAGGGACAACGCTGACTACCTTCATGGAGGTGAAGTTCCGTGGTCGGTCAAACTGGAACTCCATTTCAACAGAGCCTGTGCTGAAGCTCTCGTTCTTCCACCCGACATAGTCATAGCCTGGCCACACACGGTACTGGTGGCTCTGTGTGAAGTCATCCAGCCCTAGCACACCATCCGTCAGCTGGCCCAGGCCGCCGTACAAGTGCCTAGCAAGAAAGAAACCAACAGTTAGGCAGAATACCAGCCAGGAGAGCTCAAATGTGAAAGTACATGGGCCCTTCAACTGGTACCAGAAAACATTAGTTTATTTACTCTTAACTCATCCTGGACAAGAACTCATTCCCTGTTCTTATGCAGCATCACCTTTATTTTGTTTGGACTGGGCTTTTAAAACCTTTCCCTGCTTGGGAAAAAGGCAGAAGTTTTTGCATTGATATTGAGCACTGACAGCAAAGCCAAGCTACGAGCAGTCTCCTGAGAACGAAAACTGAGCCTACAGAAAATGACACTGTACGCTCTCCAAACAGAGAGCCTTAATTGCAGCATTTCACCATGGAGCTGCATGGGAGGAACACTGCTCCATCCTGTCCTGGGAGAACCAGTGGGGGAAGTTTTGCAGGCAGGCACAGAAAAGCAGGAAAAAGAGCAGCAAGACCACGGGCAGCTCACCCAGCCACAGCCAGTCCTAACTGAGATCATTTCTGGCATTGCTCCTTGTGCAAGAGGAGAGAGTAGAGTGTTATTGGCTCCGTTTCCAAGGCTGATCAGACTCTTTGCCCAGGACCCTGCCTCATTTCACTTCGTATCTGAGAGTACAGAGCCCACTATACAGTTTTCCAGCAGAAGGTGCCAGATGTGTACACTCCCGACTCATCCCTGCCACATCCCTTGTCCTGTAGCAGGGAAAGGGCAAACAGTTCAGCTGTATTAGTGCCTGAACCTGCTCCCTGGACCCGTTTCATTCAGCAGCCTCTAGGCAGCCTTTGTAACCCGTGCTGGGGTGCCGCACCATACACAGAGGGTCCACAAGCACGTTCCAGGTGAGCCCTCTGGTCACTACGACTTGCAGAGGTATGCATGCCTTTGAACCAAAACAGGATTAGCAGCTGGAGAGGCACACTCCCGCTTCCAGGCCAGCCGGGCACACGACCTAGAGGTTAAGTAGTCTGAAAGACTCCTCGCTTAGCACACTGGGTCTTGCCCCTGCATCTGCAGCTCCCTGCCGCTCCCCAGCAAACCCAGCTTCCCGAGTTAGTGCTGGACAGCTAAGTGCAACACCTACATCTTTCTGCATATAAACCCCCTTTTTTTCCTTTTCTTTTTAATATCCAATCCCTACTATATCAATGCAGCTTGAAAGCATCAGATATTAACATATAAAGACGTTGTTATCCAATATCTTGCAACATCCTACAAGCATGAAGAATGCACTTTCCACCCCCTTATCTTAACCTCCAGCACAATAGAACACAAATAAGTTTTTAAAAATCACCTCTAAGCATAAAAAAAATTTTAGGCAACAGTAAAAATTTTCAGAAAGTTAATGACAACCAGACAGGACACATAATAAAAGCACCTTAAGTCAATGGCTGACACCCAGTCACTGAAGAGACACTGTCAGACCGCTTAATGGGCACATTCCTGCACAGGCAGGGATATGCTGCCTCAAGAGGATACTCATGCCCAAGTTTGAGGTTTCAAGCCGTTGAAACACACTCAAAGCTGTATTTATAGCAAAGAAAGTGGTCACACTAAATGTCTGAAAGTTTAACCAGTTATTTAACATTTCAGATACAGACTCTTAATGAACTTTCCTTCCATGAGAGTCAACTATTGGGTAAACCAGAGACACCTCAAAGCATCAGTAACATGCCACATACCTAATCTAAGTGATGTGAAAAATTAACAGACCTTGTAATGAGCTGTCAAAATCCAGTTACTTTAGGCTTTTCGACTCCAAATTGGAAAAGCATCATACCCAAGAAATCTTTACAGTGAGCAATCAGCCACCTTCCTCTCATACCACATTGGCAGTGGTGCCTCTGCTGACCTGGAGCTTCTCACAGGGAGTGATGGAGTTTTCCAAGTTGTTTCAAGTCCATCAGAGCTTTGTTTTCAAAAACAATATCTCAAATCTGTCCAGAAACTCACAGATATCAAGTGCAGGCCTAGAGTTCAGGTGTTGCGCACTTTCTCGGATGCCCCGTTTACCCTGGAGACCTCCTGCAACAGTTTAAGATGCAGTCTGCTAGAGAATGCATTTCTGATATCAAACTGCAGAAGCAAAGGCGATGAAGAGGGGAAGGACCTTCATCTGCTCCAGGGACACTGGGACTGCACAGGTAGAAGGTCCAGCCAGCTCTCCCACTCCAATCTGGGGCAACAAAAGAGTAGTAGCACCTTATGATCTGCAGTATCAACAACAGCTTAAGGCTGTACCTGAACCAACAAAGAAATCAGTGCAATGAAAACGGTCACAATTAGAGACCAAGAGCAATGAGGGCTTTAAGGCAGACGCATCGGGACTGTGTCACATCATGTAAAGATGGACGCTATGAACAAAGACAGCACTTCACTGCGTAAGAACACACTCCTCTCTTTAAAGAGAGGCAACAACTTCCAATAACAAGAAAATTATTTTTTTCCTGCCAGCCTTTGCCAGCTGGGGGAAATTAATCTGATGCATCCTGAGCCCATCCCCTCCTTTAAAAGGGCAACTAACAACATGTCATCAAAGGGCCTGGAACAACAAAGTCACAATGCTTTGGAGAACTAGTAGGCTAGCTTGCAGCTCTGGAGGTCTCAAAGAAGTGTTTGGGATACAAGATACTAGTGACAGGGTAAGGAGGAAAGAAGAGATAATTTGCACAGTGACCGAGAGAGAACAGGACGACTTCTCCCACCTGCGCTCCTGGTAGCCATCATAGGTCGAGTCATTCAGATAAACGATGGGGAAGCCAGGAGCCGCTATTGTCCCTCCTTCAGGGATGCTATAGGATGCCAAACCATCTAAAAAAGAAGGCCATATAGCTCAGAAATACAGCAGCAGCAGCCTTCCATCACCTCTGTCCATATGATCCTTTTATTTATGACGTGGACCAACAGAAGCAGTTCCGTGGGCCTGGGATTCCCTCTGCCTACGTGGGGACGCAGGTGAGTCCCAGTCAGCGTTGGTAAGGACTATTTTCCAGTGACAGGCATGGAAATTGCTACTTACCATACCAGACACAGCCATAGAGCTCCACCCTCATACAGACAGTCATTGGCATCTCCGTCACAGGAATCACCCGGATAAAACGTGCAATGATGGGAGGTCGAAGATCCTTCAAGACCACATCATAAGTATCGATGTTTCCTTGGATCACCTGGCGAAGAGAGATCCTTACCAGCAACTTCTCCCTGTTGTGCTGTTCGTTCATACAGTGGTGTACTTGTACCCCATCATTTGAGACTGGGGAGGTTTCCTATGCACTATCTGCAGAGGATTAGCTGCTGCTCCCCTCCTACCACCCGGCACACGGCTTACAGGGTGCTGCCATTTCACCTCCTGTCCACTGCAGACCCACACATGGCAGTATTCTGAGGGAGAGGAGAAAGGCAGGTGGGAGATGAATGTACACGTGGACTATACATTGCAGAAAGCTTCAGTTACTAGTATGTAACCTTCTTTCTTGAAGTGAGTTTCCACGTACACTCCAACAGCAGGTAACTGAGCACTTGCCCTCATCACTAGATACCTGGTGGAGGGTCCTGATGTCCTTTTTCTATGAGCCAACAAAACCCCAGAGGTGCTGCAGTGTTTGGGGGATGAAGGTGCAAGCAGCTGCACAGCAGATGTCTTGAACTAAAGTGTTCAGAACTGCCACAGACACCCCATCGTGCTGAAGTGCAGCCCGATACGGTGGGGACTTTCACCCTCCCCTTCCCTCAGTTCCACCGTTTTGGGAACGGTCCGCTATTTATTTTGACAGTCGGTGTGTGGAAACAGCTGAAGCTGTCAAGCCCCCAGCAGTGGACACAAAATGCTTAAGAGATTTTTTTTTTTTTTTGAAATAATTCAGAGCCATGGAAACAGAGTAAGAACATTTTTGATATCAAAAGTATGAATTACAAGTGTGAGGGCTCCTGTTCAAAGATGCTGTTGGTGGGAAGGATGAATTGGATGCTGAGGTTACTCAAAAGACCGCATGGATTGTGACTGTTGATGTACAGGCAATTTAAAAGACAAGGGAGGCCAATAAGGGAGCAGAAAGGTGTCTTCCTTGTCATGGCAACAGGGGGATCTCCGGAGAGAGAGTGTGGCTGGAGAGTCCATTGAGAAGTGAAAGACCTTATTGTACCACAAAAGGAAGCTACTCAGAAGACTGCATCTCCCTGAAGAGGAGCCAGTCACATCTGGTGGTCTTCTGGATTGCACCAGGATAATTCTGAAACAACTTCCTGCACCTGGTTGGACAGGTCTATAAAGGCGCACAGTCCCAGGAGCTGACCAAAGAAAACAGAAGGATACCAAAATGTAAGCCCATTTCCTCATCGTCTTCAGCTCCTCAACAGGCTTTTAATCTGCAGCCTCTTAATATCTCTCTTCCTAGGAGAAACACCCGTGACTTCTTACTTACACATAAGTAATCCTTGTCTTCAGGAACCAAGTGACAGCAATTAACCCTTTCAGCTGTCACATGGCCTAAGACAGGAGACCTGGAAGCCACCTAGGCTGGCTCCACAAATCCTTGCTGATCGGAGATAAAACCCAAGAGAATACAGCATATGGCAGAATATCTCACATCTTCACCACAGAAGTTGGACAAATCCCCTGGAGTTGACCATTTGTCAGGGAATCTGAGGCAGCAGATACGTCAAGCCAAAAAGTCTTAGATGGACACAGTGCTGGGCAGAGGAAGAAAGCTTCAGCCATCCCCCTCAGAAGAAGGTACCTTTGCACCAGCTCTGTATTGGAAGAGCTGACATTTTTGCCTGTCCTGAACAGACATCTGGAAGATGCACTTTGCGTAGCACCTCCACAAGGTGGGGTTGCTGCTATTGAGCACAGAGTTTCTCAGGGCCAAAAAACCCCAAAGTGAATGAGCTGTGCGCGGAACAAACTCAGCATCAACTTCCAGTCCTGGCCGCTACTGATGCCAATGTTCCCAACATCAAGAATGAAGTGGTGCTGCTGGCAAACTCTAAGTGACTGATACCAGAAGTTGACGAGGGACCAGGACTCAACAGCACTGCACCATGTGACTAATATTAGAGCCAGTGGAGAGCTGCATCCTCAGCTGGTGTCAGAGACAAGGGCACTTCAACTTGACCCTTTGCCTTTATCGAGCAAATTAAAGCTGGAGGTGACTTTCCTAGCGAGACACAGCATGTGCTACGTGTCTGATGACCCAACATCTTGTGAGATTTGACACTCAGCAGCACAGTGAAGGGATTTGTTGGGAGTTTTGACTGAACCCATTTGTGCAATCTCCTTGGACAGAGACATGCCAAGATGGGCTCACATAGTCACACTCTGAAATATCAGTGATTGGGCATCTATCAACTGTGGGACTGGAAGAGGCCCTTCTAATGCACACAAATAAGTAGATTAGGATCTTGCACCAAGGCTTGAATGATTTTACATGAATTTTTTTTACCAAATTATTTGACTAGACAGCAGTGCTTCTGAAATATGAATTCACTAATGGAATACGCCTCTTACTGGTGACACATTTTGAAAGATATGTTTTATGGAAAGTCATTTTTCAGAGGAGCTGAAATGGCAGGAATTGCACCCCATTGCGTATGTCATGTCCAGAACAGCAAGAGCAGAGGAGCAGAAGCATCTTCTCTAAGGATACCAGGAGGAAAAGCTTTTTGGTCTCAGGCGATGGGGAACAGGTACACACACTTGCAGAATATATGTGGACTTCCACATATACAGAATAGAGGAGGGCTCAAATTGTGGCATCATACACAGCTGAACACACGCTCATTACCTTATTATGGCCTAAGAGGAACATCTTGCAAAAATTGACCCATCCTAAGTTGTAACACCTGATACACACACAGTCCTGGGTGCCCAAGAACACTGCTCTGCACAGGACAAGAAGCATTTAGCTACCTGTGGACAGTGTAACCAACTAAATTCTGATATAAAATCGAGATGCAGACAGACTTGAGCTAAAAGAGTACTGACGAAGAACAGTTAGCTTCGTGGAGTTTAAATTTCCCCTCCCATCCTGCAAACACAGCATTTGTAGCACACACCAAAATGTGAGGGATGGGCAAGATAATGGTAACAGCCAAATAGCTGATCAAAGGTCTAAGTGAGCAAATAATTCATTAACAAGCTAGAAGCTATTACTTAACACTGCAACACAGACCCCACTGTGACTACCAAAGCACCCCCAGAGCTAGAAAACATCACCACACCCAGTACCTTTTCTAGTCTGGCTTAGGTCTTCAGATTCCACAAGCCAGCCTGAGGCACGGTGATCAGGTCAGGCGAGCTGCAGATGAGAGAAGGGGATTCCTTCCCAGGGGAACTTTAAGAAAGGCATATGAACATGACCAGAGCACGGCTAGTGCTGAGCTGCATGCTCAAGTCTGGAGACAGCGGGAGACAACTGATGAGTGGGAAAGCCTCTTTGAGTGTGTGTGTGCTCAGCACGTTTCCTGTCCTCTAAACTCCTCCCTCCATTAAACACCACTATCAGACATCCAGAAACTCATCTCCATTCCCTGCCACCTCCTCTCTTTTTTTTAGTCACAAAACAGGCACGTGCTTTGCAGCTTCCAATTTAGAAGCAAGTGTCTGGCTGGCAGAGGGACATTTACATGATGTTTTGAACATGGCCAGAAAGATAGTGAAGAACCACAGTTTTTAGTCACAGCAATGCTTGGATTTGGGCGATCAGGTCAGGGAATAACAGTCCAACATCACAGCAAACACAGGACCAAAGCAGAGGACACTGAATGCCTGACAGAGACGGGTCACGATAAGGTACGATGCACTAGGCAGTATGTAGACAACGTGCCTTCTACAGTCTAGTTCTCTATGACTTCACTTCTGGGTGCTCCACGATTCAGTTCCTACTACAACTCACCTTCCTGCCCTGACGATCCTTCCAGGAGATCCAGCGCTCTCCATTGCGGCTATAGTCAATCCGGTAAGCACGGGCAAATTCTTTGCCTGTGGCACGGGCATGCCGTCCCTGAGTCCCAATCAAGGTGATGAAAAAGAGCTTGTGCAGGTCAATTTGAAGGAACTGAACATCTTCTGGTTGCAACAAACCAGCTGGGCACCAGGCTCCATCCCCCTCTTCCCTCTGTAACCTGAGGGAAAAACCACACACATTAAAAAATGTCACTTCCAAGGATTCAGCCTTCCTGGTAACTGAGGAAACACCTTGAAACTTTGGGAATTGGAAAAAAAAAACCAATTCAACAAGTGAGACCCAACAGCTGGCTACCAAATACCCCTCCCCTTTGGGGTGATGGTTGACTGAGACAGAGTCCTGTCACCAGTTTTGCCCTGTTCAGAACAACTCCCCCAGTTTCACCTATCTTTCATTAACTGTTAGAAGTAATTTCTTTCCCAGACACATACTTTCACATTGATTAGAAACAACTATGCTACTCAGTAGGTAATTGCATACTGCATGGTTTTTAGCACCTTGCTGGTAAAGCGCACACTCACTTCTCCTAAACCCCATACAGTAAGGCCTGAACCTCTGCTTGACCACCTCCTACTGCTCTAACAGGCACAAAAAGGAGCTTATCTTAAAAACACATTTTAGAAAGAAAAGCTCTGCCCATCTACAAATTATTCTAGGTCATCTCAACACATCTTCCACCTCTCCTTCATTCAGCACAGTTGCTTGTGGAGGACACTGCTAGGTGTACGATGTGAAGGTCTCTGCTTCAAAGGTGAACACTGTGGCACCAGCTGCAAAGATTAAGGCTTTTTTCCTTGGAGATGGCATGCTGAGCAGAGCAATCGGCAGGTGGAGCCACCGAAGGAAACACTGCCTTACCTACGCCTCTGTAGGCTCAGCTGTGCAAGTCACAAGGTGGCAGGTGTTTTAAATGTGAAAAGGTTATCCAGACACAAAAAGCTCATGTGGGCTGTTCGGCAACTTTCTTAGCAAACAGCAAACTCTTGAAGTACCCTTGCCTTTCGGACAGCTATCCCATCTCTAAACGATGTTAGAGATGATGGGATCGGTGAGTGTCAACCCCCATGCATCAAGGAAGCATGTCTCTCCCAGAAGCAGAGACAGAAGGTCAAGGCACAGGTTAGAGAAGATTTTTGTCTCAGGCTGGTCAGCTGTTTGTGTTATTATGGTGAAGTGGCAAGTAAAAGAAGTTATAAGAAAGGCAGGAGGGGTGACTGAAGTGACAGGAACAGACATCTGCGTAGGACAACTATGACCTCTAACAGCATGAAGTCAGCTAGAGGGTGCCTTCACGCCTTCGCCCTGTGGACATCCAGCTGTCCTGGCAAAGAGATGATGGTAACAGATGGCAAGTGATGCCCGAAGCATTTGCAGAACTAGAGATAAGCCATATCTTGGAGAACAAAATAAGGCTTCCAGCTTTCAGACCCACAGGCTTATTCAAACTCCATTGAAACACACAACACTTAGCATCTTTGCTCTACCACAGACAAAGAAAAAAATAATAATCAAGCACTAGAAGAATTTTATGATTTTGGACTGCCCAAATTCATTATAAAAATAGAGTATCATAGTTAACCTGAAATTCATATCTGACTTGCACTGAAACTGTAGGAATGTTTGATAACATCATTACAAACAGTTCTAAGGAAACTTACATCCCTAAGTATGTTGTGAATCACCAGTTAGTAGCTTCAAGAGAAGTGAAATCACAAAAAAAATTCTTATAAGAAAGACTGTAGTACCGCTTGACATTGAAAGAAAATCCTTTAACTCTTTTTGAACAATTCCTCAACTCTGCAGTTTCCAGGTTTTTGAGTCAAAGTAGACACAGCCCATTTCCTCAATATGATGCTGTTGAAAAGTTCATCCTCATCAATTATTTCCTACAATTTAGTTTAAAGTGCTCTACAAGAATCCCAGGGGCACTGTCCCCAGCTGACCCATGAGTCATAAATCCATTAGAGATTTATTCACAGAAGTATAGGAAGACCAGGGTTGGAAGCAACCTCTGGAAGTCTCTGGAATCTCCTGCTCACAGTAGGGCTAACTACAAAGCTACAAAATGTTGCTCAAGGACTTGTACAGCCACATCCTGAAAATCTCCAAACACTGAAACATCACCACATCTCTGTGTACCTGTCAGAGCTCCACCACTTCATCCTCATGGGAAAGGTTGTTTTTTTCCTTAACATTGATTCAGAATTTCCTATTTACAGCTTGTGACCATGACTTCTGCCTCTTGGTCTTTCACTCTGCACTAATTAGATTTAACATGGGAGCAACGAACAAGCTAAGCAAACTTAAGGTTGCTTTAAGGATGAAGGAACTTCTTCCTCAATCACATACTATATATCTAGAAGGAAAAAAGGGTTACATTTTTTTACCAGAGATAAACCTACCGTGCGTACTGGGGTCCTGTGGAATCATACCACTGGCTGGAAGCAGTGATGTCTTCATCCCGTATTGTCCCTTCATGCATACCCAAAGGGTAACGGCATATAGCTGAAAATGGGAACAAAACCAAGTAAAAAAAAAAATCAGTACCAATTCTTTCTAAATCACCAGACAAGTTTAATTAAAAGGCCATCAATGACTAGGGAATAAACATGGTAATGATAAAATAGAGAATGCAAATAAAGATGATGATTACCATCAACTGAAATAACTAATGAAATACACTCAGAGTTCAGATCATTCAGCAGAGTCCTGGCAAGGCAAAAAACTTTAGAAAGAAACATTGTAAGAACACGAAAGCCAAAACCATACTAGTGTTACTGGTTGTATTGACCTATTTTACAATGAAAAATTATTTATCAATAATGATGCAACATAAAAAGGAAGAATTTGCTAAAGATTTTTCTTCTTCTGGAATAAACTGGATGTTTGACTTGCATTCAAATGAGAACAATTACTATTATTTCCACCAATCCAGTAACAAGCAAGAAGTTAACAGCTTCTATTACAGATGACTAGATAGCTTATGGAAACATCTGCTCTGTCATGTCACTGCAGGTTAGAGCTTACCTTGGAGCCCAAGCCCGTGCCCCATCTTGGTCTGTTCCCTGCTTCTAGCCTCAAGTGCAGCAAGAATTTCTCTCCAGGCATGAGAAAACTCTGAAACTTGGTGCCTCCAGGGAGCACAGACACAACTGGCTCAAGCCATGGAGCTCTACAAGTTCGATACAGCTCAATACACAAAAGACAAGCAGATGTAGCTTACAAATCCAAGCTGGCCAAGCTTTCTCCCCAACACAAGTTTTTAAACACATCTTGGAATATTAGAGATGTTTCAGAAAACTCAAAGTCTTAATGTATTCAGTAAGGGTCAGTATTCAAAACAGGCAGGCAAGATATTTTTGTCAAACTGACATCAAAAGCAGATTAAAAAGAAAGTTATATGAGATTAAATTGTTAAACAATCAAAAGACAAACACATAGTCAACAGCAAGTCCCAGAAAAAAAGGAAATGCACTCCCCCATAGATTTTTGGTCTTTGTCCTCTGAGCTCACAGCAGCCCCATCACAGCAGCCCCAGCTCCTCCCCTGTCTGCAGTGACACAGGCAAGTGCCAGCACATGTTCCAGTCACTCCAGTGGCACGCATGTTGGTTGGCACCCTCACTGCTACGCTGCCATATCGGCAGTTCTGCCTGTCTTTCCCTCAGCAAGGGCACTGCCTTCGGCATCCTCCTCGTTCCTGTATCTCAGGACTGCTACCCTTGTACCAAACCTGGACAAAGCTCTTCACCAGGTTCAGAAGCTATGAGGAAAGATGAGAGGCATGAAACCCACCTTGTTGTTACCATCATGCAGAACAACCAACCACAGGCAGAGTAACTACCTGAGGGATTTCAATGGAGAAATGTTTGCAAACAGAGGTTCTTTCGATAGGGTTGGGCTGCAGCTGTTGTTAGGCACAGTCTCAATGAATGTTCTATAAATTCCTAAATAGTCTTGTAATGGAGAAGGGGGGCGAGGTGACAGTGTTTGCTGATAACACCAGATTATTTAGTATAGAAAAAAGCATATTATGGGAATACATACAAAACAAACTAGAAAACACCATTACACTACTGTCTGTATTCTTGGTCGCAGGCCAGTCAGATATGGAATAGAGCTCTTACTCCTTCCTTCTCCCATCAAAAGGCAAAGGTGGCAACACAGATGATGCAAAAGGAAAGATCAGCAGCCTCATCCTTACAAAAGGGATTACTGAAGTATGACAAAGATAATTTTTATCCTGAACAATTACTCGCCGTCTCTGAAAATACCAGAAACAAGAGGCATCAAGAGATCAGGTAACAGACTTCAAAAACAGCATGCACATCCTTACTCTATTAACACTCCGAATGCCAAAGGCTCACATGGGTTCAAAAGTCAGCTGGACAAACTCACAGCTACCACAGGCAAACACACAAGCGCTAGCTCAGAAAGCTCCGAAGCAGCAGACTGCGGCAAGCCGAGAGCATACCTGTGGTAAAGCACTGCTGCGTGCCTGCCCATCGTGCACTCTTCCAGAACCAGGAGGGATGGGACCCTGCTGGAGTCAGGACACCAAGCTGAATGGGCCTCCAGTCTCACCCAGAACATTCATTCATGTGTCCGAGGTTTCTCGAGAGGCCTGTTTACAGAAGACCTCACTGGGAGGCAGCTGGTGGCTGGCTAGGATCAAGCATGACAACTGTGGTTGCTGAAAGCCAACCAAGA